>NW_022589803.1:576018-811815 GCF_004348235.1 Phoca vitulina
GGGGGGTGGGAGGATGGGTTAGCCTGGTGATGGGTATTGAGGAGGGCACGTTCTGCATGGAGCACTGGGTGTTATGCACAAACAATGAATCATGGAACACTATATATAAAACTAATGATGTAATGTATGGGGATTAACATAACAATTAAAAAAAATTTAAAAAAAAAAAAAAAGAAATGAAAACCTTAATGAAAGGATTAGAAGACAGACTGACGAAATTTCCCAGAAAGTAGAGCAAAAAGACAGGGATAGAAACTAGGAAAGAACAGATAAGAAATTCATCTGAACAGTTGAATCACAGGAGTTTTAGAAACACAGCAGATACAAACTAATTCAAGAAAACACTCCAGAATCAAAGGTCATGAGTTTTCAGATTGAAAGGGCCACTGAGGGCCAGCACAATAGGTATGTCACTGTGAAATTTCTTAACACGGGGGACAAAGAAATCCTACAAGTTCACATGCAAAAAGGGCTTTGGCCTCAACCACAGCCCTGGAAGCTAGAAGACAATGGAGCCAGACTATCAACGTTCTGAGGCAGTCGGACACACACGATTTCAAAAAATTTCCCTCTCAGGAAGTTGTAGAAAATATGTCATCAAAAAGAGGGAAGAAAGCAGGAAATGAGAAGACACAAGATCCAGAAACAGGTGATCCAACACAGGAAAGAGGCAAGGGAATTCCCCAGATGGTAGTAAAGGGAGGTTCCAGGGTGGCAGCTGTGCGGTCTCCCCCCGCTCGGAGCAGGAGAGAAGGTTCCAAGAGACCTTCTCAAGAACAAACTGAGAAGACACCGGGGTGACTGGCAGAGTTTAAGGTTAATTAGTGATAAGATCTTAGAAACCTACGTATTATGAAAAAACAAAATAATCAAACAAGAAAATAACGTTGTGAAAGAGAAACAATCATGGTTGACTATGTGGCTCAGCTGTGAGTGGCATTACATCGTCCTAATAACAAGGGCACTAATTACTGATCTACCAAAAATTACCATATAACTATATAGAGAGTAAGGGGGTCTGGGAAGCGTGCATGTACGTAAAAGGGGGGAGTGGAGAAAAGGGAGCTGAATCCTCACCTCCCATTGTGGTAAGTCAACAGATAACGCCTGAACTGAAAAATCAGGAAGTAGCAACACAAACATGTTATTTATAGATAGGTAAAAGAATTACTTAAACAAGTTGAAAATGGTCCCTCTAGGGAAAGGGAAACGGGGGGAGGGGAGTAGGTAGAGAGAGGCCAAGGACTGCTCTTTGTCTTAATTAACCTTGTAGAACTGGTTGACTTTTTAAATTATGTGCCTGGTATAACGTTGATAAAATTTAAAAAATAATTTAAAAATGAGTGTGGTGAATGAGTAGTGTGACATTAACCCTTTCTGAGGGTCTACAGAGCCAGCAGGTGTCCCACATCTATGTGCTAACCTGCTGGTGCCAGGTTTGCTGAGCTGTTGGTCATGCGAAACACATGTGTGAAGGTGCTTCCATTAGGGAGGTAGCATGGGGGCTAATCCCACACCTGTGCTTACTGCTGCCTCGATAACTTAGTTGCTTAGCCTAACTCTCAGCGTCTCACCTTGGGCAATCCTGTGAGGGTTTTGTGAATAAATGTCTATAGAATTCCGAGTGCGCAGGGCCTAGATCTACAGCCAGCTGCTTCAGGTCCTAATTTGGAGAAGAGCAAGGGATAGAAATGTAGTGAGTGGGACAGAAAACTATGAGCTCTGCTAAGTGACAGACAGACTCTGGGGCTGGCAGCATGAAAAGAACGAGAAGGCAGTCCTGCTTCTGGGTTGGTTCATACCTGGAGCATCAGACTTTGATTCTTAGACACTGTGTCTTAAATTTCAGTGAAAACTGGAAAGTTTCTGCTTCTGGAGGTTGAAATGGAGACTCCATGGGGGAAGTTTCTGAGACTGAGTCCTGTTGTCAGCTACCACCCTGAGGGGCGGCACAGCATGGGGCCAGATCTCAATACAAGGTATTGTGTGGAAGAAAAACACCCTAAACTAGAAATGAAAAGACCCAGCTTCCTAGATCCCCCTCTGACACTTACTGCTTTGTGACCCTGGAGAGTTTACTCACCCTCATGGCTCACTTTTCTCTTTACTTAAAGGACTTGACTCCATGATCTCAAGGGTCCGTTACTAGCAGGTAAGACAGTAAACTCCCTGAGGCCAGGGACGGTGTCTGTCTTGTTCTTTGTTGACTGTATATTGCATTCCGTAAACCTGCTATGGTCCCAAATGTGTAAGGGGTGAGGAGGAGAAGAACCTTTTGAGGGGGGTTTTTTCCTTTCTTATTTTTCATTCTTTCGTGTTTTCTCTGCTGTTGTTGTTTTCTGTTGGCAGGACACATCCAAAGATCCAAATTTGTGTTAAAAAGAAATGAAAAAAGGGGAAAAAAAAGTACCTAGCATAGTGCCTGGTACATAGCAGGTATTCAATACCTATTTGTTGAATGAGTGAAATGGAAAATAAAGACAGTTCATTAGGCTCTTCAAACCAGAAAATGACCCCAAGTCAATGAAATTAACTACAGATGAAGAAACAAAAGCCTAGTGAAAAGGAAAAAAAGTCTTTGTGGTCACCCCAGCTAAATAGGAATGAAACTGGACTCAAGTCCCAACACTGTGGAAGCTCAATAGATGGTAGGTCAACACAGATTAGACAGGGAAGGGAAGGAGCCACATCTCAGAATATTTAGAGGAAAACATCAGTGTAACAAGATACTATTCTGGGGGCGCCTGGGTGGCTCAGATGGTTAAGCGTCTGCCTTCGGCACAGGTCATGATCCCAGGGTCCTGGGATCGCGCCCCACATCAGGCTCCTGACTCAGCGGGGAGCCTGCTTCTCCCTCTCCCCCTGCTCATGCTCTATCTCTGTGCCTCAAATGAATAAATAAAAGCTTTAAAAAAAAAAAGGAAGATACTATTCTGAACAAACTGGTAAAGTTCGGCAGTGGAGTAAGACAAAGTAAAAAGAGCACATAGTATTTGGTTCAAGTTCCACCTCTGTTACTTGCCTGTGTGATTTTAGGCTGGCTACCTAATCTCTGAGGCTGTTTCTTTTTCTAAAAAGCAGGGATAATAATAGCATCTACTTCACAGAATTTTGGTTAGAATGGAAGTAAGTTAGATGTGGTATGTGAAGAAAATGTTTTGCAAGCTATAAAATATAGATTGTTAATCTGTTTGGCCAGGATCCCCCCTAAGTAATCTCTCACTAACAAATCAACGTGGTCATTAACAATAGGGTTGTTTTTTTTTCCAGCCATCTAGTTGTCACTTTGAAAATCAAGTGGAAGGACCTTGAAAGGTAGGTAAATATTGATGGAGGAGGGCAGAAGGAAGAAGATGTGGGCAGTTATAATCTAGGCAGGGATGCTTCATGGGCTGCTCCTGAGTGGTCAAGAGCAGATAACTCCAAGGCCAAGCATAAAGAAGACTGGCGCAGGAGCCAGAAACCGGATTCTAGACTTTGTGATTGGGAGAATCTGTGAACCCTCATCTCGGTGGTTTCCAATTCTGTAGAGGAGAGGTAACCGCCACCTCTGCTTTCTTGGAGGTAACTGTAATGTCACGTGAGACAGTGGATGTGAAGAATTTTTAAGAATTATTGATCACCATCTCTACAAATGAGAGAATATCATTCCCTTAGAAGAGATGGATGAGGTGATGGGAAGCACATGTATAATAAACCTTGCCTACTGTCATGGACGGAATTGTGCCCCCCACCCCGATTCTTATAATGAAGTCCTAACCCCCAGTGGGACTGTGTTTGGAGACAGGGCCTTTAAAGAGGTGATTAAGATTAAATGAGGTCATAAGAGTAAAGCCTTAGTCCAATAGGACTGTGTCCTTATACCATGAGGAAGAGACACCAGGGGATGTGTGCTCACAGAGAAAAGGCCATGGGAGGACACAGCAAGAAGGTGGCCATCTGCAAAGCCAAGGAGAGAAGAGGTAGGAGAAACCAAACCTGCTGACACTTTGATCTTGGACTTCCAGCCTCCAGAATTGTGAGAAATAAATTTCTGCTTTTTAAGCCCCCTGCTCTGTGGTATTTTATTACAGCAGCTCTAGCAAACTAGTACACTCACCTAACAGCTCTGCTTCCCCAGAACAAATTCTCCCTTCATACTGAAGGATATTGCACAAAAAAGGTTCCTAGAGGCACTCTGGCCAGCCAGCAAAGGGAGGAGGCCGTGTGGCTGGTGGTCAGGACCGGGTATTAGAAGCTTGTCCTGTCTAGTTAATGGATTATGCTTGAATGGCTGAGTGAATGGAAACCAGCTTTGTCTGCTCTTAGACACTAAGTTTGTTTTCTTTTGCCTATATACCAAGATTCTGAATGATAAACTGTTTAAAGAGCTTTTAGTACAAGGGAAAGATGTAGGCCCATGAGTAAAGCTTAACTTTACTCTTTGTGATGTGCTAGGTAATTTGAATAATGATACCTTAGAAATAGGAGACAAAGTTTAAATCTTGGTTGGGAGCTCCAAGAGTAATTATGTGGGCTTCTTTTGAGGTTGAATTCTGTCAGAATTAAAAAGACAAATCTGGCAATTCTGCATTACTCCCTACACATTAACTTCATAGGTTTATTCATTCAACAGATTTTCTTGATCACTTACTACATGCCAATTTCTATTCTAAATCATACAGTTGAATGGGGGAAATATAGACAAGAGCCTGAGGATAAAAATAAATTCTATGGCCTGACATTTAAAAATCCAGTGCAGTCTGGGCCCTGACAACCTCTTCAGTTAACCTTCTACAACTCCTACTCAAATGCCTTTCTCCAAACAAATCATCCCAGTGAAACCTTTCTAAACTTTGTACTTTCACTCTTATTCCCTACCTGGATTGCTTTCTATACCTTATTTTAATCCTATCCATCCAGCAAAGTGTGGTAGTTAGCCCCTGAGAGGACCCCCAATGATCTCTGCCTCTTGGTATTCACACACTTGTATGTGGGCTGAACCTAGTGGCTTCTAATGAAAACAATCAGCAACAGTGATGGGATATCACTTTTGAGATTAGGTTACAAAAAGACCAAAGCGTCTATCTTGGTTTCTCTTAAGTCTCTCACCCAGGGGAAGCCAGTACCAAGTCTTAAAGCAGCTCTGTGGAGAGGCCTGTGTTATGAGGGACTGAGCCCTGCCAATGACCACTTCAGTGGGCTTGAAATTGTCTTCTCCTCTACCCTCCCTATTCAGCCTTGGAGCTTAACTGCAACCTCATGAGAAACCTTGAGCCAGAGGAGCCCAGCTAAGCTGTACCTAGATTCTTAACCCATGAAAACTGTGAGATAAAAAATATTTATCGTTTTAAGCCACTAAGTTTGAAGGTAATTTGTTACTCAGCTGTAGACAACTAATACAGAAAGTGGGGTAATTTGTTATATAGCAGTAGGTAACTATACACGAGCCTTGGTTCAAATTGCTTCCCTGAATTGGCTTTGACCTTGCCTAGCCCAGAGAAGCTTCTGCCTTCTTTGAATTTGATGTAGAACTGTTGATCTCATTGATCATTTTATACTTTTGTAACATTAGCTATCTTCTATCCTCTGTTTCTAGTCCTTTCCAAATAACCTAAAGTCAGTAGCTGCTTAAATTACTTGCTCAGAGTTAAGTATTGGCAAGGTGGAGGAAGGTTTGGAGAAGCTAGAATTTTGTATGAGAAAGGAGGTTTAGTTCATTTTTGGTGGCTGACTGATAAACATCTTGTAGGTGGGAAGTTGAAGTAGAAGTTAGAAGAGGAACCACAGCTTGGGAAGAACTAATTCTTGGTCTTCATCAAAGTGAGGCATCAGCAGCCAATACTAACAGCCAATTCTCCTTGTAAATTCTTTCTAGTGATTTCCTTCTTATTGTGTGAGGAGCTTAGCCTTCTGTTGGCAGTTGTGAGAGGTAACCGAGGGTGGCTCTGGGGCACTGGGGTCACTTCAGAGAAGGGAAGCCAATTGTTTTCTCAGGGCCCCTCTCTCACGTTTATTCTTTTCAGGGCCTCCGTAGCAGGACTGTGCTGAAACCCATTTCCTACACGTAGCACCGTTTATTTAAAACACACAGCACATATACACAAAAAATCAAATGCAAAGGAAAAGGGGGGGGAAAGGCTGCTGAAGACCAGAGTCACTGAAAGTTCAGGCTAAGAATAGACAAGGAACTCTGAGAGCTGCTTGGCTATGTGACCTCCTGCAGGGGCTTGGCAATAAGCCCAATTCAGCTTTGTTTTTTCTATGCCTTTACAAAGAAAGAGCACTAGCTTGGGAGTCAGGAGACCTGGGTTCTAGGCCTGGCTCTGCCAGTGCTGCCTTCTATGAACTTGGGTGAGTCCTTCCCCTTTCTAGGCCTCAGTTTCCCATTTGTAAGATGAAAGGGTTAGGCTAGACTCCAAGATGTTCCAACTCCAATACACAGAGAACACAAAGGAAAGTAAAAAGAATGCTGGCTGGCCTGGGAACTAGGAGACCTGACTTCTTACCCCAGCTTTGTCCTTAAGAACCACACCTCTTTGGGCCTCTGTTTCCTCATTCATAAAACAAAGTGATATATTCATTCATTCATTCTTTCCACAAATATTTCTTGAATACCTGAATACCGTGCTTGGTGCTGGAGATATGATGGTGAGCCAAGACAGACATGGTCTCTGTTCTTGTGAAATTTCCAGTCTATTGGGGGTGGAGGAAAGAAAGAGAAGATTAACTGTAAGCAGTCACGTAAATGAGGGTGTTATTAATGTCAAGATAAGTGTGACAAAAGAAGGATCATACTTGGCTCTCAGTGACTGGGGGATGGGATAGTCACAACTTCCATCAATTTCAATGTCCTGTGATCCAGTAGGCATCTCTGCCAGGAGGCGAAGAGAAACCCTTTAAAAAACTTACATCTCAAAAAACAAAAACAGACAACTTACATCTCATACCATAGCTATTTTTCAATTCAATTAACCCAATCAACCATCTATTGTGTACCTACTACAAGGAATCAACCTCCCAATTCCTGTCTTCCTGGAGCTTACACTAGTGGGCAGAATGGATTCATAAATTGACATAGCTATGAAATGTCTCACATCATTCTCTGATTGCTACTTATGTGCTTTAAATAATAATATTTATAAGAGTTAAGAATCAAGTAGGGACTTGGATGTGCTAGGGCAATCAGAGACATTTTCTTGGAAGTAAAAATTGAGATAGGTCCTGAAGGTTTGCTACATGGTTTCAGATAAACAGAAACAATGATATCGGGGTACAATGGCCCCATTCCCTACTAGTAGGCAGTATAGGTACATGGGACATAGAAGAACAACCTAAATCCCCTTTTGCGCAGGAGGCATCCAAGCCTCACTCTTTGTCAAGGGGCAAGAGACCTCTTCTGTGACCTACTCTGAACAGCATCTCGTAGATCAGGAGGCCTGCTTCTGATGGACATCCTGACTTGGGGTGGCTACCTTACCCCTGTGAGTCTGTTATCTCATATGTAAAATGAAGGTATTAGATGATATCCAACACCCCTTACTGACTCAAACCTGATTCTTTATAAGAATTTCTATTCTCTTATAATTACACTGGTGGTTGCTGCCATGGAATATGAGCTATGGGATCTTAGACAAGTTAATAAATTTTCTAAACCTGATTTAATTTCTTTTTGAAATTAATTTTTCAAATAAAAAAGTAACACATGCACAAGACTTTTAAAAGTCAAATACTACAGGGGCGTCTGGGTGACTCAGTCGTTAAGCGTCTGACTTCAGCTCAGGTCATGATCCCAGGGTCCTGGGATGGAGCCCCACATCGGGCTCCCTGCTCCGCGGGAAGCCTGCTTCTCCCTCTCCCACTCCCCCTGCTTGTGTTCCCTCTCTCGCTGTGTCTCTCTCTGTCAAATAAATAAATAAAATCTTAAAAAAAAAAAAAGTCAAATACTACAGGGGCGCCTGGGTGGCTCAGTTGGTTAAGTGTCCAACTCTTGATTTCAGCTCAGATCATGATCTCAGGGTTATGAGACTGAGCCCTGCATTGGGTTCTGCTCTGGGCCTGCTTAAGATTCTCTCTCTCCCTCTGCCCTCCCCTCCCCTGTCTCCCTCTATTAAAAAAAAATCAAATACTATAAAAGACTATTATAATGATTACAGAGTTTCTGTCTGGGGAATAAAAAAGTTTTGGGTGGTAAACGCTGTGAATTGTGCAAGACTGTTGAATCTCAGATCTGTACCTCTGAAACAAATAATGCAATATATGTTAAGAAAGAAAAAAAGAAGAAGAAGAATGTAACAGGAGGGGAAGAATGAAGGGGGGGAAATCGGAGGGGGAGAAGAACCATGAGAGACGATGGACTCTGAAAAACAAACTGAGGGTTCTAGAGGGGTGGGGGGTGGGAGGATGCGTTAGCCTGGTAATGGGTATTGAGGAGGGCACGTTCTGCATGGAGCACTGCGTGTGATGCACAAACAATGAATCATGGAACACTATATCTAAAACTAATGATGTAATGTATGGGGATTAACATAACAATAAAAAAATAAAAAAAAAGTTTTGGAGATAGATAGTGGTAATGGTTGCACAACCTTGTGAATGTAATTAATGCTGCTGAATATATGCTTAAAAATGGTTAAAATGGCAAATTTTATATTATACATATTTTGTAACAATTTTAAAAAATTAATAATGCGATACAGCAAAACCACTGAATTAAACAATTTAAGTGGCTGAATTGTATGATATGTGAAGTGTATCTCAATAAAACTACTAAAAAGGAAAGCTTAAAAAACAAGAGTGTACCGTAAGAGTATATTCTCCATCCCAACCCAGAACCTCTGGCCACCCCCACAGGCAGCTATTTATTTCTTGTTTCTCCTTCTAGAAACAGTCAGGCATAAACAAGGATATATGAAAATCTGTCATAGCTTTTTCTTTTTTTTTTTTTTAAGATTTTATTTATTTATTTGACAGAGAGAGACACAGCAAGAGAGGGAACACAAGCAGGGGGAGTGGGAGAGGGAGAAGCAAGCTTCCCGCCGAGCAGGGAGCTCAATGCGGGGCTCGATCCCAGGACCCCGGGACCATGACCTGAGCCGAAGGCAGATGCTTAACGACTGAGCCACCCAGGCGCCCCTCTTTTTCTTTTAATTCAAATGAAGGAAGTCAAATTCTGTTCTGAACTCTCCCAATTCACTTAATAATATTTCTCGTGTTGTTGCATATCAGCACATGCAGATGCACTTTATTCTTTCCTGCTCCTGCATAGAATTCCACTGTAGGGACCTACCACAATTTATTTAATGAGTTCCTTTATTGATAAACATTTTGATTGTTTTTAGTCCTTTTATACAGCAAAAAGTGTTGCAGTAAACATCCTTGCACTAATGACTTTAAGCACATGCCTGATGATATCATCTACAGGATAAATTCCTAGTTCTGGTATTGCAGTGTCAACATATCAAATATGTGCATTAAATATTAACATTGCTAAGTTGATTTCTCTAGAGTCTATATCAATTTGTACTCCTACCAACAATTCATTCATTCAACTAATATTTGAGTGCCTACCATGTGCCAGGCAGTATTCTAAGCCCTGGAAACACATCAAATGAACAACAACAAGAACATAAAGACAAAATCCATTCCCTAATGGAGCTTACAAGTCTTTTCCGGGGAAAGGGCAAACAAAAAAGTAAAATATGTAGTATTTCAGGTAGTAAGAAGTGCTATGTCTGAAATAAAGCAGAGAAAGGAGTGTTGGCCAGGGGTGGGGACTGGTGATTTAAATAGGTGGTTAGGCAATGAGAATTCTAAGCCTCACTTTCCTTATCTGTAAGATGGGACGATAACAGTACCTATTTCATAGGACACTACTGAAAGAATACTATGAGATTATATCTAGTACATAGTAATGAACATTTCCTAGATGGAAGCTATTGTTATTATAAACAAACTTACAGTTAGGAAAATCTGTGGCCTAGGGAAGAATAATTTGCCCACAGCCCCAGGGAAAATTGTGGTTGGGTAAGTACCAGAACCCAGGCCTCCTGACTGCTCATGCAGTGCACTTCCAAATATACCAAGGGACCAAAAGCACTAAGAAGCCATCCTCCCAGGGCTGCTAATGGGCAACATAGTTTTAAGTTGAAGAGCTCTCTGAGAATGTGATTTTTGAAATCAGCAAGAGGGGAGGGAAGATGTGGGAGTACATAAGGTTCCTCTTCAAGGAGAAGCAGGCCAACTTCACTCTGGCCTAAGGCTGAGCCTGCTGGGGTTTACTCACAAGACGTTCAGATCCAGGATGGTGCGCTCAGCCAAAGGCAACAAGCTTTCTGGCTGCTGCTGGCCCATCTGCTCTGATGAGACTCTCCCAAACCCTGATCTCCCATTGGTTTCATTCCAAGGAATCTCCTGAAGGAAAGATAAGCAGCAGTTATTTCACAGCTGTAGAAATAGTAAGTTCTAGAGGGACATTTATATCTGTTTGGCTGGGTGAGATTTTCAAGTAGGCCAAGGATGCAGTGGTGGTCTCTCAACTCCTTCTCTGTGCCTTTTTCTAACCTTGTGGCACCTCCTCTCCCTGCCCACAAGCAGGTACCCACTGCTTGCCTGGGCCTTCTGCTTACACAGAGCCCTCTCTCTGCCTGGGTTCTATCCTTTCTTCATTGAGAGTCTTATTCCCTAACTCATCCTAACCGCTCCTTTAAAAGAAGATGCTCACTAGTTTAACAGAGTCAGTAGGAAGCGGGATTCAGAGAAATCAGCATTCTGGGCTTGACCTCTGTTAATGAGTGTTTGTAAGAACTTGGGCAACTCAATTATCTTTTCTGGGCCTCAGTATCTTTATCTACAAAAATATTGTATGTCATATGGCATTTCAAGTACCATGGAGTAGATTATTCTGCAAAGGGCAGAGACCCCAGGGATCTACCTAAAGACAAAAAAGTACACAGAGAGGTAGTGAGGCCAAGGGCAGAAATTTTCAGAGTGGAGATGCCAGGACCCCTAAAATGCTATTAAAAGGTGTGTTATGATGACCAGTGTCTGGTGAGTGGCATCGAGTATCTAGTCCTGGGTCAGCTATAAGGGAGGCCCCCCCTAGACAAGAGACCTAGGCTTTAAAGTCTATTCTTGTATTGAGTAGGTCTCAATGCAAGGAACAATCCAGACCAGCCTTGTACCATACCATGTCCACTCTTGAAAGAGCAAACATAAGTAAAAAGAGCTTTGGCCCAGATCACCAACAGTTACTTGAACATCATGGTATAGGACTAGCTGCAAGTTTCTTCTGCAAGGCTAAAAAGAGGACGCATGAGAAACATTCAATCAATAAAAGGGTTCTTGAGCTCAAATTTGGGTAAGTGACATAAGAACATTTCAAAAGACATCAGCAAATGTGTGGGTGTGTCCACTTTTGTTTAAGCTCTGGCCGGTTACATTAATAGATGAAGCTTCTGCTGGGGTAATTTGACAAAACTTAAAAATCTTAGTGACTATCACTAATATGTGCTCTCTTTCAAGGCGGCGTCCACAATCTTAACTTTACACACAGAGAAAGGTGTGGGGGATGAAGACTTAAGATTCCGAATTTTGAAATAACCTGACAGTCACTACATCATTGTTCCTGCCTGGAAAAACGACCCACACCCACAATTTTTCTTCTTTGGTGCCCCACATTTGGGTTGACAATGAACTCTCACAGGCTTGAGCCTTGCAACATTGTTGGCAAAGCAGAAGCACCCGCTTAGTACTTAGTACTTGGGTTGGTAAATCTACCGAGCCTGCTTAGATCCTCTCCCTGCCAGAATACTGATACAGTCAGACCTCCCGAGTCAGCGGTGCATCCCAGCTGAGAAACACTGAAGGAGGGGTGGCACTGTTTTTGCAGAGTCTTCAGTGACTTTCCACTGAGCTGTGGGAAAATTTGACAGTTGACTGTGGCTGAATCATAACTCAGAGGTCCTGACCACTCAGATCTTTGAAGATTCCTTTCATTCCTTTCCCAAAAGGGGAACCTGGCAAACTCCAATTGGTTAATTCCATTTACCAAGGTTGCAAGGAACAGAAGGTAAATGGAACCTTATTGTTGTCAGGCACTTTTTATAGATTTTTTTCATTGAATCTTCATAACCATTCAGTAGGTTATTTACTATTAGCATCCCTAGTTGACAGATGAGGAAACTGAGGCCCAGAGAAGCTAATAACTTGCCCACAGTCATACAACTTGGGTAGGAGATGCTGAGATAATGTAGCATCCTGACTCCAGAGCCTGTGCTCCTAACCATTATGTTATACCATATCTAAACACCAGCACAGATATTCCGAGCTCAAAGGCACTTTGGATATCATAGATCAACCCCTAGATTTTGCAGCTGAGAAAACAGACCTAGTGGGATGATGGGAATTGCCCAGCGACAGAGCCAGGATCTGAGGCAGGTCTCCTCACTCTGGGGTTCAATGCTCTCTGTTGTATCAGAAGGCCTTGGGTTCTCTATATCATCTTAAGAATCTGGAGTTCTTTGATACCTCATCCCTTATTCTTTAGGGAATAGGAACTTAAATTTATATAAACATAAAAATGCTTTCATATCGTTTTTCTACCATATACTGATCTTCCAATTCTTCCTACCCCTTTTTTAGAAGTCTTTTTTTTTTTTTTTTTAACTTGGCTCCTTTTTTGCCTTCTCCTTTTTTTAAATCTCAAGAAAATGAAAGCATTTTCAGATAGGATAAAAAAAATCTTTAACCAACTTTCCCTTCTTTTACCAAAGCATTATATTTTACTTTATTTTTTGAGGGGGGGAGGGGCAGAGGGAGAGAGAGAATCTTAGGCAGGCTCCACGCCCAGCACGGAGCCCGATGCAGGGCTCAATCTCACAACCCCAGGATCATGACCCGAGCCAAAATTAAGAGTCGGACATTCAACCAACTGAGCCACCCAGATGCCCCTACCAAAGCATTTTAAACACTGCTATTCAGTGATGATTTCTGTCAATCATCCAATTAGCATTTTTTAATCTCACACTACCCTCCTCTGCTCCCTCTTCTTAGGAGATGACCACCTAAGGCTCGGTATGTCCCCTTAGCTCCCTGTGTCCAACTGCAGGCCTTACTCTGTTGAGGTTTTTCCTGACGTCCTGCCCCTTGTCCTGAGATAATATCCTTACTGCTCCCCAGGCAGTCTCTATACAGTGACCTTCTTTCCCACCTCCTTCTAAATCTGGACCAACAATTTTTTTTTTTAAGTTTTTATTTGCTTGACAGAGAGAGACACAGCGAGAGAGGGAACACAAGCAGGGGGAGTGGGAGAGGGAGAAGCAGGCTTCCCGCCGAGCAGGGAGCCCGATGCGGGGCTCGAACCCAGGACCCTGGGATCATGACCTGAGCCGAAGTCAGACGCTTAACAACTGAGCCACCCAGGTGCCCCTGGACCAACAAATTTTAAAGGGGTGGGAATGAGCCTGGAAACAACAACATGTGACAGGCAAGTGTTTAGTCTTTGTAGCCCAACAAATCCTCACCCCTCTGGGCAAGTTAGTTAGCCTTGCTGAGCCTCATATGTCAAATGGATAGGAGACCCCACTTCAAGGTGATTATGAGAATGGAATAAAAGAATGTATAAAAGTGTTAGGAGATAGCCTAGCACACAACAGACACTGCCTTCTCCCTATTCTGGCTCCTTCCCCTTTTTTCACAAAAATGTTCAAAAGAGTTTCATTTTAAAAAAGCCAGATCTCATCCTCAAACAATGAACTGTTCTTTCTCCTTCCTGTCATTCCAAGCTTATTCAAAGCTTATCCTCATAGTTGTCCCTTCCTTCTCCTTATTCAATTCATTTTGGCCACTATATATTGAACTACTAGGGACAGCTTAGCCCATTTCAATGCTCTCCTGAACTCTGAATTCAATACACACTTGTGAATTGACCCCTCAAGCATTAACTACTACCTGGCACTCTGACCTTGGGTGGCCTGCTCATTTCTGCATCTCCTCTAACTTCTCTGAACATTGCTGTCTCAGTCACTTTCTACCTCTCATCTTTCTGCATCCTGTGTTCAGGTGAGCTCTTCCTTTCCCATGGATTCAACCACCACTATTTACTAAGATTCCCAGCTCTCGCTCTCTCTAGTCTAAATTCTAATCCTTAGGCTCCAGACCTGAATTTCCAGCTGGTCACAGGAATCTCTCTTTGGAGGTTCCATAGGTATCTAAATCTCCAAATTTGCTCTTTTTCCCTCATGGCTCCTGTTTCCTAAATGGCTCCACCATCAAACCAATGCTCAAGGAAGAAACCTGAGTCATCTTGAGTGTATCGTCTATACTCCATATTCCGTATTTGAATGGTCACAAATCCCTTTTAATTCCCACAATATCTCCTGAATTCATCCTATTTCCAGTGCCTTAGTTCAGGCCTTTGTCATGCCACAGCTAATGCTCCAGACTGAAGGCCCTGAGTTCCAGTCACTCACCCAGTTCACCCTCTGCTCAGATCTGTGATTTATCTAATTAACAGATCCGAGCATTAATCACCTGCTCTAAAGTCTTCCATAGCAGTGACCCTACAAAATCCTGAATATTTACATCTCTAGCTCCCCATTAGAATGGAGGCACCTCTTATTAATTATTGTATCCCACTGCCTACTAGAGTCATTAAATATGCATCAAGAAAGCACATCAAATGAATGAATACAAGCCCAGAACAATACCATGTATAGTAGAGAATACAAAAGAAATATAATATGGTCCCTATCCTCTAGGAGCTTATACTCTAGACAGTATACTGGACAAAAGAAACATGAGAAACTACAGTATTAGGTACCTAAACTGAGATACAAAGTCCAAATGCCAAAGGATCTCAGAAGAGAGAGGTGAGTGTAAGATGGAACTGCTGATAAAGACCTCCCACAGGAGGAGATACTTCCTGAGGACCTTAAAGGATATGGGTGGGGTTTGTGAGGGCATTGGTGGAAGGGGAAGGATGCTCCAGGATGGAAATGGCCAGTAAACAGTACAGCGCACTGGTTGGACAAAAAAGAGCATGGCCTAATGGGAATGAGAGACTATGTTAGGGGACAATGAGACTAACCTGGAGAGATAAGGTGGTCCCGAAAACAGAGGCCCTCAAAGAGTCATGAAAAAAGGAGTTTACCTTGAATTAGAAAGCTGTAACTTTTTTGAGTGTTAATAATAATGCAAAAACAATCATATACAAAAACTATCATAACATAAAAGCTACCTTTTGATACACACACGCATACTCTTAACACAGCAAAGCTTTGAGGTAGAGACTATTATCACCATTTTACAGATGAAGAAATTGAAGCACAGAATAGTTATATAACTTACTTGGGGCCACATAGCTGTGTGCAAGGCCCTGTACTAAGCACTACTGGCACAGATAAAGAATATAGTTCCTGTTTTCAAAGATTTCAAAATCCAACCAGAGAGAGGTACTCAAATTAGTACCTCGTAAATAAATATTTATAAATCAATGTGTTAGGTATTGTAACAAATACCTACACAAGATGGGAGTGTTATTTTAGGAAAACTAATGTAAAACAGCTCTATCAGGAGACAAAAGAAATCAGAGAAATGAGCTTCCTAGCTAATACAGTGATCCAGGCCAGCTCCAGCAAGGAAGGTAATGATGGTGGATACAGTAAGACTGGAAAAGGGGCAGAATGCAAGACGTTTCAAAGGCAGAAAGGACAATAAGAGGTTTAATGTAAGTTTTTTGTTTTTTAAAGATTTTATTTGTAAGTAATCTCTACACCCAACGTGGGGTTCGAACTCACAGCCCCGAGATCAAGAGTTGCATGCTCGGGGCGCCTGGGTGGCTCAGTTGGTTAAGCGACTGCCTTCGGCTCAGGTCATGATCCTGGAGTCCCGGGATCGAGTCCCGCATCGGGCTCCCTGCTCAGCAGGGAGTCTGCTTCTCCCTTTCCCGCTCCCCCCTCTTGTGCTCTCTCTCTCTCAAATAAATAAATAAATAAAAAATCTTAAAAAAAAAAAAAAAAAGAGTTGCATGCTCCACTGACTGAGCCAGCCAGGTGCCCCCAGACTGATCTGGGAAGTCTGGGAAGCTTAAAGAAGGGTGTTGGTAAGAGAAAGACATCTTCGTTTGAAGGTATACTGAGTTGAAGACAAAGTAGGACTGCTCTGCTCTGGGAGAATGTAAAAGGCCTTAATATAGTAAGATTTAGAAATGTGACTTTTAAAATTGTTAGTACCCAGGCTTGAGTTGTATATAAAGAAAGAATTTTTAAACATTTTAATTAACTCTCTGCCAGTAGGATGGCCTCTATGTATTTTCTATGGTTTTATTTTCTCCTCACATTCTGCTAGTCTCTATTATCAATGCTGTTTTATATCATCCTTTCCACAGAAATGAGATATGATTATAATGTAATAAAGCTGACGTTTAAACATACAAGAACTTATCTATCTGAGACCGATTCCAAAAATGCTGTTTTTGTTCAACACCTTTCTGGAAATTGTCGGCTCTGGAGTTGCTTTCAGGGTCAATCTATAACCCACACTTGTTAACACACTTGTTAACATCGCAAACCTGATCACCCATTAACTTAGCTCTGAGTTAACTTTTCTTGTTTTTGTTTTTTCAAAAATAAAATCTACCTTCCCCCCTAAAAAACAAACTAGATTTCTCGAGCATCAACACTAATGCCCTAGAGGTTGTGCCACAGACTCTGTAGGCAATTTAGGGAGAGGCTTTCCTTTTTTTTTTTTTTAAGATTTTTATTTATTTATTTGGCAGAGAGAGTGAGAGAGCGCAAGTACAAGCAGGGGAAGCAGCAGGCAGAAGGAGAGAGAGAAGCAGGCTCCCCACTGAGCAGGGAGCCCGGATGCGGGGCTCGATCCCAGGACCCTGGGATCATGACCTGAGCTGAAGGCAGATGCCCAACCAACTGAGCCACCCAGGTGCCCCAGGGAGAGGCTTTCCAAATATTCTGAAGAGTGGCAACATCACTATGGGGAAGGGTTGCTTCTACTGAGGGTGGGGCATTGTACTGCTAATTATTTTATAGATCTACTTTTCATTTAACCTTTGGAGCAGCCATACATGCAAGTCCTATCATCTTATGCTAAAGAAGAGGAAAAGAAGGTCCAGAAAAGTTAAGTAACTTGTATTAGTTATAAAACTAATACAGAGCTCTGCCAGACTTTAAAAACTTTTGATTTTGCCACCATACTATGCTGCTTCTGATAAAATAAGAACATTGTTTCCCAATGGATGGTAAAGTTACTAGTTAAAGGATATCAATACTAGGGGTGCCTGGGTGGCTCAGTTCATTAAGCATCTGCCTTTGGCTCAGGTCATGATCCCAGCATCTTGGGATCAAGCCCCACATCGGGCTCCTGGCTCAGCGGGGTGCCTGCTTCTCCCTCTCCCTCTGCCTCTCCCCCTGCTCATGCTGTATCTCTGTGTCTCAAATGAATAAATAAAATCTTTTAAAAAGAATAAAGGATATCAATACTATATAATCCCATCTCACATAGCCATAACTTTAATATTCTTTTAATTTCATTTGTTTCCCCACCACTTTCTGTAATCTATTAACTCAGGAAAATGTAAACAACCAGCCATGAAAATTTGTCATAGAACTTGAATTATGTCTACCTTATAGAGATATAGAACATTAGAAATAGAAAGGTTTTTAAATCATCAGGCCTGACTCCCTCAGATTACAGTATTACTATATGGATGGTGTAAGTATGTTATAATCCAGATCAACAAGCAAATAGAATTTCCTTGTGTTTGTATAATGTGTTCAACTGAAGGTTATTGTTTATTCATCATCAGGGGTTTTATTCACGAACACTCAGTTGAATACAGACAGTAGGTTTTACTTATTCCTCTTTTAAATTCTACTCATTCACCAGTGGTATGCCATACACATTTATATATAGCAGACGCTTATACTATCTTAAACTGAATTGGAAGGCTGCAGGCTTGAATTATTTAAGAGAAAAACATTTACACTTGTCCTGCCAAACACATTGATCAATGCTCACTTAAGTGATGCAATCATCTCATTTTGTAAGGGCTACTCTCTTCAGGTGACTAAGCAGTCTGCAATCTTCCTTCCTTTAATTGGATAATTTTCAGGCTTGTCTTCTCCTTCCGGTTTTTACAACTTCACGCAATCATTTTCTCCTGTGGATATGGTTAATGGTTAATGGTTTCATGGCTAGAGTCTCTAGCACACATGTATCTAGAACTCTCTAGACATCTTTCCATATACTGGTGCAGTGCAACCCTTTATCTACTCTGCTGTTCCAGACAGACTGGCTACTCTGCAATGGTCATCTTTTTCTGCTTCCATTCCCCTTTTCCTTTTTTTTTTTTTTTTTTTTTTTTGGATTGACCTTCCTGTGTCTTCTACATATCCTCTGGCTCAGATGTTTGTTCTCCCACCTCTGGACCTGTGTGGCACTTTCAGTAATGTTATCACCTAATATAAACACAGCTATTGTTTATCAAGCACTAACCATGTGCTATGTCTGGAGCCTTATGTATATAATACAAACTACCCAGCTTTTCCTCCTACCCCTTCATAACACACTTCCTGTACCGTATAAAGGCTCTTAGAGGTCCAGCACAGTACCTGGTACATAGCAGGTGCTCAAGGAATTTCTATAGGAGTCATTATTATGATGATGAAAACAAGCACCACAACTTATTCATGTTTCACCCCAGTACCTAGCACAATGTCTGGCACATTCAACACATGTTTACAAAACTAACCAGTGAAGAGAACAAGTATTAAACACCTATAAGATCTCTGTGAAGCAAGCTGTACAGCTTGCCACGGACTGCTAAAACTAACTCTTCAGAGTCCAGACAGGAAAAGTACGCAGTTATTACGTTAGCAGAGATGGAGCTAGGGAGCCCAGAAGCACAGCTCAGAATTCCAGCAGGACACATACCGGGTTCAGGAAGCTCTTGTTGGCTGGTGGCTGCAGAGGCTGAGTACAGAAGAGGGGCTTCTGTGGATTGCTCTGGCACAGGCCAGTATCAGCTTGGCTCCCCAAGTGTAGATGGCACGGTCAGACCAACTCCCCTAATCGGGGAGAAACCTGGGACTGTAAGAAAGGCTCATGATGATCAAGGGGGCCCTGATTCTTAGAGAATTGAAGCCTCTATCTGCAGCACCCACAGAGATCCAAAGGTGAGGCTCTGGGGCTGTGAGATTTAGCAGCAGGCAGTCCAGGAAACAGTGTTAGAGTCTGGCGAGAACTAGCAGGACCTGGGCGCACCTGGGTGGCTCAGTCAGTTGAGCCTCTGACTCTTGGTTTCAGCTCCGGTCATGATCTCAGGATCGTGGGATGGAGTCCCACGTTGGGCTCTGCACTCAGCGGGGAGTCGGCTTGGGATTCTCTCCCTCTCCTCCCTCTGCTCCTCCCCCTGCTGTGCTCTCTCTCTCTCTCTCTCAAATGAATAAATAAATCTTAAAAAACAACAACAACAACAAAAAGAACTAGCAGGGCCCAGCAACCAGAATGAGACTCAAAATCTAGATTCAAGTCTTTGGCAGTGCTAAGTTTGAAAGGTGACAGTGCACTGTGATGGGTTTACGGAAACAAAATGTAGCTTCCATTACTGAGCTGGAGTGCAAGAAGGCTTAATGCTTCAAATATAGTAGACTAGTTATCCGATTTGGGGCATTCATTCAGGCAGGACTAGCAGCAAGGTTGAGATAGGCAGTAGGACTCAGATGCTGGGACTAAGGGCAGGACTTGCCAGTGGTAAGGTTGTTGGTGGGGCAAAGAACCTGGTACCTTATTACAAAACTGCAAGCACTCCGTGATGGATCATTAGCACACACTACAGCCTCTCAGAGCACAAAATCTACTTTGCTTCAGTGAGGATTTCAAGATGCCAGTTATCTAAGGTGCCAAATAAAGTACAGAACACAAATCTGTTTAGCTTGGCTTCACAAATATCTAATTCTTTCTGTATACTTGTTTCACCCTTAGACTGTGTACAGCTGTGTACCTGCTTGGTCTCTTAATCCCCATACAGTGTTTTTTTCCCCTTTAATAGAGCCCCAACCACTTCCAAGTTGAAATTACTTTTTACAACCACAAATTGGTTGTTTCATCCTCTGATTCTGCGACCAAAACTCCAGTCATCATTAGGTCCTAGAATCTAGGTCCACTCACACTAGCAGTAAAAATGGTCCTTTTCCTTTAAAATCAACCTTACCAAATACTATACTACTTGAGCGCCTGGGTGGCTTAGGTGGTTAAGTGACTGCCTTTGGCTCAGGTCATCATCCCAGAGTCCTGGGATCGAGTCCCACACCGGGCTCCCGGCTCAGCGGGGAGTCTGCTTCTCCCTCTGACCCTCTCCCCTGTAATGCTCTTTCTCACTCTCTCTCAAGTAAGTAAATAAAATATTAAAAAAAACAAATACAATACTGCTACTAATATTAATAATGAAATCTTCTCATCACCTAGTTCTTCAGTAAAATTGCACTTGCTGACTTTCACTTTTTCAGACACCAAACTGTCTTGTGTTATTCTATGGTCTGCGTATGGTTCTTTGGATTTGATATGCCTAAGTTGTTGGGGTTTTTTTTGTTGTTGTTCATATTAAAGTAATATACACAAATCATGGACTATCTGGTTCAACTACCCATCTGATGACTGACTTTCTTCTACAATACTCCCACCAAGTGGTCATCTGGACCATCCTTGAACACCCAGAATGACTGAGAACTCATTGCCTGCAGAGCCAGCCTATTTCATTTTGTACCACCTTTTGAAAATAACTGCTTTGGGTTGAAATATGCCTCCCTGAGTTTCTATCCATTGACTCCAGCTCCTGTCCTTAGGGCCAAATGGAACAACTATAAACCTCTTACATGCGGCCACCTTCAGATATTTGAATAAAGTGACAATATTCTTCCTGACTTTGTTTGCTTTGTTTTGCTACATAAATGTTCCCAGTGCCTTTGACTATTTGTTGTTGCTGTTGTTAAATGTTCTCACCAACATTACTCTTTCTTTTCTGGATGTATTCAAGATGATTTATATACCTTGTATCCAACCCAGAGCTAGATAAATTTCAGGTGTGCTTTAGATACTACACCTCTCAATATGCAACCTAAGACCGTAACAGCTTTTTTTGGCAGCCACAACACACTGTTGGCTCACATTGAGCTGATAGACAACTATCTCTAAATGCCACATGTTTTGCTGCTAAGCCCGTTGCATATTTACGTAACTGTTTTGGGAGGAGAAGGAGGTAGAAAAGAAGGTTGGTTTTTTGTTTTGGGTTTTGGTTTTCTTGAGAAGAAGCTTTATTTACCACATTGATATTTCATGAAATTTGGGTCCCAAAAAGTCAACCTGGGATTTTGCATTCCTAATGAGACATGAGCCTGTGCTTAGTTGGCTAGCCTAAATGATTAACAAACTAGTGATGGTTCATGGACTAGATTTCAGCTCTCAAGAGTCAACTTTGCTTTATTTCATGGCCTCAGACTGCAGCCTTCCTCAAAAATTACTCAATGTTCAAAATGCTATTTATCACCAGAAGAACTGGTGGAAAGCGTGTAAATGATTCAGTGCAAAGGCATTATCACCACTGGAAAAATACCTCGAAGATAAATATCCAGTACATTAAGGATGGTGTGTGTGTGTGTGTGTGTGTGTGTGTGTGTGTGTGTGTGTGTGTGGTTTCCCATGGGAATAGTATATTCAAACACCTTTTCCTCAAATAAAAATAATTATCTTACAGAGATAACACTGTATAGATTTTCAAAGATATTTCAACTTAACTTATTTGATTCTTTCAAATCAAAGGAAGTGGAATGGGTATTATTATCCTCATTTATAGATAAAGAAACTGAGGTTCAGAAAGGTCATGACTTGTCTATAGTTACATAACCAAAAAGTATAGGACCAGGGTTGAACCCCAAGTTCTTGGATTTCTAGCCCAGTGCAGCTCCCGCTGTACCGTGGCAATCCAATGTAAGTGTGGACCAGACTGGCCTTAAGGCACTAATGTCCAAGAAGCTCTCCTGCAGTGTCAGGCACATGTGCTCCACCTGCCCTTGCCATCCACATAAAAGAAGGGGGAGGGTCTCAGTGAAAACAGTTGTTACAACACTTGAGAGATGTCAGACTCTAGCAATAATAAAACCATAGAATTTATGAGAACTAGCTCAATACCTTTAAATTAAGAGATTAGGGGCGCCTGGGTGGCTCAGTCGTTAAGCGTCTGCCTTCGGCTCAGGTCATGATCCCAGGGTCCTGGGATCGAGCCCTGCATTGAGCTCTCTGCTCGGCGGGAAGCCTGCTTCTCCCTCTCCCACTCCCCCTGCTTGTGTTCCTGCTCTCGTTATCTCTCTCTCTGCCAAATAAATAAATCTTTAAAAAAAATTTAAGAGATTAGGAAGTGGTATCAAGTAATTTACCTAAAGCTGCAATTACCTAATAGCAAAACCAGGATTAGAACCTGTTTATATACCTGATTCAATGTTCTTTCTGTTACACTGTACTGTTTCTCAAAATACAAGTAGGCAGCTGTTACCTATATCTAGGACTTTCTGAAAACGGGGTCTGAAATGTATTATCTATAACTCAAGAATGTTATGGCCAAGGATGCCACCAAACTCTCAATCCAAGGAAATATGAACCAGGAGGCTAATTAGAGAGAGATGAACCATGACATATTAAACCGCAACTTCCCAGTAAACAGAGCTGTGCTATATGAAGTAGTCCCCCAGGATGGACTCCCTCCCCCAATATCTATTGTTGTTGAGAGCCACTCAAGGATTTGGACTACTTGTATCCTCTATGATCAGCGTGCAGCAAAGACATCTGAGAGTGTTACTGAAAGGAGAGGAACATGAATCTGCCCCAGCCAGTTGTGGTCTTTTTAAAAAGCAGGCTAAATAAGTAGCTACTGAGTTAATGTACATAAAAAGGACTCATCAAGTGACTATAAACATTTATAACTGATATGGTGTTCAATTTGTTTCAACAATCATTTATTGAGCTCCAGTTATATGCAAAGCTCTGTAGATTCAAAGATATGTCATACGTATCTCTATCCTCAAGAAACTTCACAGATTGAATATTATGGCAACACAGAAGTGGGAATTTAGGTAAGCCTGAAGGAGCCAGGAAAGGCTTTATTGAAGAGATACTTGAATTTAAGGCTTGGGTAAGAACTATCTAAGTGAAGAAGGAGCTGAGCAAAGACAGCGGTGTGGAATGGTATGGAGTGTTTGTACAACTGGCAGCAGTTGGACAATACTGGAGCCCAAAGTATAGGGCAGGGAAGAGTGATAATATGAAATGAGGTCCAGTTAGAGGGCCTTATTCCATGCACTCTTGGACTTCGGACTAAACTAATGGAGTGCCATTGAAGAACAGATCACCCTGGGAACCAAGACCAAGGGGGAATTTGAAGTTGGGAGGCAGAAAGACTGATTATGAGTTGGTTGAAGTAATTTAAGCAATGATGAGAGCCTGTACAAGGAATGTGTAAGTAGCAATAGGAATGCATCAGATAGGTCATATTCCAGAAAAAAAACTAAGGCTGTTGAATGATGTTATCTGAAGGGTGGGGTTTCCTCTCTTAGGGCCCTCCTATGCCTGACACACTATCAGAGGTTCCTTCTGGCAGGATTTGAAGAGGACCTTACTAGATTGGAGTTGATCAATGCATTTCAGTTTTGGTCAACTAATATTAACGTGTATTATGCAAGTTTAATGAGTAAAGAAGGCCTTGAAGGGAAGAACATGCCTAGTCATGAGAGGAGAAGCAAGCAAAACAAGGGATAAAGCAAAACACAAGACAAAACATTCAGGCCACTAAAAGGCAAAGAAACGTCACCATTGGCAGACAAAGTCACCATTTTAGCTGGGTTGGCTCTTCTCTGCTACAAAATCCATTTTCAGTCAGCTTGGGTATGCTATTCCAAAACTCCTTCATGTGGGACACTGAAGTCTACATAAGGATAATAATAATTATTATTATAAAATGAACCCTAGCAAATAAAGAAGAACTGTGACTTCTGAACGAAGGAACATCATGTAGGGACAAATTAAGATAGGAATTGGGTCTTTAGAAAGTTGCTTAGAAATCAGGTCACCTCAGATCTTTCCCCCATGACTATCAGTGAAATATTGGCTCCTGTATTTTCATTTCCAGTAAGTGTCATGTTTAACTTGGAAATCTGACAAATACCAAAAACCCCTGCCCCATAGTTCACAGTATTACTGGGAGGATGAAATGGGACAAAAAGAGGCAAAAGCTTGTGTGTGTTGTAAAGTGCTAAATGACAGTATAAGCAGCCCTCTTGCTCGAAGGAGAAAAGAGAACAGGTGGGATCTCCGCGTCATAGCCTTTGCAAGACTGCTCAGCAATGATTATAAAATTTTAGTTCTTCAAGGCCATAGTACTTTAAACACTTTCCTTAAGAATCAAGATTAATGCACACTGTGAATTTAAAAGTAACACCTAAAAACAGACACTAGTACATTTCTAACAAATGAGCTCTTTCTAATAAATCAGCTTCTATAATGAAACTCTTTTGTCACAAATAAGCATGTTAACAGAGAAATTTATATATGACTAGATTATTAGAATCATATTTTTAGAATTAGGAAAGGCTTAGTTCATCTCTATAAACTGTCTTCCCAGCCTCTTGCCCTCACCAACCTTTCTTACAACAGGAATACTGAGATAAAGATTGAACCCAGACTACACTGTAGATTTCCTGTTCCTGGCCTAAGGCTCTCTCTTCTATAAAATAATTTTTAATAAAATATTTCAAATATAAAGAAAAGCATAATAACAAATACCCGGATTTTTAAAATGTTAACATCATATGCTTTGAATCTTTTTTGACAGGAAATGGCACTTTAATGCTTTGAATCTTTTTTTAAAAAGAATTAAAATATTATGTATCAGCCGATGGACGCCCATTCCTCTATCCCATTCCCCTACCACCTTCTCCAGAAATAACCACCATATTGAGGTTGGGGTATATTCTATTCTTCCTGTTCATGTTTGTATACACTCAAATGATTATATATCCATAAACCACATCATGTTGCCACAAAACGAGTTGGTGTTCAAAACAAGGAGTCCCTCATTCTAGTACGCTTGCATGCAATTAAAACCTTTGGGGCTTGGCTGGGTATTTCAAAAAGAAACTAGGGCAGAGCTTAAAGTCTTTTTTAATGATTACCATAGAAGGATCTAGTGATGCGTCTTACCATTTAGAGTGAAAAATAAATTTTAGGCAAATATAAAATTTTAAATCCAACTTTTTTTTTTAAATCCGTCTCAAGTTAGCACTTCATATTTGTGAAACCCTGGTTTATAATGACCTAGTGTGAATGACCTGTCACGGAACAATTGGGAAAGATGGATTAAGCAATTTAACTAGTAATAATAGTTTCTACTTCTGCTTCAAGATCCAGCTCAAATGTCACCACCTTAATGAATCTGTTCTTGATCCCATCAGAATTAATTCCTTCAACAGTCATTTATTGAGTGCCAGAGCCCTGTAGATACAAAAGTAGATCAGACCCAGTTCCTGCCCAGGGCTCAGAAATAATTACACAATAGTTTTTGATAAATGCTCTAACAGAGGTATCCATAAAGGGTTAGTGAAATCTATACTTTTCCTGGACCAATTGGAGAAGACAATACAGAGGAGGCGATATTTGAGATGCATCTTGCAGGATGAGTAGGAGCTCACAAAACAGAAGATAAAAGGTCATTCCAGGTAGGGAGACACTGAATGAGAGGGTACAAAGGATGGTAAGATATCAGTTTTAGAAAGACAACTAAGGATAGACATCAGAGGTATAGGGATAAGTTAGAAGACTAACAACAATTCAAGCAAAAGATGACATGATTATAGGCATGAGGTGGGAGGGGGAAGGATTTTAACAAAATTTGGGAGATAAATTTAGCAGAATTTGATGCTTCCTTGGAGGGAAAGAAAGAACGTGGAGTTGGGGATGACTCTCAAAGGCTTGGCAAAATGAGTGGGCAGTGAGGCCATTAACTAAAATAGGAAATAACATACAAAAGATAAGAACAGGCCCGGGGTTGGGGGGTCAAGTTTCCCTTGAGGCACTTAGAGTTAGCAATGAGAACTCTTCCTTGGGCCTTAAACAATTTCCTTTTCTAGGCCAGAAATCACCCCTTTCTCTGAATTCCATAGCATAATGTATACCTTTTCCACATCAGATTATTTAAATCTGCTGTATCTATAAGTATTTACAAGTTTGTCCCTACCTTAAACCATGAAGAAAAAGTACTAGGTCTTGTTCTCTGCGTATTGTCCTTATCTCAGAGCCTTAACATACAAAAAGCCTCAGCCAAAGTTTGCATTCTTGAAAAGGGAGCTCCATCAGATACTAGAAGCAGTCCGTTAACATTTATCAAAACAATGGCCAAAACTTGTGAGTTATTGACTTATATAAAATATCTAAAGCATTTGGTCTACAGCACCTGCTTTTAGATCCTTTTGTGCTTATCTTATCTTACTTTTTTATAAGTAGGCTCCACGCTCAGCGGGGAGCCCAACGCGGGGCTTGAACTGACGGCCCTAAGATAAAGACCTGAACTGAGCTAAAAGTCAGATGCACAACCAACTAAGCCACGGGGGCAACCCTATCTTATCTTACTTTTAAACAACCCTGCAAGGTAGTTGTATTCCTATTTTACAGATAAAGCAACAGGTCAGAGTGTCTGAATAACTTTCCTGGAGTCACAAGGTTTGCAAGTTGCTTAACCAGGATTCGGGCCGACTGGTTTCTTCATCAGAGTTAAGCTTCTCTGTTCTAATTCTCAGTTGGGCTGAAAAGTAGATCTTTGGCTCCTGAGGGGGTAGCACTCTCCGGTTCGGCGGGAACTGCGAGAGGGGCCTCACCCCTATCACCTCATTGAGTCTAAAGCGCCCCCCTCCCAGCAAAGTGCCCATGCGGGCACATCCACTGCAGACGGCAGAGCTGAGAGGGGGCCCAAGGGCCCGGAGGGTGAGCTCCCTGCCCGGGGACCCAGCATTTTGCGGTATTCACTCCACGAAAGCGCATGGGATCACTTGGCCCTTCGCTCAGGTGAAGCGCTGGCCAGGCTCGAACCCCGAAGCCCGGAGTGGGCGCGTGCGGCCAGGGCCTCCCAGCCTGGCTCCGCCGGGGATGGGGGGCGGGGTGGGCCGGGGCGGGGGGAGCCATAAGTTCTCACAAATACGGGGCACTGGAAAACGGTGGTGCAGTTACTGCCCTTGGGACACTGAAACTCGTCCCGTACCTTCCTCCGCAGTCCCGTGCGGCGCACCGGCCCGGCCGGCAGCCCCGGTTCCGCCGACCGGAGACCGAGGTCGGGGCGGGGAGAAGCCCTGCCCACTGGCTGCGGCGGGAACCGGCCCCACGACGGTGCGACCGAGCGGGCCAGGCATTTACCTCAGACCGCGCCGCTGCCCCCCGGAGGCCGCGCCCAGGGCTCCCTCACCGCCTCTGCGGGTTCTCGGTCCCGCCCGACACCTCCGGCCAGGAACCGGAGGGCGAGGGAGAGTGAGAGGGTAACAGAACGCTTCTGGGGACCGGCGCGAGAGCCTCCAAAGGCCGCAAGTACGGAGCAGCAGCCGCCCCGGGCGTGCAGCTGAGGCGCGAGGGCTCGGGGCAGTCCCGGCCGTGGAAGGGGCGTGTCCTGGCGCGTGCGGAAGGAGGCGCGAAGGGCAAGGGGCGGTCCCCCCGCGAAGCCCTGGAAGGCGCGAGGAGGGGGCGTGCCTCACGTGAGCCCTCCAGGGGCCGAAGGTGCGCGGGTAGAGAGGAGAGCGCGTGCGCGGACCTGGTTGTTGGCTCCTCCTTCTCCTCTTTCTGGGGGCAAAGGGTAGGCAGTATTAGTCTGGACATCAGCCCCTCGTCCGCGCTTGCAGACTCCAGCCATGGCGGGGCCTGAATGGGAGTCCCTGGAGCAATGTTTGGAGAAGCACCTGCCACCCGCAGACTTGAGGGAGGTGAAGCGCATTCTCTATGGCAAGGAAACCAGGTCTGGGGCCCAGAGGCTCGGGTGGGGAGACCTTGGGGCCAGCGAGTGTGGGTCTGGGGAACCAGGGAGAGTGCTTCAGGATCTGAAGGGTTCTGAGGGGGCCATGAAGATCGGAGTTGGTGAGCAGAGGCCTTAGGAGATCTAGATGTGATGGCTCTGGGCCTCAGGGGTTCCCCAGCCCCCAAGTGACCTTTACAAGCCAGTTCTCCGCTTGTTGCCCAGAACTCGGAAGGGGAAAAGAACCTGGAAGGGAAAGGACAGTTTTGCTCTCTGTCGCTTTCCCTGTGGCCACCCAGCTCTCTTTACCTACTTCCAGTGACCAGCTTCCTCCCCAGAGGCAGGCCTATGCTCTGGGGGTCTGTCTGGGTCAGTGCTTCCAGCCAGAGCCCCTAGCAAGTCACCTGACTGTCCAGGCCCAGCCCTTACTTCCTGCAGTGACTGGGCCTCTGGCAGATCCTCGAGGTAGAGGCTGGCTGAATCTGGTTAGAGTAGGAACCTTTCCCATTGGCAAGGCCCAGGAGTTAGTTACCACACTTAGTGCAAATGTTTTTCCACTCGCAGCTAGTCGTGTGCATCACTAGGACATTCTGAGGTTAGTGCACTGCTGGACACTGGGTATACAAAGCTGGAAGACATTTTCACTCTTGGTTCTCTTCAATCCACTTTTCTCCAAGCAACCCAAAGATGTAAATCATATCTTGTTGCTCCTTTGCCTAAAACTCTATGAAGGAGGGGCACCTGGGTGGCTCAGTCAGTTAAGCATCTGCCTTTGGCTCAGGTCATGGTCCTGGGGTCCTGGGATCCAGCCACTGGTTGGGCTTCCTGCTCAGCATGGAGCTTGCTTCTTCCCCTCCCACGGGCCCCCCCACCTTGTGTGTGCATGCTCTCTCTCTCTCAAATAATGGATGGAATCTTTAAAAAAAATAAAGAACTCTGAAGGATTCCCATGGCTCTTAGAATGAAATCCAAACTCTGAACCCATACAGCTTCTGACTTAATCTCCTTCCACTTCCTTGCCCATTGGTGGGCTCCCTGCCCCCCAAGCCAGACTGTGCACTTCCTGACCTTGTGGCAGTGACCTTGAGGCAGGAAACTGATAAACCTGAAACTCAAGGGTGTTGATTGGGTCAGTGGTTCCCAGTCACTGGCTGCAGTGGAGTTACTGCAGGGAGGCCAGATCTCAGATCTAAGAGGACATAAAGTGAACTTCACCATCCGCTAGTGAACAGAGCTAGTGGATGGTAAAGGTAGAACAACTGCCTTTGGGGGTAGGAGTGGTACAGAACTCTGTTGAAAAGGGCTCTTCATACCCAAATAGGGATACCTGGGACTGGATGACCTTCAAGGTCCCTCCAGTGAAATCATGCTGACCTACTACTTTCCACCATACCTGTCAAGAGGGAAGCGTCTTAGAGTTGAAGGTGTTGAAGGTGTCTTAAAGGAAGGGTCTCAGGATGGGAATAGGTTTGTTTTGTTTTGTTTTGTTTTTAAGGATGAGGTGGGCATATTCTTCTGGGAACAGAAATGGAGAGAGTTTGTGGTGTCAGAGGAAAAGCACAAGAGTCTTAGGAAAAGAGAAATAAGTTTCTCATGTAAGTGACTGGCTGAGGCACATTCTAGAGACTGGGATAAGGACTACCTTGCAAGAGGGACCTTATGTGAGCATTTGGATCTCTCCAGAGTGGGGAGGAATTATAATGGGTGGTAAAATGAGAGCCAACACCCACTGGCCAGTGATGACTGGGCCTCATTGAAGGGCTTGGCTTATAGTAACTGTTCATGAAAGGTTCTCTTCCACTCAGTACTGAGGCCTTCCAGGCTTTACCTCTAGGGTATTATCCTTTGTACTTGCTCAGTCCTTGCAATTGGATGGGATTTGGCTATGCACAGGACTGTGAACTGAAGATGGAAAATCATTAGTCATTTAAAAACCTTCTCCCACTTAAACCCCTGCTCATTCCTTATAGCCTGACTGACATGGCCACCTCTGTGAAGGCCTGGTGGAGCCCGAGTCCTCAGCCCCTCCCTCAGGACTCCTGACTGCATTCCACACAAGACCACCTTCTCTCCTGATTAATTGCTGTGCCAAGCACAAAGAAGATGCTTAATAAGTGTATGTCAAGTGAATGAGCTAAATGGGCTTTTGCCTGGGCCAGGCAGATGAAATCCTCAAAGAGCATGGACTCTCAATTTTAAGACAGCCAGAACCAAGAAGCATTTATTCATTCAACAAACATTTAGTGCATGTTTATTTTTGTCCTGGGCACTAGGAGTACATGGTTCCCTCCCTGGAGGGGCTTTCCGCCTTTTGATGGTTGCCATACATGGTGAGAGAAGGATGCAAGGAGAGCTGGAGAGAGTGTACATGAACAGAGGTGGAGGTGAAGGAGATGGAGAAGTTGGTTTGGAGACAGGAAGGGCTCAGGTACTTCGGGTCATGGCCCAGACGCCAGGGAGCATGCTCATTCAGGGACTGCATGTGTAGAATGCTGTGGGGAGGAGGCAAAAGTAGGCACGGTAGGCCCAGGGACTCTGTACACCATGCTAAGGGAGTGGGACCTGTCCTAATGGTGGTGGGAGTCTTTAAAGAATTTGAAAAGAGCAGGTGAAAGATGAGGAGGCCTAAAGTAACAGAGTGCCTGGGAGCCAAGAAGAGGAAGGGTTCCAGAGGTCTTGGGAGGTCAGCAAGTGGTGCGGATAGCCAACACAGCAGAGGAGGCAGATCGGGTGGCTGGTTCATTCATCTAATGAGGAGCAGCTTTGGGGAAGTCTGATGAGTTGAATTGGGGATGCTGTCCAGTTTCCTAGGGCTGCTGGAACAAATTACCACACACTGGTGGCTTAAACCAAAAGAAATTTATTCTCACAGTCCTGAAGACCAGATGTACAAAATCAGGGTGTCAGCAGGGCCACACTTCTCCAGAGGCTCTGGGGGAGAATCCTTCCTTGCCTTCTCTAGTTTCTGGTGGCTTCTGGCATCCCTTAGCTTGTGGCAGCATCACCCCAATCTCTGCCTCTGTCTTTACACGGCCTTCTCTTCCCCCTGACTCTCCCCTGGGCATCTCTTATAAGAATACTGGTCACTAGATTTAGGGCTTGCCTGGATAATCCAGGATGATCTTATCTTGAAATCTTTAATTACATCTGCAAATGTCCTTTTTCCAAATAAGGTCTCATTCATAGGTTCTGGGTATTAGGATGTGGATGTATCTTTTGGGGAGCCTCAGTTCAACCCACTACAGGAATTGTGCAGAGGTGGTCCTCACTGGGGGAGGCTGGGCTTGGGACTGTCCTCATTGCAGGCGGAAGAGTGTGTACAGAGTGGGACAGGCCCAAGGAGGGATTGAGGAGAACCTGCTGTTAAAAAAAAAATCAGAGGAAGTGGAGACTTTGCATGGTACTCCAGAGGTGAGGAAGTAGGGATCAGGGGCCCTAGGGCAAGTATCAAGGACAGCAAGCAGGATAGGGACAGAGTGTCAAATGGTATAGGGAGGTCTAGAAGGATGAAGACAGGAGTGTGAGTCTCTCCCATTGCTAAAGCCAACCAGAAGGCTGGTGGCAATTCAGAGTGGGGGAGTGGGCCCCAGGGAATAGGGGGCTGAGGAAGGTGTGAGAGGTGAAGGTTTTGGGGAAGCTCCCTATGAAGGGGAGGTGAGGAGAGCAAGTGAGGTAACAAGAGGGACCTGTGGAGTGTTTCCTTTTTTCCTCTGTTATTTATTTTTTTAATGGGAAAGATTCAAATAGCTTTTTTTTTTTTTTTTTTGAGAGAGCATGAGCAGGGGGAGGGGCAGAGGGAGAGGGAGAAGCTGACTCCCCACTGAGTGCAGAGCCTGAGGTGGGGCTCAGTCCCAGGATGCTGAGATCATGACCAGAGCCAAAGTCAGGAGCTTAACCAACTGAGCCACCCAGGTGCCCCTCAAATAGCTTTAATGGTGGATGTGATAGGTCTGTAGGAGACACGGAGAAATGTCCAAATTATGCATATTGTTAAGTAAGAAAGGCAAGTGGAGAGCAGAAGATACAGAAGGACACCAATGTAGTTTACACACTTATAGGAAAATGTTGGAAAAATACCTACAACATTATTAAGAGGGGTTGTCTCTGAGATTCGGGACTGGAGCTGAAGGGCGTGATGGAGAGGGGAATTCAGTTTTCATTTGATATCCTTTCCACTGTTTGATTTTTTTCTCCCAACGAGCATGTGTTTCTTTTGTAGCAAAGCTCTAGTTTAATTATTTAAAACACTGATGGTAAAGAGCTATTAGAGAGGAAAGATGAAGTTCTAGAAGCTAGAGGTTGCAGAGGAGGCAGGAGCTGGGCTCCCTCAGACGAGGTCTGCCTTGACCCTGGTGGGGGAGGTGGGGCCAGGAGGGTATGTTGGAGCCAGAGCAGGAAATGATGGGCTCTCCTCCTTGACATTAGAGGTGAGGCCATGTGGGGCCTTAATATCAGGATAAGGGGCGGAAGGGCAGAAGGCCGACTATGGGGACCAAGGGAGGGTTTCCGGCAGCATGGAGCCCTTCTGAGGTTGTGGTTCATCTACTGGTCTCTGCCTCACCCCCCTGCTGGGCAATAGCCAGTCTATATCCCACCACATCCCTATGCCAAGCCTTTCATGGGCACAGCACTTGTTTACGGAATGGGGCTCAAGGGTCTGTTGGGTTCTCCCAGACTAAGAGGGGCAGGACATGGTGATGGACCACTTGGATAACCAGAAGGTAGGGGTGACTAGACAACCTGAGGGTGGCTCTCTCTGTGGGAGGATATAGTGGCCTGGCCTGTGCCATCTCAGGCCTAGGAGAATGAGTGTCTGCAGGGAACTGGGTGTGGGAGGGATGGAGGCAGCACTAAACATAGTGACAAGGCAGGGAGGCTGCACATCACAGAATAACGGGGCTCATGGTGATGGAAAGATGGGGAGAGCCAACAGCTGTGGGCATCGGATGAGGAAAGACGGCCAGAGGCTGAGGGACATCTGTCATCCAGGTGACGGCTACAGGTGGGCTTGCAAAGGTGAGACAAGATCTCTTCCATCTGCTCTCTTCCTGGGATGAGACCCAGATGGAGGACAGGCCTGCCAACAGGTCTCCCAAAGGACGGTCCTGCTCCCCCGCCCGAGGGCCTGAGGGGAAACAGACACACAGAGCCCTTCTCCTTTTTCTCCTGTCCTCCATGGTGACTTGTCGTGGGGCTGAGGGCTGTAGTGGGGGGAGCCCTCTGCTTGAGGGCAGGAGGACTGTGTCTGAGGCAATCACGGCAAGGGGAGGTGCGGTGTGGGCAATGCTGCTATTTCTAACCTGCTAAAGTGAACGGAACCCTGACTAGTTGAAAAGCAAGCTGATTGTCAGGGGTGGAACCCAACTTGGAGCTGTCAGGGCCGTCACATGGAAACCGCCTGGCAGGGGGCGGCGACAGGGGGCTTGGGCTGACAGGGCTGTGATTTTGAAAGAAATGTCTTTAAGAAAGTGATTTAAAGTAGGAGAGAAATATTATTATTAGATAATGGCTGTCAGGTTATTTTTTGATGTGTTCTCTGAGTATTTCATAACCATCTCGCCCCTAGATGGTAAGGCCTTCCTGGCCAGAGGCCATGTCCCGTGCACCTGCCGGTTTCGCCTCAGTGCACGGCATCCAACAAGCATCAGGAGGTGTTTGCCGTTTGGCCAGTGGTCACTTAGGTGGAAGGTTTTATAAATAATCCATTTGCCTTTGTTAATAAACCACAAACCAGGCTGAGCGCCTGCACCTTTGGTCTGGACACCTGGGTCCCACCAGGCCCCCCAGCACCGGGCATAGGACTGCCCCTGGCGGGAGCAGCAGCAGGACAGGGGGGTGGGGCTCACCAGAGACCTGTAACCCTTAGTTGCGAATGGTCACAGGTCCCCCCTCATGCTATCAGTCCCGGCCCCTCTACCCAGCCATCTCCTAAGCCCCATCCTCAGCAGTCGCTCCTGTCTTATCACAGCCTGCCCCACCCCGCAGGCTCAGCAGAGCCCTCTGATTCTAGTCCACAAACATTTTTGGAAATCCATTGCCTCTCTTCTGTGCTGACTGCTGAGACTTTAATCTCCACCCTGAGGTCAGCAGCTCTAAAACATCAACCTCTTGACCAGTCACCCTACAGCCCCCCTCCCTGCTCCCCGGCTTTGCCAGGCCTGACCCCGGCACCTCCCTGGTGAAGCCCATACTCAGTGTAGTGTCCGTTCTCCACCAGGCAGGGCCCCCCGCTCCTCCCGGCCCCCGCTCCAGCTTCCCACGAGTGGGCCCTGGCACTGGGTTGCTCTGTGTGCCTCCTTGCCAGATGCCCCCGCCTCCTCTCTACCTGATGGGTGACTACAAGGGGGGTTGGAGGGGAATTTTCAACTCAGCAGACCTCATGCAAATCGTTTCCCATCTTTCCTGCCCATTTAGGAAGCTTGATCTGCCCAGCAGGGCTTTTGAAGCCGCCTCCGAAGGGGACTTTGAGCTGCAGGGGTATGCCTTTGAGGCCGCAGAGGAGCAGCTGAGACCACCTCGGACCGTGCGTGTGGGACTTGTTCAGAACAGAACTCCCCTGCCTGCAGATGCCCCTGTGGCAAAACAGGTGCAGCCTCTTTTGACCATAAATACATAAACGGAGCAGTTGGCCCGCTCTGTGTTTTGAACACGTCCACAGTCCCCAGGTGGCCACTCACTGCAAATCCATAGGCACCACGAGTGGTCATCTAGATGCTTCTGCCCTGGCCACCCCCCTTCCCTGTAGCCCGCATCTCTGGCTCTTCTTTCTTGTCTGGCTCCTGCCCTCTCTTTGCCTTCTCGCTCCTCAGTTTTTCCCACCTTCCCCTCCACATCCTCTCCTGCGATTGATCTGAAGTTCCATTTCTCAGTGGGGAGGGTGCCCTTTGTCTGGCTCAAGCTCTCTCTGGAACTCTGCCTCTCAGTCTTTTGCCAGAAGGGTACCTGCTAGCACACGCCGGTCAGGACCTGTCTGTCCGTCCGTGATCCTGAGGGTGGGGACTCACCAAACCCAGATGTCTGTCAGCTGATAGTGCCTCAGGGTGGCGGGAATATGATACGCATTTCCTCATGACCTTACGGTTAGTATAAATGTGACAGCATTCTTGTATGTCCCTAAAGAAATATGTTGTCACAGACACAGGCGATTTGTTGTCTACACTTCTTCACAGCATTCCTCCAGCTGCTCAAACTTTTAAGGCTTTCTCTGCAGAGGTTTCCTGGGGATACAGCATGCCTCAGAACTCCTAGGGATTCTCGAGAAAAGGTCAATTGGATTCCAGGTCAGGTTCTGCATCATCTTTCTCTTTGGTCCTTCTGCTTTTGTTGGATTAAAAGATTTCTGGTTCTCAGGTCACTTTTTGTCTCTGGATTAATTGACTGTGAGTATGTTTCCTCAACCATCCCAGATTGTCGGGGGCAGGGACATTGTTCTCACCCCCATGGCACCTAGGAGCACACTCCGCACACTGTCAGCACCTAGCAAATACCCATGGAGCCTTGGTGTGTAGTCTTGAAGGGGAGAGACAGCATCGTGAAGAGTTGTTGCTCTCTGGGTTTTCGGCCTGGTTCTTCGGGTCTTTCTCTGAACAGACGGTTCCAAACATCTCCTGGGGGGCAGGCATTGTGCTGAGGACACCAAGAAGATGAAGACAACTTTCCTCCTGCCCCTAAGGAGCTCATGGGGTAATGGAGTGACAGACAGTGGGGGACACAATAGCACAATGGGAACAGCGCCACCATAGGGACCTACCAGGGCATGCTGAGGCACCTCTTGATGCTCAGACTTTTGCTGGGAGAGTCACTCCTCTGTGGGTGACGCATGACATGAATAACACATCCAGGGAAGATTGGGTGGAGTGGGGAAGTTACATTCCTGAAGGAGGACACACCTGGAAAATGGGATCCATTCATTCAATGATAAGATACACACAGGAAAATGGAAGTGGCAGGACAAGTCATACCGGAAGCCTTGAGTACAGGATGGTAGCAAGTGGACTCTGTCCTGAGGCAAAAGGAGCAGTTAGCCCAGGGGATGGCCAAAGTGTGCACTGGGTGTGGTCCCCTCTTGCAGTAAATAGCAGATAAGCTTATACACTCCTCTGAGCAACCCTTTGGGGCAGATGGTGTTCTCCCTATTCTCCAGGTGAAGAAACTGAGGCTCTGAAAGGCAGCATCGAGTGTGTAGGACCCTAGAGCCTCTGCACCTCCACCTTTTATTTATTTGTTTATTTAGAGCTTGCGGGGGAGGGGTAGTGGGCAGAGGAAGAGAATCTCAGGCAGACTCCACTGAGTGCAGAGCCTGACGCGGGGCTGGATCCCACAACTCTGAAATCATGACCAGAGCCAAAACCAAGAGTCAGAAGCTCAACTGACTCTTCCACCCAGGGCACCCCATGCACCTCCACCTTTTACTGCAGATTTTGGACTTTATTCGAGTAGGATGTATCAGAACCTCCCCACCTTCCTCATCCTCTTGCCGCTGCCTAGGTGGGGGGTTGTTCCTCGTCTTTGGGGATGAGTTCTGAAAATAGTCTCAACCAACAGAAGAGAATAGGTTCTAATCCTTGCTTTTTGAATTGCCAGGTCACTGCCCTTCACAGACGCATAGAATCCATCGTAGAGGTGGCCGCTGTGTGCAGAGTGAACATCATCTGTTTCCAGGAAGCATGGAGTAAGTCTCTCCTGGGGCGCTTTCTCTGCTGCCTTCAGATAATAGTGTATTATCTCCATGTCACCAAGAGGACTACTTGACTTTTTAAAAAATCTCTTCTTCTCTCATCTATAGAAAGATTCTTTTGTCAACGACACCAGAAAGCCAGGAATCCTAGCCTCCACACACCCCAGTCTGTTGTCTGGTCCTGCCAGTTCTTCTTCCCAAAGGGTCCTGAACCCATTCAGTTGCTCCTACCCACCTTCACACCACTGCCCTGGCCCGAGGTGCCACCAGCTTACACCTGGCTTCTGTATTTGCTTCCAGCTGGTCTCCCTGCGCTCTCCACTTTGGCCCCTTCTAACTGCTCTTCATGCCTTCTAGGAAAGACCTTCACAAAACTCAACTCTGTACTGCTTAGTCTGTTCCTTCCACCTCCTCTGCGCCCTCATCTCGGCTGGGCTCTGCTCTGACTTCCTGGATCCTTCACTCCCCTACGGCACCCTCTCCCTCCTCCCAGGCCACTGCAGCAGCTGCTCCCTCTGGCCTGGCCTTCATCCCCCTCGCCCTCCCCTCCCCCTCTCCTTGCCTTTTAGACCCCGTCCAGCCTTCACATAGAAGCTCAGAGCCCACCTCCCTATCTCAAGGTATGTCCCTGTAACGTACCCCTGGTGCCATATACTTTTCTTTTTACCAAAGTTCTACATGCTTGTGGTTGGGAGTCAAATGGTTTACAAGGTCTGTTACCAAAAACTAGCTGTCCTCCTCCCCAGAGGCAACCACTTTCTACTCTTGGCTGGTTCTTTGGGAATCTACCTTTGTGTTGCTGCTTCCTGATTGTTCAGTTTCATACCATCTATTAACTTCCCACTGTGGAAGAAGACAGCATTAGTCCCTTGCCTCCTCTGCCCACTCTGTTCACACATACCCTTCTTATCTTCCACCCATTCTCTGCCAAGCCATTTTGTAGACTTAGATTTCTTTTCCTGAATCACTTTCTGTTTTCCCCAGAATTTGCTTTGTTTTCTGTACACCTACCCCAAATTCTACCCCAAACTTATTTCCAGCTTCCTAAATCCTCTTGGGAGATTTAGACGTGTGAAGCTGTCTGTTGGTTCCATCTCCTTTTTTTTCAATTGTAAGTTTTCATTTTAATTCCAGTTAGTTAACATACAGTGTTATGTTCATTTCAGGTGTACAATATAGTGATTCAGCAGTTCCGTATATTACCCGGTGCTCATCACAAGTGCTCTTCTTAATCCCCATCAACTATTTCCTCCATACCCCCTACCTGGTTCCATCTCCTTGAAGGAGTAAGTCCCCAGAGCCTTCTGACTTCTCTAGTCTGATTAGTTGCCCCCTCTGCTGGCTGCATAGCTGTCATCCTGGGATTTCCCTTCACCATCATGCTGGGGAGTTCCTTTATCTTGCTCTTGTGTTTCTTCTATCCCCCATCTTCCTCTTTCTTGCTTTTCTCCCTCTTTTTGGCTGAGTAGTTTTCTGAGAAAGAACACATAGGAGGTAACCTTTTTGAGACCTTGCATATCTGAAAATATGCTCCTCCTACAACTAGCTCGATAGTTTGGTTGGGTATTGAATTCTAGGTTAGAAATAATTTTCCTTCGGAAGTTTGAGCACATTGCTCCATTGTCTCCTGGCTTTGAGTGTTGTTGACTAGTCTAAAGCCCTTTTGACTGATGACCCATTGCATATGATCTGTTTCTTTTTCTCTAGAAGGTTGTAGAATTTTCTCTAATGCTTTGAAGTTTCATAATGATATGCCATTGTGTGTACCTATTTTATTTTTTTCGTTAAGTCATCAAATATTTATTAAGCATCTACTATATGCTGGGTGCCACCATAGGTCCTTGAGATACAGCAGCAAGCCAAAAAGAGAGACACCTCTGCCCTTAGGGTGCTTCTTGTGGGGAGTGGGGAGACAGTACATGATGTGTGTGTATCTATTTTAATCCATTATTCCAGGAACTCATTGGATTCCTCTAGGCTAGAAATCTGGGTCCTTCAGATCTACTGTTCATTAGTGATTTTCTCCCCTCTTTTTTCTTTCCTCTCTTCCTGATATTCCTACTATTAGGATGTTAGAACCCTGGGCTAGATCCCTAATTTTCTTAAGTATTTCCTCCTATTTTTCATCTTTGTCTTTTTGCTCAGTTTTCTGGTAGATTTTATCTTGATTTGCCATTCAGTCTTTTGTTTCTGCTGTCATATTTTGAATTTACAAGAGTTCTTTTGGTCTGTAAGTTCCTGTTTTATGACATCCTCTTCTTATTTTATAATCACAGTACTTTCTCTTGTCTCTGAGGATGTTAGGTAGCATTTTTTTTCTCCTTGCACGTTTCCTACTTACTCCAAATTGGTCTTTTTTCCCCAGCTGCTTATATTTTAAGAATTGGGGGTTAAAAAGCTGATTGCAAACTCTGAGTTTGTGGGAAGAGCTCCTTCCCACTGAGCTTCATGAGAGGGTGACTTGGTTTAGCTGTTTGTTAGCTATTCCTTCATAGTAGTGTCTTTGGGTCATTCTTTTCAGGCTGGTCAGAGTCCCCAGAGAAGATTCTTCTTACCTCCTGCCAAGAAGAGAAGGAGGATAGGGGTCCGGTGTGCCAATGTTTACTGAATCCCTCTGTTTTTGACACTCTACTCGTCTTCATCTGTCCTGGCTTCCCCAAGGCCAGAGGCCTTCTGTTTAAGCACCTCCAGAGAATGAGCCTCTAGCCTTCTGCTGGGGTGGGAGGGACTCATGCCAGCCTTGTGCAGTGGAGGAGGGATCTGGGCTTCTGACTGCTTTTTAAGCAGACTTTTGACCAATTTTTGTTTGTTACCCCTCCCTGCTTCCCCACCTTCAGAGCCCCATGGTACCTCTGACTCCTCAACTTTCCAAGGGTGTATGGTGGAGAACGGTATATGGCTTCCTCTACTGCTGGAAGCCTGAATTTTCTGGGTCTATCACAATATCTACCCTCATCCCTTGGCTCTCCAGCCTCCCGTGTTCTGTTGCTCTTGTCCTTTTCTCAGTGCTTCATCCTCATGGGTTTGTACCTTTGCATAAAAATCCCTTTACTGTCATTTGGTGCGGCTACAGAAAAGAGCAAAGGCGTGCATCCAGTCTGCCATCTGTACCCAGAAGTTCATTTCGTTTTCCATGTTCCCAGTTACTTATACTTTCACTCATTTGGGCAACACTTTTGATTTGTCTGCCTCTTCCATTAGACCATAAACTCCATGAGGTCATTGTGTGGTGTTAGTTTATTTTTCCCATTCTAATTATCACCCCTATTTTTTTTTAATTTTTTATTGTTATGTTAATCCACATACATTACATCATTAGTTTTAGATGTAGTGTTCCATGATTCATTGTTTGTGCATCACACCCAGTGCTCCATGCAGAATGTGCCCTCTTTAATACCCATCACCAGGCTAACCCATCCTCCCACCCCCCTCCCCTCTAGAACCCTCAGTTTGTTTTTCAGAGTCCATCGTCTCTCATGGTTCGTCTCCCCCTCCGATTTCCCCCCCTTCATTCTTCCCCTCCTGCTATCTTCTTCTTTTTTTCTTTCTTAACATATATTGCATTATTTGTTTCAGAGGTACAGATCTGAGATTCAACAGTCTTGCACAATTCACAGCACTTACCAGAGCACATACCCTCCCCGTGTCTATCACCCAGTCACCCCATCCCTCCCACCCCACCCCCCACTCCAGCAACCCTCAGTTTGTTTCCTGAGATTAAGAATTCCTCATATCAGTGAGGTCATATGATACATGTCTTTCTCTTTTTGACTTATTTCGCTCAGCATAATACCCTCCATTTCCATCCACGCTGTTGCAAATGGCAAGATCTCATTCCTTTTGATGGCTGCATAATATTCCATTGTATATATATACCACATCTTTACCCATTCATCTGTCGATGGGCATCTTGGCTCTTTCCACAGTTTGGCTATTGTGGACGTTGCTGCTATAAACATCGGGGTGCATGTACCCCTTCGGATCCCTACATTTGTATCTTTGCACCCCTATTTTTTTAACATTAAACATACTTAACTGTAATAAAATATATATAACATAATATTCATCACTTTAACCATTGGTAAGTGTACAATTCAGTGACGTTAAATGCATTCACAAAGTTGTGTAACCGTTACCACTATCTATACCCAAAACTTTTTCAACATCTCCAACAAAAACTCTGTACTCATTTAATAATACCCCTCCATCCTGCACCTCTGATAACCTCTGTTCAACTTTCTATCTCTATGAATTTGATTACTCTAGGGACCTCATGTAAGTGGAATCATATAGTATTTGTCCTTTTGTGACTGGCTTATTTCACTTTAGAACAATGTTTTCGAGGTCCATCCATGTTGTGCCATGTGTCAGAATGCTCTTCCTTTTTATGGCTGCATAATATTCCACCATATGGATAGACCACAGTTTGTCTATCCATTCCCCCACCCTTGTTTTATCTTTAAAAAAAAATTATTTATTTGTTAGAGAGAGCACGAAAGCGCAAATTGCAGGGAGAGGGTGGAGGGAGAGGAAGAGAGAGAATCTCAAGCAAACTCCCTGCTGAGCAGGGAGCCGGACATAGAGTGCGATCCCACGACCCTGAGATCATGACCTGAGCCAAAATCAAGAGCCGGACGCCTGACTGACTGAGGCACTCAGGCTCAGCTTTATCTTTAAATGCTTTATCTTTAATGAACAATCCCTGCTACGTGACAGACAAAATGTTTACGGAATGGTTTCACCAACTTCTTCCTTTTCTTGGATCTGGAAAACTCCCAGTCATCCATCAAGGTCTAGCACAGACACCCCCTTCTTTAGGGGACCCCGGGAACTCCCCTGCATAGAACTGAGCACTCTGTGAAATCGTGCAGCCACACGAGGTTATAATTGAGCTCCCCCCCATCTAGGCTGGTAGCTCCTGAGGGCAGGGCTAGGTCTAAATTTAGAGCCTGACTCATGGAATGTTGGTTCAGTAAATAAGGAACCCTCTTCCCCTCTAATCTGAAAGCTGTGGAGTTGGACTTTGCAGCCAGCCTCCCGCCAACCTCCATTCCCCATTCCTCTTTGGAAAGTTTGTTTACAGAGGTTGTGTAAACAGGAAAAGAAGCCATTAAAATGGAAATGGAGAAATTTGGAGAGCTTAGCAACCTGAAATGAAGTCAGAAAGGGAGGTTTTATTCTCTTGGGGTATTTGAGTCTCTCCTAATGTGCTGAAAGCTGAGAATAAATGGTCATTAAGGATCTTTTTTGTCATTAACAGCTTTTTCCGTTGGCTTCCTTAAAATAGTCTCTCCCTCTTTCCTGAAGGTAGGCCTGGGGAGTCTGGAGCCTGAGGCCAAGGCCCCTGGGGCTAGTACTGGCAGAGCCTGGGTGGCCAAGATGGTGGAGGTGCCATCGGCAGCCTCTTCACGCTGGCCATATCTCAGGACCAGCAATCCTACGACTGAAAGGAATTGGGAGACTGATGCTTCTTTTCTCTTTCTTCTCTGTGAAATGAGGAGAGTCTTCCCTACTTCACAAGGATATGGGGACCAGCTGCCTATTACTGGGCCCATGGCCCACGTTTGGGAAAGGTTGACTACAGTTAGTAACCCCAAACAGGCCACCCGCCCCATGCCGTGACCACGTGAGGCACTTCCCATGCACATCACGCTGCTTCCTGAATACCATCCCTGCAGGTTAGTCAGTTCAGAGCGATGTGAACCATAGCAAGCATCTGGAAACTTCCATTAGGCTAAGCTGCCTGAAAGAAAATGGACTTGGGTTATTGGAAGGAGGAAGGTCTAAAGAGTATACAGAACTGGTCCAAACAAAGAATTCAGTCATCCAAAGCAAGAAGAAAAAGACAAACAGCCTGTTAGGAAACGGGCAGAGTTAGGAACAAGACTGCCTAGAGGATGAACCCAGAAAGGCCAGTGACCATGTGGCAAGGTGCTCCACCCATAGGTGAGGGAAATGCATATTTAATCATGGAGCTATACCAGCTCACACCATCAGACTGGCCGACACTAAAGAGTATGGGAGCGGTGGAACACACGTAGCCAAAAATCCCTGTACCCACCCCCATTGCAGCCCCCACTCTCCCCCACAAAGGCAAGCATCATTTTGAACTCGGTATGTGTAGTGTTCTGTGAATTGTTACTCCATATGTAGGTACCTGCTGTTTGAAAAATAAAAAGCAAACAAAAATCAGTTTATGAATTTAATGAAATTTCTTATTTAATTAGCCCCCTGATGGCATCTAGCCAGAGAACATGGGAATAATGCATTTATCCTTGGGGAACATTCAGTCCATCATCCAGCGGTTCCCAGACTTCTTATGGGAGTTCATTAAGTGAGTGGCTTTTCTTGTTCCTGAACAAGCCTCTCTATCCCCGTGAGGAGGAACATTTCTGTGGTGATGTGCCCAGGGTCCCCAGTGCCATCCTCAGTGGCCCTCTGACACTTTCCCCAGGGAGTCTTGGCTATGCTTATACCAACCCACAGATTGGCCAGCAGTTTGGGATCCAGAGTAAAATATACATAAGATCAACTTTACCACTTTAGTCATTTTTATACAGATCAGTGGCATTAAGCACATTCACACTGTTGTGCAACCATCACCATCATTCATCTCCAGAATTTTTTCCTCTTCCCAAACTGAAACTCTGTCCTCCCTCCCCCCAGCCCCTGGCAACCACCATTCTAATTTCTGTCCCTATGAATCTGGCTATCCTAAGTACCCCCATCTAAGTGGAATCCTATAGCATTTGTCCTTTTATGACTGATGTATCACTTAGCATAATGTCTTTGAGCCTCACCCATATTATAGCATGTGTCAGAAGTTCCTGCTTTTTAAGGCTGAATAACATTCCATTGTATGGATACATACCACATTTGGTTTATCCATTCATCCATCAATGGACACTTGGGTTACTTCCATCTTTCAGCTGTTGTGAATAGTGCTTCTATGAAATGATTATGCAGATATCTATTCAAGTCCCTGAATTGTTTTTTCCATAAATTCAATTGTTTTTAAGACTGCAGTAAAGAAATTTGGCCCAGCCCTTTGTTTTGCTATGAAGCCTAGAAGGTTAGGGTCTGCCTGGTGCTCACATTCGGGGACACAGGACCCAGAAACCGGGCTGAGACCCTCGGGAGACTTGTTATCTTGTGGAGATCCTCAACAGCTGGGCCGAGGAGCGCCCCCTCCGAGGTCATGAGTGTTGGAAGTGATTCTGACTTTCTCCTCTTCACAGCTATGCCCTTTGCCTTCTGTACGAGAGAGAAGCTTCCCTGGACGGAATTTGCTGAGTCAGCAGAGGACGGACCCACCAGCAGATTCTGTCAGAAGGTACAGGTCACAGAGCACGACCTCAGCTGCTGGATGTGGCCCTTCACCATGGAAAATGCACCCATTTGGTGCTTGTTTTGCCAAATGAGATTAGATAAGACTATTTGCTGCCCTTTTTTTTAGTGTACTTTCACTTGAAATCATAGACTTTCAGAGCTAAGAGGGCCCTTAATGGCTTTTTCAGGTGAGGGAGCTGCAGCCCAGGGAGGGGTGACCTCCCACGGCAGGTTCTGCCATTGGCAAGTGGCAGAGGTGGCCTTCGGGGACCAGGGATGAGGTTGATTCCTTGTCCGGACCTCTGCTGCTGCCCAAGTTGTTTGCCTGCATTATGTAAGCTTCTCTGTGTGGCCTGTCTCATCAGTACCGAGATCAGTCTTCATTTTTCTTTGTTAAAACCTTATAATGTTGTTTGACCCCACTGATATGAAATGTCCAGAGTAGGAAAATGAATAGAGGCAGAAAGACATGGTTGCTGGGCAGAGAGAGGGATGGGGAGTGACTGCTAATGGGTATGGGGTTTCCATTTGGGGGTAATGAAAATGTTCTAAAATCAGATTGTGGTGATGGTTGCACAACTCTGTGGATGTACTAAAAGCCACCCAGCAGCACACTTTATTTTTCCCCCCTCGCCCATCAGCAGTGACCCGAACAGCACACTTTAAAAGGATGAATTTTGTACCATGTGAATTATATCCTAATAAAGCAGTTCTCTCTCTCTCTCTCTCTCTCTCTCTCTCACACACACACACACACACACACACACACAAACCCAACCCATAACAACAAAGAGGTTACAAATGATGACTTATCCTTATTCTTAACAAAGCACTTTTTTCACTTCTCCATGTCCCATTTCAGATTTTATAAGTATTTTTAGGGAATTTTTTTGAGCAGAACTGTAATCATAGTGATTCTATCAAAACTGAGCCGCAATTCCAAACATCAGCGTTCTCACGCTATCAGAAAAAAAATCTGTCATCTGCCAGGTTGTTTGTTGATTCTGTGCTGTGGATAAAAGAGAGGGGACTGATTAAGTGGTGACTATAGATGACACACTTGAACCAGGGCCAGAGGAAGAGGAAAGGGGGAGTAGGGGATGAGAACTGGTACCAGAGGACACCTGTCTGCATCGAGAGGGGCCCAGGACCCATGGATGCCCTTACATGACTTGGAACATCACCTTCTGCCCTTTGTGCCTTTCTCCATCCTTAAGGCCAGAGGTAGTGACAGGCTAGTTAGAGTTGAGGACAAATGACCATCTGGGGCTGCTTATCCTGATGGTCACCAGGTCCTTAATGTTCTTATTTGAGACAAAAGGAATTCAGCATCAAAGAGTTTGGTTTGGCTTGGTTGGTATGATGAAAAGTATGAGGAATATTCTTTTTTTTTTTTTTATTGTGGTAAACAGCACATAAAATTTACCATCTCAGCCATTTCTAAGTGTATCATTCAGGGGTGCTAAGTACATTCACATTGTTATGAAACAGATCTCCAGAACTTTTTCATCTTGTAAATCTGAGACTCTGTACCCATTAAACAACTCTCCATTCACCCCCAGCTACTGGCAGCCAATATCCTACCTCCTGTTTCTATGAATTTGACTACTTTAGATACCTCACGTAAGTGGACTCATTCAGTATTTGTCTTTTTGTGACCAGCTTGTTTCATGTAGCATAATGTCTCCAAGGCTCATGGTGTCATGTGAATCACATGTCATCCATGTGACGACAGGATTTCCTTCCTTTTTAAGGCTGAATAATATCCATTGTATGGATATACCATATTTTTAAAAGATTTTTTTTTTTTTTTAAGATTTTTTTTTAAGTAATCTCTGCAGCCAATGTGGGGCTCAGACTCACAACCCCGAGATCAGGAGTCACATGCTCTACCAACTGAGCCAGTCAGACACCCCAGATGTACCACATTTTATTTATTCATTTATCCCTCAGTGGATTTTTGGGTTGCTTCTACTTCTTGGCTCTTATGAAGAGTACTTTTATGATCATTGGTGTACAAATATCTCTTCAAGATATTCTTTCAGATATATACCCAGAAGTGGGACTTCTAGATCATATGGTAGTTCTATTTTTAATTTTTTTGAGAAACTGCCATACTATTTTCCACAGCCACTGCACCATTTTACATTTCCACCAACAGGACACAAGGACAACAGTTATTCTTACTTAGCTCAGCTTGGGCATCAGGACAACGCTGGCATTCAGCCTTCCAAAGAACAAATACAAATGATAGATAGCTCTGAACCAAGTCAAATTATTTAGTAGGATCATTTAATTCTTAAAAAAAAAAAAAAACTATGACGGTTGATTGAAAAGTATGACTCTGCTACATTCCTCATCTTTCCAGCTGGCAAAGAAGCACGACATGGTGGTGGTATCTCCTATCCTGGAACGAGACAGAGAGCACGGGGACGTTCTGTGGAACACAGCCGTGGTGATCTCCAATTCCGGAGCAGTCCTGGGAAAGACCAGGAAAAACCACATCCCCAGAGTGGGCGACTTCAACGAGGTGAGCCAGCCCTACAAAAACCCACTCAGCTTACTGGCCCTTCGGTCCACACCTGCCTGTGGATCTTTCCGTGAGGGAAATCCTGTGTTGGATCATGTCCCGTCACACAACACTGGAACACAGTATGGCTGTAGTGATCACATGGAGAGATGAGATTTGAATGGGACTCCTGGGTGAGTCCCAAACACCAAGCACAGAGGGATATTTCTTTTTTTTTAATTTTTTAAATACAATTTTATATAAAATTACTATACAAAAATAAATTTTAAATTTTTTTTTAAATTTATTTATCAGAGAGAGAGAGAGACAGAGGCAGGCAGAGGGAGAAGCAGGCTCCCCGCTGAGCAAGGAGTCTGATGTGGGACTCAATCCCAGGACCCTGGGATCACGACCCAAGCTGAAGGCAGACGCTCAACCGACTGAGCCACTCAGGCGTCCCTAAATTTTTAATTTTTAAAAATTTTTTATTTATTATTTTATCTTATTTTATTTTTTAAACATTTTATTTTTTCATTTGAGAGAGAAGGGGAGAGGCAGGAAAGGGAGAAGCAGACTCCCCACTGAGCCAGGAGCCTAACGCAGGGCTCGATCCCAGGACCTGGAGATCATGACCTGAGCCAAAGGCAGACACTTAACCAACTGAGCCACCCAGGCACCCCTAAGATTTTATTTATTTATTTGAGAGAGAGTGAGAGAGAGCAAGAGAGAGAGCGTGAGCAGGGGGAGGGGCAGAGGCAGAGGGAGAAGTAGACTCCCTGCTGAGCAGGGAGCCCAATGCGGGACTCTGTCTCAGGACACTGGGATCATGACCTGGGCTGAAGGCACTGAGCCACCCAGGTGCCCCTGGGTATTTCTTTTTTTAATATAACCTGACTTGGCTTTCTTAAATTCATCTCTGAGGTAAGTGGTATATAGACTAAAACCAAAATAAATAAAATAAATAGTGCACAAATGTGAAATGATTCCTGCAGCCCCTTTCGGGCTCTGAGCTCCTCACCTGTCACAGTCTAGCCCTCGTTTGGGAAGTGGGAGTCCTTGTTCATAAGTCACGTGAGGTCTTAGCCGTGTCGATGTGTTGGACGGCAGGAGGTAAATGCGCGTATCTGTGCACATGGGTATTAGGTAAAGCTTTGTGCCCGTGATTAAGGTATAAGTGAGGAGAGTTATTCTGATTAGTTGATGCCAATGCATGGGTGGATTGGGTGAAGAGGGGTGGACTCTACCTAATACCTAAGATATGAAACCTGAACTTGACCTGCAATAAATACAGTTGTTCAGAATGTGATATACCCAGTCCTTTGCTGCCCTCCCTGATTGTGGGCGTTCCAACCACACTCCCAGGCTGGTCAGAAGGACAAGGATGGACCTACAGAGCTAGATGGCGTTCCCTAGGGAGGAAAAAAAACCCTGGTGTCTCTCAGTGACAGCTGGAGGTGGGGGTGGGAAGATGTGCTCATCACCTGTTTACCCTGGGATTAATCTTTAGCTCCCAGCAGATAGTGAAGGGCTTGTCTCAACACACCAGGATCTACTCCAGTGTCCACCACATGTACACATCCTGGTTGCTGCCTGACCCTAACACATTTTAAAATTAATGGGAAGAGGCAAAACGTTCTGGGAGCAGATCTGTTTGGGACCCCAACTAGCCCTCTAGCCCCTCCACAGTGCCGGCCATGAAAATGTCCCAGTGCCAGCACCCCAAGGGGGCAGGCAGAGAGGCAGACATGGCAGGACGTCCCTAGTCCCGGGCAGGATGCCCAGGGAGCTCTGTGGAGGAGAGTACTTTCAGGGTGTGAGCTCTAGTCTCAGATTGGCCTTCATCAGCTGGACAAGTCACATGGCCACTGAGGCCGTGGTGTTCTCCCCCAATAGGTGGGGATTGCTCTGTATGAGTTTCCAGTCCCTGCAGCTCTGACATTCTTCATAGGAACATGTGGTTGGTGAAGACATTGACTAACTCATGTTAACATTGACCAAACCTTGACCATTTGTTGTACCATGACTGAAACCTAACCAAAGTTTATCCTTAAAATACTGTGGGAAGTTGCTTCGGGGATTTTTTGGATGTGCCACAAAAGAAATTGTGGGGAAAAAATTAACCATGGTGATTTCCCAGTTATTGTGTCTGGTTTCTTCGGTTTCTCTCTCTCTCTCTCTCTCTCTCTCTTTTTTTTTTTTAGCAGATTGAAATTTGGGAACTTAGAGTCACAGCCAAGATTGTTACTTTTGGAGTCCTGGCAATATTTTCTTTGTTTCTGTCAGGTCTAAGGAAGGAGAAATTGTACAGATCAGAGGCTTTCATACAGGGCCCTTTGTTTTTCAGTCAACTTACTACATGGAGGGAAACCTCGGACACCCCGTGTTCCAGACTCAGTTTGGGAGGATTGCAGTGAACATCTGCTATGGGCGGCACCATCCTCTCAACTGGCTCATGTACAGCATCAACGGGGCTGAGATCATCTTCAACCCCTCAGCCACCATTGGAGCACTCAGGTCTCTCAGCAAGTAGGATCTGGGAGGGTTCTTGGGACCTAGGTCTCTTCGGCTCATGGCCAAGCAGCAGGGTTCAGAGGTGCGTTTGGTAAACTGTAGCAGGCAAGTGAGGCCACCAGGTTGTCTAACAAATCTGAGCTATGGGATTGCGTGTTGTATATTTCAGAACTGTGAAAAAAAAAAAAAACCACTCAACATCAATTAAGATCCACCCCCCCCCCCCCCCCCCCCCCGCCGAGAGCTGCCTTGCTGTAAAATACTATTCCTTTGCTATTATTCTGAACACTGAGAGGATAACAGTCCCCCTCCACTCACGCCATAATTGTCAGGCTTCCAAAAAGTTCCTCTTCTAAAGTGCCCAGAGCATAGTAGGTGCCTGGCCAGAATTAGCCCCCTTCCCTGTCACGGCCACTGTGCTCCCTCACAGAGGGACCACGGATTCCTAAGCCTCTTGTCTGCGACATCCAGCACATGGAGGGCAGACACCTGGACGAGGGAAGGAGCCAATGAGAGAATCAAAGCCGAGAGGGTCCTTAAGAGATCAGCCAAGTGGCTCTGAAATTTGTTTTTAACCAGCAAAGTGTTTTCTTCTAACACCTAACACGAGTTTCGGTGTTAGCCTCATCCTGAAACAGATAAACCTATCCTGATGAAGGCGGGGGGGGGGGGGGGGCCCTGGCAGTTCCTGGGCCCCTGCACAAGACCCTTGGGGCCCTTCATTTAATAATGGCGGGTGAGCTAAGATGACCCAGCATGACTGCACTTCCGCTGCTTCTCTCTTCCCCAATGGCTGAGTATTTGGGTGGTTTCCAGTTTTGCATCATTAACAAGTACCAGAACTCTAGGAATTATGTGCAAATATCTTTCTCCCCAACTCACTTCCTCCAAAGCAGGATTCCTGAATGAGGAGGTGTTGGCTTTCACTCTCGTTGTCCTGGTTTCCAGTGCCCTAGCAGTGGGACGCTGGTGGTGGGGAGGGCCCCGATCCCTCGGTGGGGAGCAGCTGGGACAGTTCTGGTGGGCAGCTTTGAGTTCCCTGCCAGCCTACCCCTGTCACTCTTCTCTCTTGACTAAATTGCAGTCTAATTTCTTCTGAAGGTCAGAATGTGACATTTACTTTACCTTTTCTTCTAAGCACTGTGCCCCCTTCTCAAGAGCGACATCCCCACAGCATTCTGATTTGCACAGCAGGTCCCTCAATGAGCCAGAACGCAAACCTAGTGGGCTACCTCAGGTCAGCTGCCCCCTCCGTGCACCCGAAGTTTCTGTCTGTGTCCTGGAGGGGCGCTGTTGGGCAGAAGGGGAAAAAACTCGTCTTCGACATCCCCTGAAGAATCTCCCTGGGGCCTCATGGCAGCTTGGTTACTATGACAGAATCCAAAGGCAGTTGTGACGTAGGGTAATTAGTGGTCATCCAGCATCCGGACCTGGGCAGAACCTCCGGGCCAGCCCCCTGGAGCAGCCTCCTCCTGCCAGCCATGTGTAAGGCATTCAGCAAGCGCCAACTACCTGCAGGGGTCCCTCGAGGAACCTGAAGCCAATGCGCTGAGCATCTCTGCCTGAACTGGCTCTTGGGCCAAGGCAGGCAAAGCTGAGGACTCAGGCTCAGACGGCCGCATCCCTGACCTTATTCTGTCGGGCTTTTATTAGCTCCAATTAAGCACCCAGAAGCACCTCAATGTAATATGCACATAACTGCTTGCGTCTTCAGCAGCCTATTAGGCTTATTAAAAATTATTGATTTTCCTTTCTCAACCAACAATCATCCAACTCGTGCCTTTCAAGGGTATGATGAGGCTGTCAGTTAAAACGATAACAGGTCCTTTGGAAAGTGGTATGTTTCATGAGCTCCCAAAATGTTCACACCCTTTGACCGGATAATTATACTCCTAAAACTTTACCTGACAGAGTGTCTAAAAGAGGAGGAAAAGGCTGTATGCATGAAGATGTTTCTGGCAGCTTTATTTATAATAATAAAAGAGCTAGAGGTGAGAGAAATGTCAGGGTTAGGTAAATTTCAGCCCATCTCTTCCATGTTAGTGCACAGCCACTCAAAAGTCATTCTGAAGATAATGCAGCCTCATGACAAGAACCTGTGAGCAAAGAAAGATGTTTCCAGGCTGCGGTCAGAGCTCTGTAAACATTTCTTGCCAAGGATAGATGTGGAGTGTGGAAAAATTACAACAGATGGTTTATTAGGATGGTGGGATTCTGGGTGGTTTTCTTAAAATGATAAATGATTATTTATGGAATTGATGGTGAATGTTTTTCAGCACAAGGTCAGGCAAATCCCCACCAGCTGCACATAAACAATGGCTTCTGGAACCATCCATCCCTTCTCTGGCATGTCCTGTCCCCCCGACTCCCACATGCTCTGTGGGTTGGTGGGGTATTCTCACTCATTTTTGGGGTCCCACAGTTCTAAGCACACAATAGAATTGAAGTGTGTTTTGATGAACAGAGTCGTCCTGACGGCGCCATGCAGCCCATGTGGTCTAAGATTTCGGCCACATTATGTGTGTGAATAGGAGAGTCGTGCCTTCATACCTTCAATGCGTGTCTTCTTCCCACCATGATTATTTTTAGGGGCTAGTGTAGCCACACTGGGAATAAGGCAGATGTCCCCATGCCCCCAGTGGGCTCTCCGTGATTCCCGCACACGCTGGGCTCTCATGAACCTCCAGCTTCCTCTCCCTTGCTTGTTTGGAGAGCCTAAGTTTTATTGCCAGCTGTGGGTTTGAGTCCTACGCAACGTACCCTCCCAGGAGAATTGCAAGAAAGATGTTTTATGGCACTCACCCTGCAACTGTCTATTTAATTCCTGAAAATGTCATTTTACGGGTGTGTTTCTATAAAAATCCTTTCTTAAAAGTTTTGTCAGCTTGGCTTAGCAGCTGGGGGAAAAAAAGCAGCAAATGAGTCCCCTCAATCAAGCCTGTGATTTTTTTTTTCCAGACTCGTGAATCCTCCTGAGAATTAGGCTTGTCAAGCACCCACTCCCTCCACCTACTCCCGGTTTAAACCAGGTGCACACTGACAGGAAGAAAGATTCCAGGGCATTTTGCTCCCAGTCACTTAGTGTTTCTAAGTGGGCATTACACCTGTCAATCCAGAATCCTAATGATGTTGTTCCTCAGACAAGAGATAATTAGTGACAAGAAGGCCCGCTGGACTCCATGGCACATTGTAGTTGGTGGGCCGGAGAAGGACGGGGTCTTCAGTTGGGATATCGCTTCCCATCCTATCCTACCTTTGTGGGCGCCGAACTGAGGAAGGCCCACAGCTCAGCTGTGCCCTTGTGGTGCCTCCTTTCTGGGCCAGTAAGAGGGCCAAGGAGCCTCTGCTTAGAGTCTCGGGATTCAGGAGAGGAAAACAGGAAGGCACTGGGAGATGGGGACCGGCTCAGGGGAGATGACACCTGCTACAGAATCTACTACCCTTTCCAGTTACCTAAATTCCTTTCAGGTTTCCTCTGTTTGCTCTGGGGACTGCTTTGCAAGGCAACAGAGCAGGATAGGGATTAGGGCAGCAGTTGGAGCCCACAGAGGGCTGTGCATGAGCCCTTAGGCCCCCAGCTCCCTTCTGACATTTGCCAGGTGAGGCCCTGACCGGCCTGGAAGGTGAGTTCTTCACCCAACCCAGGAGGAGGGAAGGAGAGAGAACTAGCAGTTATGGAGTTTCTGCCATGCAGCCCCCTCTAGAAGCTTCACCGGTGTGGTCAGTCCTTACAATATCCCTTTCAGGAAGTTTCAGAAAAGAAAACTGTGGCTCAGGGCTGCTTTGGCCTGCAGCAGACCCGCCCCAAAAGGCTGCTTGGGCTTGAGCATGGGACAAGCTGGCCTGCCCGTGGGTTTGGGGACACCTGCAGCCACACCAGTCTCCCTGGCCATCCCTGCCGCAGAGCTGAGAAGGCCGGCAGCCTGGCTGTAGCTCTGGACCGAGCACCCAGCCCGTCTGGCTGGGAAGTCAGCCACCTGGTTCCTCTCGCTTCTCCCTCACAGTGAGTCCCTGTGGCCAGTTGAGGCCAGAAATGCAGCCATTGCAAATCACTGCTTCACCTGTGCCATCAACCGAGTGGGCAAGGTAAGTCCCCGCGGTCTGGCTGGGCTCCCGGGCTTGGTCAACCAGGTGTGCTGGGGAGGGGACAGAGCTGCTAGGAAAGCTGCCTGCCTAGAGGGGGCCTGGCCTCTTCAACCAGCAAAGGCCACAAGGGAAGCAATTGTCTGCTGGCCCCGGTGGGGACACCACACACCTCTTGTCCTTGTCCCTGTGTGCGTGCCACAAATTCTAGGATCCCAGAAGAGGGGAGACTGGCTTGGTTTGTTCCTTTTAAAGGTATTACTATGTCTCTCTTCTGTTTTTGTCTATTTGGGTTTGTAGCTGAAACTGTTTTGGAAGGCTCTCACCCTGTCCCACCAAGTCTCCTGTTTCATATTTTTTTAATTTTTTTTTAAAGATTTTATTTATTTATTAGAGAGAGAGAGCGAGAGAGGGAACACAAACAGGGGGAGTGGGAGAGGGAGAAGCAGGCTTTCCGGAGAGCAGGGAGCCCGATGCGGGGCTTGATCCCGGGACTCCGGGATCATGACCTGAGCTGAAGGCAGACGCTTAACCGACTGAGCCACTCAGGTGCCCCTCCTGTTTCATATTTTTCCCCATTGACCCATGCACTGAGTGAACTTGACCACAAAACACAATGCATTCATTACATAATAATCCTCTTCCTCATTCTTATTAATCGGATGTCAAACTCTGATCAGAGCATCTGCTCAGGCTGAGATAATCAAGGTATCTACAGTAAGTCGGTCCAATTTCTGGCAACATGAAGAAACTCAGTGTTTTCATTAGCCTGTGTAACCCCATCACGGCTTGAGGTAGTTTCCGTTAGGCTTTGGGGGAAGTTCTGACAGCAGTGTGTGAGCACCCCCTTAGTCCCCTCAGAGACCCCAGGCTGGGGCTTTATTTCCCAGGCAGACAAACCTCAGCCGCCTTCCACAGGCCTGAGAACCGCTCTGCTCAACGTCTTTTTTTTTTTTTCCCCTCCCAGCAGATTATAAACTCCGCAGAGACAAAGTCGGGGTTTTTACCTTGCCTGTCAAATTCCCTGCTGGCCGCCTGTGTTGGCCCAGTGCTGGCGACTCAGCGGGGACATTTCATAAGTACTTGTTGATCGCCCGGCGAGTACAGGCCATTCCTTCTCTGCCTGTAACTTGCTCCCCTGAGTCCCCCTCAGCCGGACTTTGCGGTGGGACATGCTGGTAGTGCCGCCTGTGGGTTTGCCTCACCTCGGTTTTGTTTCACAGGAGTGCTTCCCGAACGAGTTTACCTCTGGAGATGGGAAGAAAGGTATGTTCCAGGAATTTCTGTGGTTGGCTGCAGCTGAGGCGTGGGCCTCACTGTCCCCTTCTCTGTCTGCCCCCTCTGGGCAGGGTCTACCCCACAGACTGTGGTCTGCACATGTGACCCATTGTCAGAGGGGTGCTCTCCTCTCGTCTTCGTGGCCCACAGTGTGGGAGCCTGACTGTGGCTGGGTCCTGGGCTTGTGACTACCTCATTCCCCAATTGGGGATTGAATGGTATTGGGTTGGACTCCATCCCTCCCCCGGGACTGGTAAGGAGATGGGCCTAGAAGACATGGAAGAGCCTTTTGTGGGCTCCCTTGAAAGAGGGGGTGCTTTATCCACCCTACACATCTCCTTCCCTCTCTTCCTTTGTCCTTTTCACCTGCCACCACGCCCCATCCCAAGCTGCACAAATGTCCCAGAACATCAGCATAGACTGCCTTGGGTTCCTCAGACCGCAGCTTGTTTTGATCTGAGGGCAGATACCACCTCACCTCTGGTAGGAATCCCCCACCCACTGGTCCCACCTCTCTGGCTAAGAATGTGGAAGGCAAGGGCCCACCAAGGAGGTCTCAGAACTAGCTTAGGGGATCCCCTGGAAAAGGCAAAGAGGACTGAGCAGGTCTGTTTTCCCAGAAAAGCACTTCCTAAAAGGGTTCCAGATCCCCTCACTTGAGGTCCAGAGTGTCCAATCCCAGTTAGCTCCCTGCAGAGAGAGGTGCAGTGAGGCAGGGAAATGAGGTCCACTGGGTGCTTTCTGTGTCCAAGCCCCTGCTAGGCCCTGCTCCTTACACCATAGCTGTTAGCACCACCTGACTTGTGAGGGGACCGAGGCATGGAGGGAAGGTACGGCAGACGCAGCTGGGAAGGCAAGTGAGGGCAGAGCCTCTAGCTCACCGTGTTGGGCCACCATAGGAAGCAGATCACACAGGAAGCCCTGCAGAGCTATAGGACTCCCTTGGGCTGTGGGTGGCTAACGTTGGGAGTAAGGGCTAACACTTCTACAAGGATGACCTTTAAGAATGTTCCCAGGGGCAGAGGTGAGGGCTGTGAGGGTGACTTTTGTAGGAACTTGCTCAGCCTCAGGCCTGAGGAGGGAGGCAGGTTGTTTGAGGAGGTGGCATGGGGATGCCGGGGAGGGTGGGGAGGGTGGCACGGACACTTTGTCCTGGGTGTCGCTCGATATGCCTACCTCTCTGCCTGCACAAGCTCACGGATGCTTTCTTTTGCTCCTCCAAAGCTCACCAGGACTTTGGCTACTTTTACGGCTCGAGCTACGTGGCAGCCCCGGATAGCAGCCGCACTCCCGGGCTCTCCCGCACCCGGGACGGGCTGCTGGTTGCTGAGCTTGACCTGAACCTCTGCCGGCAGGTGAATGACATCTGGAACTTCAAGGTGGGTCCCTGAGTCCGCTGCTGTTGCCCTGCTCCTCTGTTTGGACCCCTATACTGCTCTCAGAGCTGGAAACCACAGCTGCTGGGTTTGCTCTCAGGAGCGGCCAGATGAGGCTCCAAGCCGAGCAGAGGACCCGGTCTTTTCCTCCCAGAGCTGGTGTGCGAGGGAGGAGCCACTGGGTCAAATGATGCCCAAGCAGCAGACCTTAATAAATTCTCCTCTTGTCTGATTTAGATTCTGGGCGCCTTCAAACAAATTAATCTCAATTTCATTTGTCCGGAGAATAGAGTGGATCAGCTTCTCTAATCCTTTTTTTCCTTTCCAGGCATTTGCACTTATCACAAGATAAATGTGGGTGTCTGGCTCTGCCTGTGGCCTGGCCCCATGGTCTAGGCCTTGATAGTAGAGGGAAATGGGTCACACATAGAAATGGAATCTAGGCCCGTCTCTGCCACGGCCTCTCTCAGTCACCCTAAGCAAGCCCTTTCTGCTCCCAGGCCTTAGTATGCCTGTTTGTAAAACTGGAAGGTCTCAAGTGGCCTTTGAGACCTAACACACGTGACACCAGGGGTCCTGGGAGGAGCAGAAGTGCCCACCCTCCTGGAATGGGGTGGTGGCAGCCATTGGCCCCCTGGAACATGCCCTCTTATCCTGGATGCAGATGGAGTTTGCTGCATTCGTGTCCAGCAGTATTTCTACCAACTCAGAACCCACTTATACATGCAAATGAATGTCCTCATGATTGCATGACTTTGCCCAGCGTGTCCGGGAGGAATCACCTCCCCCGTTTACCTGAGCATGGGTCTTTGGGCATGTTCCCTGAGTCTCAGATCCTCATCAGACAAATAAGGCATTGCCCACATGAACGTCTCCTGGCCTGGCTCTCCTCTTCCTGGGAAGCTCAGATTAATGCAAGATTCCACACAATAAACAGAATGTTTTCTCATCGGTAACTTTTTGAATGCAAAAGCCCCACCCCGCCCCAAACTATGGTGATGGGCCTGAGCTCCTGTCGGGGTTTTGGGAAGGAGGGAGGGAATGCCTGGGTGTGAGCACCCTGGGTAGGTTTGCCAGCCCTGCCCACACTCTCCCCCAGACCCAGAACCAGGAGTCCAGGGTACAAATCCCAGCAAATTCCACTGCTGCCTGGAGACCTGGAGCAGGTCACTCCCCTCTCTGGGCTGTAGGCTGTTCTTCTGGGGTTCTGCAAGACCTCAGGACAGCCTTCTTCCCTTCTACCTCGGGGCAGGCCACACCTTCTGGAAGGACAGGTCACAGAGGTCTTCCAGCAAGAGGGGCCAGTGTGTGTGAGTCATCTCAGCATCTGTGATCTTTGCTATAGCGCTAGAATCAGTACCCAGTGGCCACACAGGGGTTGTTCGTCTAAGTTATAGTCTGAAACCGTCCTGTCCTCCCGCTGGCCTTCCTGACAAATTTCTGTCCCACGGCTGCCCTCTAGTGGCAAGAGGTGGTGGTGAGTAAACCGGAATCTGCCTGTGTTTTGCTTTCAGATGACCGGCAGATATGAGATGTACGCTCAGGAGCTCACTGAAGCCGTCAAACCCAACTACAGCCCCAATGTTGTGAAAGAGTAGCTGGATTTTAGCCCCTGCCCGCCAGGGAGGGCACCTCTGCCCCTGGCGGATCAGCAAGTACGGCAGGCTTTATACGCCCAAGTTCCCCCTGATGATGTCCTGATAACACTGTTGGTTTAAAAATGTTCCAGGCGGGGGGGTGGATTGAAGAGTAACTGCAGTGGGTATGAGGTTTCCTTCCTGGCTGATGAAATGTTTTGGGCCTACACAGAAGTGATGGTTACACAACACTGTGAAAGTACCCATGTGAAATGCCACTGAATTGTATACTTTAAAACGGCTAAATCTATGTCATGTGAATTTTACCTCCATTTTAAAAAAAAATCTCAGGCACTGATGGTGCAGGTGCATTTGCAGTTAGACACATGGGATGCTCTAGTCCTGAGGTTCCTCTCTTCCTCTGTTTAGACCGTCGGCAACCTGAGGGTAAGGGTGGGAGCGTATGTGCAAGTAGGGGAAGCTGAGGCTGATCCAGAGTCACTGAGCTATTGGGTGGCTGTGGGCAGGGGAGACAGTCACTGGATGTGTCAACATGGCTCTGTCCCCACATATTCAATCAGACGCTGATCTGGGTGTTGCTATGAAGGTATTTTGTAGATGTGATTAAAGTCCATAACCAGTCAACTAAGCAAGTGAGATTATTCTAGATAATCCAGGTAGGCCTGATTCAATCGGTCAAAAAGCCCTCAGGAGGAGAGCTGAGGCTTCCCCGATGAAGAAGAAATTCTGCCTGTGGATAGCAGCTTCCCCCACCCCTATGTGCCTGAGAGATCCCATTTGTTTTTCCTGATCACCTGCCCTACAGATTTCAGACTTGTCTCTCCAGCCCCCACAATCACTTAAATCAATGCCTTGCAATAAATCTCTTAATATATATCCTACTGTTCTGCTTCTAATCTTCAGGATGAGTTTTCTGCATTGGTGCTAGGTTTTCTGGAATTCTTCTCTAATTTGTTTCATTTAAAGGCACTCATGACTCTATTTGCAGGGTTAAAGGGGGCCATGGTAGTCCATGGTATGATGTAGCAATAGAGATTTATAGAGAGAGCAGACCATCAGTCTGTGCCCCCCCAAGTCTCAGCCTGCCATTCCTGGTGGCCTGTCCCATCTAGATTTTAGGCTTGGCTAACCAGCCCCCATCATCATGTAAGGCAATTCCTTGCACTAAATCTCTTTGTATCTTTATATATATATATATATATATATATATATGTATATATATATATGCATGTGTGTGTGTGTATATATATATGTATATGTATGTATCTCCTGTATATATAAATATATCTGCATTCCCTGTTGATTCTGCTTCTCTGATTGAGCACTGATTGCCTGACTGACATAGCAGGTTACTCACCTCTCTGCACCTTGGCTTCCACATCTGTAAAGTGGGACCATATCCCCTCTTCTGCTTTATGTCACAGGACAGTGGTGAAGCACAGACTAGATGGGCCAGGGAGCCTATGTGGGCTCTGTTCCTTGCATCACACAGCAAAAGTCCCACCTGTGCTGAGAGCACCTGGGTGACTCAGTCGGTTGAGTGACTGACCCTTGGTTTCGGCTGAGATCATGATCTCAAGGTCATGATCTCAAGGTCATGAGATCCAGCCCTGAGTTGGGCTCCGTGCTCAGCAGGGAGTCTGCTTGAGATTCTCTCTCTCCCCCTCTCTCTCTCTGCCCTTCCCCCTGCTTGCTCTCTCTCTCTCAAATAAATACATATTTTCTAAAACAAGAGTCCCAACTGTGAAGTCTCAAACCTCCACAGTCGGCCACAGTGTTGGAGGTGGGAGTGGGGTCCTCTGGTTCTACCCTTACTGTGCCCGGTCAGAGAAGGCAGCTCATTCCTTCCTGGCCCAACAGCTGAATTGCATGAACCAATCCCATGTCAGGGCCAGGGTGCTCCTGGACAGCCACCTGGGGAGAAAAACCTGGTTGGAACTGCCTGGCCATCCCTCTGTGTTAACCCCCTTAGCCTCTCTGAGCCACAGACTTTTCGCTTCATGTAAAAGCCCCCTTTGTACTTATTTTTCATAGAATCCAGCCCTGCAGATACAGTGAGCTTTTCTGGCTGGCCTTCAGTGTCCACAACTTTTGTGCCTGTGGTTTCTAAAAGGAGCATGTAGTCAACCTAATACAGAAGCTAGCTTAGATAACAAGTTGGTACGTTTATGAAATGGGCACTAATACACCAGAAAGGATTTGATTCTCCATACCTCTCACTGCCTAAAATCAAAATGTTCAGGTCTGCCTTAGAGTAGATGGGCCCTGCACACATGGACTCATTTGAGGGTTTAACTCATGTTTAGATGCTCGGCAAACATTTGTTGACTGAACCTAGGGTGGAAGTTTTTGTTTCTGTGTGATCATTGCTGATGCGACAGAAGGGAAGTTGCAGTGGTTTAGTGTACAGGGCCTGTGGCCCATGGGTGAAGCCTCTGATCCTCTGAGCCTCAGTTTTCTCACCTCTAAGATGAGAGGTGACTGGGTTTGAGGCTTTTGAGGGGCTCTCCAGCTCTGCAGACAGCATTCCTGCCAGCCCATGGCTTTATTGCTAGAATCTGGGTTACCAGGGGAGAATGGTGCCAAGCCACAGTGTGCCTGACAGGAAAAAAGGCAAAGACATTCTCCAGGATAGATAACATGTTAGGCCACAAAACAAGTCGTGATAAATTTTTAAAAGATTGAAATCATATGAAGTATCTTTTTCAATCACAATGGAATGAAACTAGAAATAAGTAGAAGGAAAATTCAAAAATATGTGAAAATTAAACCACACATTTTTGAACAACCGATGGATTAAAATCAAAGGAAATTAGAAAATGTCTTGGAACAAATGAAAACAATAACAAAACATACCCAAACTTGTACGATGCAATGAAAGCAGTGCAAGAGGGAAATGTATGGCTATAAACACTTATATTAAAAAAGAAGAAGGCAGGTGGGCGCCTGGGTGGCTCAGTCGTTAAGCATCTGCCTTCAGCTCAGGTCATGGTCCCGGGGTCCTGGGATCGAGTCCCGCATGAGGCTCCCTGCTCAGCGGGGAGTCTGCTTCTCCCTCTCCCACTCCCCCTGCTTGTGTTCCCTCTCTCGCTGTGTCTCTGTCTGTCAAATAAATAAAATCTTTAAAAAAAAAAAAAAAGCAGGCACCTGACTGGCTCAATTTGTAGAGCAGGTGACTCTTAATCTCGGGGTCATGAAATCAAGCTCCACACTGGGCTTAGAGTTTATTTAAAAAAATAAAATAAAAATTTTTAAAAGAAGGATTTCAAATCAACAACCGAATTTTACATCTTAAGGAACTAGAAAAAGAAGAGCAAACTAAACCCAAGGTAACAGTAGCGAGGAAATAATAAAGATTAGAGCAGAGAGAAATAAAATAGAGAATAGAGAAACAATAGAGAAGAGCAATGAGAACAAAAGTTGGTTCTTCAAAAAGACCAACAAAATTGACAAACCTTTAGCTTGAGTGAGAAAAAAAGGGAAGACTCAAATTACCAAAATCAGAAATGAAAGTGGGGACATCACTACTGATTCTACAGAAATAAAAAGGATTATAAGAGTACTATGAACAATTTGTTAGAGGAGGTCACCAAGAGCATGTGATTGCCGGTTGACCCATGAGCTGGACCCAGGCAATCAGAGGCTCCTTCCCTCCCCTGCTGCTTCCCCCCATCCTTGGAATGTACGTTCTGCCCACTGTTGCTACCCTAGGAGCTACTTCAAAGACACAGCTTGAGAGAGTAATATATTATTAAGACCATCTGGGCAGTATGTGTGACTGAACCCCGTTAAGATTTCTATATGAACTCTTAAGATTCTGGTGGACACGTGCAGAGATCTACTTGTCTCGTGGCCACTCGAGACGAGCCTCATATGTAAGTGGCCTTGCTTATTAAAACTGCCACCTACAATCTGGGAAGGTCTGCGTCTTTCTTCAGTCTCTCCTTGTCCTCCATGTATGGGGGCCAGTTTCAGATTTCACCTGGGGAGCTCCCACATTTGCAAACCAACACGATTGTCTGCCAACACATCGGACAACCTAGATGAAGTGGACAGATTCCTAGAAACATGAACTACCAAGACTGAATCATGAAGAAATAGAAAATCCAAATAGACCCGTAACTAGTAATCAAAACCCCCCTAACAAAGGAAAGCACTGGACCTGGGGGCTCCACTGGTGAATTCTATCAAACATTTAAAGAAGAACTAACACCAGGGCACCCAGCTGGCTCAGTCAGAAGAGCATGCAACTTTTGATCTCAGGGTCATGAGTTCCAGCCCCACATTGGGTGTAGAGATTACTAAATAAATAAATAAGCTGTTAAAAAATAAACAGAAAGAAAGAACTAAAACCAATCCTCGAATTCTTCCAAAAAATTGAAGAGGAGGGAGCACTTCTTAACTCATTGAGGCCAACATTACGTTAACATCAAAGCCAGACAAAGACACTGCAAGAAAACAAAACTACAGAGCAATATCCTTTATGAATATTGATGCAAAACTCCTCAGCAAAGTACAGTTGACCCTTGAACAATGCAAGGGCTAGGTAGGGGCACCGACTCCCTACACAGTCAAAAATCCATGTATAACCATCGACTCCCCAAACCTTAACTACTAATAGCTTAATCTTATCAGAAGCCTTACCAACAACATAAACAATTGACGAATACATATTTCATATGTTATATGTATTATATACTATATTCATACAATAAAGTAAGCTAGAGAAAAGAAAATATTAAGAAAATCCTCAGGAAAATACATATACAGTACTGTACTATATCCCCCCCCCAAAAAAATCCACATATAAGTGGACCTGTGTGGTTCAAACCTGTGTTGTTTGAGGGTCAACTGTACTAGTAAACTGAATCCAGCAGCATATTAAAAGGATTAATGGCTAAGTTAGTCTTAATTCTATTGTTTCCTTTAGGATAAATTCTAAGAAATAGAATTCACTGTGTTAAAGAAACACGAACATCTTGTCAGGAACTGGGAAGAATCTGAGCTCTTACCCTGTTTGGAAGCTGACAACTTAGCTGACCTCAGTTTCATGGATGCTAGCAGAAGACACAGCATTCCTCAGAGACAAAGGAGCTTAGGACAGCAGTAGAAGCAGCCAGAGTACCAGCACGGTCTTGCAGTTCCCTGATCCCCAATTCCCCCAGGACAAGACAAAAGAGGGTCAAGAGACTCCTGCATGCGCAGTGGGTTGCATTAAAAAGAGAAAGGGAAAGAGGGAGAAGAGCTTAGAGAATTGGAATCTTTCATACTGGAAAGTAAAGCATGCCTGCCCTTTGCTCTGAAGGCAGACACTATCTCTGTCTACCAAGGTTGGAAGAACACCTGCACTTTGCTCCAGAGGGAGACAGCTCTATCTTCTAAGGCTGTTGGTTCTGCAAACATCTTTGGAAAGACAGTCCAGGACAAAGGCATTCATGGTTCTAGCTCATGCGTCATGCAGAAATTTGAGAAAAGTGAGAGACCTGTAGCAATAACTTCCAACCAATATCCATTTCTCATTTCTGCATCATCTTGACTTCTGGCAATTTCCCCATGAGTGTACTACTCTATCAGACACTCTGATTAATTTGACTAACAGAGGCTGGACCAAATCAGTTCCATTTTTCTTGTAGGAGTTCATCAATTTTATCCACAGAACTTCAAGGAGCAGAACAAGCCCAACCTGCAAATTACCCTCAGTCCTACTTCCCAGGGTCCTCAACCCAACAGGATGGACAAACCCCACGAACCATCAAGGTCTACCTTAGAATGTCAGGTGGCTGTCTCAAATATTGACCTTTCCACTCGGCCTAGGCCATTAATCCAGGTATGGCAGGATATATTAGATATTGCCCAATCTCTACCTTGGCCTACCTTGGAGAAAGTCTAGGCAACTCTATTATCTATACCAACCTAGCTAGTGATCTAACACTGACCTGAAATGCCCTCCAGGGCCAAGGTGGAAACCCTGATTGCTTCAGCTAAAATCAGGGGCAAATGTTGTATCACCTTTTCTAATCAGATGACTACCATCATGGGGATATCTGCCCACAGAGTGCACATAAATAACGAGTCAGTTACTGGTTCAGGAAGCTCCCCTTAGTAACTAGGGCTAGCCTCATTTTAGCGAGATCTCCACAATTGTCTGTGGGCAACCTGATCTATTGGTGGTATGTGCTTCAACAATTGAATGGACCAAAGACCTAAGTGTAAGAGCTAACACTATACAATACCTAAAAAAACCCACAAAAAAACAAAAAACAAAACACCACACAGAAATCTTGATGACATTGGATTTGGCAGTAATTCCATGGATTCTGGCCTATGACCAGCATGAAGATGCAAGACACTATTCTGGGGGAGGTTGGCAAGTTACTGCCTGGCTTCCATACAACAACAGTCAGCAGGGCACACGTGGTGCGCCTAGAAAGTGTTCTTCACAAGTGTTGGGGTTTCCCAAGTAGGACCTATATAAGTCAGGGCACAGGTTGATTACATCTCCAGTGTTGCCTCCTGACCAGCTGGTAGGCCTTAGGTTTCCCAGTTAGTTTGAGTAATTAAATCTAATCCTTGTTTTTGGAAGGACTGCCTGAAGGTAGTCAGGCCAATCTATCCTGTTTGCCCATGCCACCAGCTGGGTGACATTTGCCTTCTTCCCAGAATGGCTGAATGAGTTCTATGAGGATAGGGGTTGGGAAGACATCTGGTGGTATTATGGTTGTTTTTCCTGGGAGATGCAGGAGCCAGGGACATCCCCTGTGTTGTGTTTCCAACAGGCTTCTGGTAAGGTTAATTAGGAATGGTGATCAAGCTGTGATCAAAACCATCTGGTTGGGAAGAAGACAAACGCCTGCAATCAGTTATATTTAACATGCTTACAAAAGTCTGGGAGTGCCACACTGGGGCATTTTTCATAGTGAAGGCTCCAGAGGCAATTATGGAAGACAAAAATCATTAATGATTAGTGCTCCTCCCTACCTAGCTCCTAGAATCTAAGCTGTTTCCTATCTAGGTGTCAAAGTTGCTGTTCCTCCTCCAAAGTCAGTGTGAATTCCAATAGCTGAGACCACCTTCCCAGTTACCCCTTTCTCAACCCCCTAGCCTTTGTTTGGAAGGGCCAGGGGCAAGAGGAACAAGGGCATTTTTATAAAATGCACTAGACCTGTTATTTTTCCAACTTCATCCTCCATGGGCCGCTGTAGTGGGTCTTGGCAAACAATATACTTACCCTAGTGGCCATTGTTCTTCTGACTTATGACCAGGTCAGTCCAACAAGAGAATCTAAGCGGCTGAACTAAAATCAAGTTTGAAGCCCTAGGCCTCCTTTTAGCTGGGCTGTCACTTGATTTTTTTTTTTTTAAGTTATTTATTTATTTGAGAGAGAGAGAATGAGTGAGAGCACGTGAGCAGAGGGAGGAGCAAAGGGAGAGGGAGAGAGAGAGAATCTTAAGTAGTCTATGCCCAGCGGGGAGCCCCAAGTGGGGCTCAATTTCACAACCCTGAGATCGTGACCTGAGCCAAAATCAAGAGTTGAACGCGTAATGGACTGAGCCACCCAGACACCCCTTGGCTGTCACTTTAGAACATGTGGCAACCAGGCTGGCCTAGAGTTGCTCTTAGGAAAAAAAAAAAGAAGCAACATGCCTAGGAATCATCAAGTCTGAATCCCCAAATCCAAACTGCTGTATGAGAGAGTGTGGACCAAGAAGGAGTGAAGGAGGCCGACTTAGAAACCTTTTTAAGTTGATTCTTGAGGAGGCATTCCAGGGTGGGGCCCATTTCTCATTATCAGCTACCTTCATCAGCATTGCAAACCCAATTGGAGGTAGTAAGAGCCCAAATACTGGTCAGTACTTCTTCTACGACTTTCTATAGGAATTTGTCTCATGGGAATCTCTCTAAGAGAACCAAAGCTCTTTTCAGCAGCCTGAACCCACTGCAAAAAAACCTCTGGGACCCTTTACGATTGTCTCCTTGTGGAGTTAAGTTTGGCATGAGAGAATGCAGGAAGCACTGAGCCGGCAGAGGGCCAACTGTGACATTCCTTCTTGGCAAGCACTACGTGCTCCAATCCCTCATTGCTCAAGCAAACCGGCGAAGGTTCCAATGAGCCACCTGCTTTCCTCCCACAGCTGTTTTGCATTTCCTACCCTCAGGCTCCACGTAGGTGTGCATCTCTGTAACTGTTGTTTGAAAGGGGTCACAGCCATCTGCCCAACCAGGACGAGACTTACTACTAGTTGTTACAACGGGGCAGACATGAAACTGACCACCAGATAGTGCAGGATGCCTCCTGCCCCCAGGCTGCCCACAGGGAGTTAGCAACAACCAGTGCACCATCCAGGTAGAGTACCGCATCGTCCTGCAGATTCTCCAAGTCCCAGTTCCCAAGAAAGCCAGGGACGCTTGCACGTGCGATGGGTTGTGTCACAGGAGAGGAACCCTGAGTTTAAAGAGCCCAAATCTTTTTTTTTTTTTAAAGATTTTATTTATTTATTTGACAGAGAGAGACACAGCAAGAGAGGGAACACAAGCAGGGGGAGTGGGAGAGGGAGAAGCAGGCTTCCTGCCGAGCAGGGAGCCCGATGCGGGGCTCGATCCCAGGACCCTGGGATCATGACCTGAGCCGAAGGCAGACACTTAACGACTGAGCCACCGAGGCGCCCCAAGAGCCTAAATCTTTTATAACGGGCAATGTATCTGCCTGTCTGTGGCCCTGAAGGGAGATACTTCATGTCTTCCAAGGCTACTTGCTATACAAACATTCCTGAGAAGTTGGTTCAGAATGAATAGCCAGTGTCTCTGCTCATGAGATGTGCAGAAATGTAGCCACTAGTTGGGGGGGGAGGGGGCTTCATCCTCCCACTCATCCTCGTAAGAGAGAGTGTCTGCTGAATTCTGCATAACATCATAGGTTCAAATGCAACCTTCCCCTGAATGGTGACCTCTGATTCTGAAAAGTACAAGAAAGCCACTAAAACAGGCATCATTAAAAATCTGCCACTGACCACTCATTCACATACTTTATCAAGCATCTACTAGGTGTCAAGGGCTGGGGGCTACAGTAGTGGAGACAGGTAGACAGGATGATGTGGCTGAGAGGTGTGGAAAAAGGTACTCCTTTAAAAGGGGTGACATTGAGCAGAGCCCTGAGGAAAGAAAGGACTTTGGTGGGTGAGAGGTATAGAAAGGAGGCCAACTTGGCTGCCTAATGGGTCTGTTTTGAGCTGTGGACATCAAACCCTTGTAAATCAAGGGGCCCCAAACAGCTTGGGGAGACTGGCTCACCAGATCCCTCGGTTCTGGGGGAAACCCAGGGGCTGGGGGCAGATCCTCAGGAAGCAGTATTCAGGATGCATGTCGGGGCAGGCAGCCAGGGAGAGACACAGAGGAGGGAGACGGGCAGGGGAGGGGCCTGGGGAGGACGGAGAAGTCACTGGAGAGGCCACCGCGCTGGGCCCATGGGAGTGTCAGCCTCCATTTCCTGGCACTGAGGTTTTCCCATGAACACTTAAGTCCATGCTGGTCCCATCACTTGGCCCCTGGGACCAGCAGCACAGCAGGATGATGTCTCAGTACCTTCCTGGTTTTCTCAATTCTGTTCTGACTCTGGAGGGTGGGGGCAAGTCCGTGATGTGTGTTCTTGGATACTGTAGCTTGAGACAAGTCAGCAAGGGGAGCGGGATCTGTGCTCTTCCAGAGTACTGGGGCCACATGCCAGGCTTTCTACCTGGAGGCAGAACCCCAGGGTCCTGTGGCAGCCCATCTCCAGCTCCAGAACTCAGAGTTCACTTCCTGGCTCTTCTGGCATTGGCTCGCCCCTACAGGGCCACCAGGGTTACTTTGGACTATGGTCAGGGCTGAAGGTTGGGAAAGTAGCACTGGTGGGTTGGGGTCTAGCTCTGTCTATAGCTCATTGAGTGATGACCTTGGGCCAGTTGCTCCCCTCTCTGGGCTGCACTCTCCCCCTTGGACTAGACCAATGGTTACCCAAGTGCTAGCATATTTCACAGAGTAACAGTGTTACCCAAGAACAGCTGTGGCTAAGGAATTTGGGGAAACCATAAATGAAGGGAGTCCCCTTGCTGCAGGATTATACAGAGCCTTTTCTGCACTTCTTAAATCCCCCGGAGGGGACTGTAGCGTGCAGTATTTGCCAAACTGACCTGACCAGGGCACCCCATTATACAGAGCTTCTCACCATTGGTATTCTGAAGGGCACGCTTCAGGATGTGCTAGCTGAGACGTCTCCAGGGGTGTTCCTAGCTCTAAGATTTAAAAAACGTAACCACCAGACGTCCAGTGATCCTTGCCTCGTGGTATATCCTGTGTAAATCCCTGGTGTATGCTGGACTTACTGATGCACTTCTAACTATCTAAATAGAGTATTGCAGAAATGATAGGATGTCACTTCTGAGATTAGCTTATTAAAAAGCTGTGGCTTCCATACTGGGTGCTTCTTTTCTCCCTCCCTCTCAATCTCTCCCTCCCTCCCTTCCTCTTTCTCCCTCCCTCCATGTCTTCACCACCTGCTCTATCATGAGGACACCCAGGCAGCCTATGGCCAGCAGCCCTGTCAGTGAGCTTGGAAGCAGACGCTCCAGTATGTCAAACCCTGAGGTGACTGCAGCCCTGGCCGACAGCTTGAGAGACCCCGGGCCATAGGCACCTGTTCGGCTGTACCCAGCTCTCCCTTCTGGCCTGGCCCCTTGGCTCCCAGCGGGGCCCCTCCCAGGAATCCTTAGCCTGTCCTCCACTATCCTCACCCTGCATGCTCTGGGCAGCCAACTCTACCCAGTACTCGCTACCTCATCCATATTTGGCCCCCCATTTCAACACCTCCCTCATCTTCACTCTTCTCCCGCAGAGCAGCAGTCAGTCAGGACGAGAACAGAGGCCAGAGACTGGGACCCTACCCAAGAAGCCAGTTCTGGCTCTGTCAGCTCCCTGTGGGACCTAGGGCAGGTCTGAGGCTGCCGGGTAAGGTAGGATTTCCAAACACTTCCTTTTTCAGAAATAGAATTCTTATCAAATGTAACGCTAGAAGAGCCCAATAGCTAGCAAATAAGGGGAGCTGCTGATTGGGGGTGGAAGGTACAGGGAGGGCTGGAGTCCTGCCCGCAGGGCTCCCCACTCTATTGCCTCCCGTGGGCCCCACTGTCCCTCTCATTCGATTCCACATCCCCCCAGACCCTCCTCCTGCCCAAGGCTGTCCGTGCTCCATGCCCTCTTCAAGAACCGCCATCAAGCTCAGCTCTGAGGCCCTTCCATCTCCACCAGTGCCTACCTAAGCCCTGCACAAGCATCAGGAGGGAGGCAGAACTGAAAAGCAGTAAACAGGATTCTAGTCCCAGCTAAAACCTGGCACGGCAGGTCAAGGACCTGGATTCGCATGTGCTCAAGCTGAGAATTTGGGAGGGAAACAAGAATTCACAAAGGCGGGACAGGGGATGCCACTGATTTTGCAGTGAGAATAATGTTTATTGAGAATGGCTCATTACAAACAAAATATATATATGTATATATATATATATATATATACATATATATATATATATATGTAGAAAATCTCTGCAATGCAAAAGATCCCTTTTGTCCCTGTGCGGCTGGAGTGAACAAAACCAAGTGTCCAGTGTGGCTTTGCTGGGCCCCCAGCATGTGGACAGGGGTCATGGGTGCCAAGTGCTATGGGCAGAAGTTCCTGAAGTCTGGGCTTTCTCCAGCCTTGTGTTCAGGACGTGTGCAAGAACGCCTTTACGTCTGCGATCCACCCCCATGACCCTCCCGGGCAGGTGGCACTGTCTCAGGCACAGGTAGCTTTCTTGTTATTCTTCCGGATGGGTGACCTCCAACTTGCGGCTTGCCCCGGGACTGAGTGTTTCTACATGCCGTGTGATGGACTGAGGTGCTGTGACCGCTCTCTGTGGAGGCTGCTCCCCGTCATCCAAAGCTCCACTTCCTCATTGCTTTCCTTTTCCCTTGATGCGTCTATTCTCACCACAATTTGAGCCAGATCCTTCCTGAGGGTGCCCAAACCCCACAGCTGCCGCACGTGGTATTCTTGGGCGTGAAACTGGAACTCCCCGGGGATCTTGGGCCGCCCAACATTAAGGCAAAAGAGAGAAGACCAGTCTGAAGACACCGCTAGTCCCTGAAACCGGGGTGGCTAACTGGCAGCTAACCAGCTGACCGCGCGTCCCTCTGGGCCGAAGGCTGCATCTGGTGTTGAGGAGCAATACGGCTGGATGGTCTGACAGCCCTCGTAAGCAGAGCCCACCTCTGCCCCTCAGAGCAGCCATGGTGGGGAGGTGTCAGCCGGCTGGTGGGAACAGATGCTGGGCATGGTTTGCAGTCCAGAGGGTAGCAGCTACCACCGCGACATGCCTTGGGCAACAGAAGACCAAGACACAGGGGTACAGGGGCAGTGTGGCTGCTGGGACAGCCCTGCTCCTTTGCCAGGGACAGCTCATGAGGGGTGGGTGTCCTTGGCCCCTTTGGGAATGATCCAGTTCCCTTAGCTTTTAGGTGCAGACCTGGGTTCGAGACCCAACCCCACCACTGTCCTGGACAAACTCCCCCGAGACTGATGGCCAGTTTTTGTCCGTAAGGTGAGGGGCCCTGGCTCTCAGCCCGCCAGCCCTGAGTCCCTTTCTCTTTGGAAGAGAACGTGGGCTGGCTTATCTGCTCTGTGAAGAGAGGTGTCAGTGGTTCCAAAGTACCTGCAATCTCACTATTATTGTCTTACTTGAGGGTGACTCTCACTCCCCACAAGTGAAAAATTTAAATCGCAAAAAAAACCCAACAAAAAACAAAAAACCAAACAACCCCCTACCCCCACCAAGAAAGAAAAAAAAAGAAAGAAGGAAACAGCTCTAGTCCATGTTACGTGCAGTGCTGTGTGACCCCGGGCAGGTGCCACCCTTCTCTGTCAGGACAGGAGAGACCCAACATTCTGTGCAAAAGGTCCTGGCATGAGGATTGGGGGGGGTGGGAGGCCACAGGCGGTCTCCCGCCATTGCCTCAGGAGTGCAGGCCCCAGCACCCCAGCCCCCAGGTCTCTGAGGCCTGGGGCTCCCCACACCCAGAGAATGGGCCCCACTGTCGGGGCTTAGGCTAGTGTTAGGAAGGCTCACGGGTTGGGGGACCTTTGGGACCCAGGCGGCTGCGCCTGGCCCTCCAGGTCAGGCATTCTTGGAGTACGCTCAGCACTGCTAGCTAGCAAGAGCCAGGGCCCTGTCTACTCCCGAGGGCCCTCCAAACTACAGTGCTATAGTACCTGCGGGCTGCGGGGGGAGGGCTCAGCGTCCTTTCGGCCTGAGGCCCAGCCCTCCCCAGGGCCCAGAAGCCTTGCAACCAGCCACAGGAACTTGGGTCCCCTGGGAGGTGGGAGGGAGCGGCGGCATCCCCCAAAGGGCACAGGGAGGTCTATAGCACTTCTGGGGGAAGGGGGGAGGGCAGTTCCCAGCAAGGCCGGGAGTAGTCTACAGCCCTGGGGGCCGGGGTTGGCTACATGGTCTCCAAACACACGGACACCATCCTGACGAGTGGCATCTCCAGGGCTCAATCCCCAGGTCTGTGGGGAGATGAGCTCAGGCTTCTCCCCTGCCCTGGGTCAGGTTCACAGGCAACAAGGGCACCCAGAGGGCTGGAAGTCCTCTGGGCACGGTTCAAGTCAGGCTTGGGTCCTAGGGGAGGCTCTACTCAGATGCTCTGGGGACGCCTCCAGCAACCAGCAGGTGCGTAGGCTAAGTGGCATGACGACACGCATGACACTGGCAGACAAAGCACGCATGCCTCAGGCTCTAAGAAATCCCTGGGGCTTTGTCACACAGGTCAAGGCTGCAGTTCCGCATCCAAGCCCCAGCAGCTCGGGGCCTGGGCCAAGGCCTCCTGAGTTGGCCCGGCTCGGGTGGGGCAGGGTGTGAGGGCCTGGGCACACCAGGCTCCCGCTGTCAGCTGTCCAAGTAGACAAAGAGGATGTCCTCATCTGTGCCATAACTTGTTCTGGCTTCCTCGAAGTTACTGATGCTGGTGCTGCACATTCCTGCTGGGGGCAGGAAGGGCAGAGTGGGGTCAGAGGGCGGGGGACTATACCTGCCTCGCTGACGCTCAGGGGAGCTGGGGGAGCTCTGGCCATGTCCCACCTGCCTGGCCACCCTCTGCCACTCGTCTTCCACCCACAGGAAGCCTTCCTTGCCTACTTTAGCCTTCATGAACTCATTCTCTGACCCTCCCCCCAGTTTAGCAGATGGAGGTCAGGCCCAGAGGGGAAGAAACATGCTTGAGGACACATGGGGTAAGTCTGCTAGAGTCGGGGCAGTCCTTTCCAGTCCCCAGGGAGGTGGGGAGCCCTTGCTGCATCTGGAGCAGGAGCTGGGACTGGGCAGACTTTCCTTTCTGATGAGTGTGCTTGCTGGCTGTCCTGGGAAGGCTGCAGTGAGGGAGCTGCGGGGGGAGGAAACTGCAGAGTAAGAATGAGGTGGGGCCCCGGGCAGTGGGGTAGGGCTGGTGGTGTGGGAGGGACAGATGGCCTAACCTGGTGTCGCAATGACTGGGGTGTGAAGGCCGGTATGGCCTCAGGTGTGTGGCTAGTCTGTGTGTGGCCAGAGGAGTGGCACAGATGACAGGAGCCCAGGAGGAGCCGAGGCTTTGGGGGAAAGGCAGCGAGGGAAGTCTTGGCCACCGGGTCGAATGAGAAGGAGTCACGGGGCCTGGACGGTGAATGCAGCCTGCCCCACCCGCGGTCCCCGGCCAGCCCAGCACTCACGGTCGGCGTAGGCTGGGTTGTTGTAGAAGATGCAGCCAGTGGCCCGGTTGTAGCCACGTAGCACGATGAAGTGGCCCTGGTAGTCGGGGGTGCGGCAGAAGCAGCGGTGGCCACTGGGGGCGAAGCAGCAGTACTTGACGGGACTGGAACAGAGGTCGCAGTGCAGTACCCCAGAGTTCACAAGCACAATGGCCACGTGGCCCTGGGCCAGGTGCTCCTGGATATCCTGCACGCTCACTGTGCTGTGGGCGGGAGGAGGGTCAGCTGGTGCCACTGGACCCCATTCCCCATCTCTCAAGTGGACCCCTGCCTGGATCACAAAGCTTGGGGCCGCGGCTCATCTGCCCTCCCTCCTGAGCTCCTTGCAGGTGGGAACATCCTGCTTTGTCACTGTGGCCTGGGCTCAGCCCAGGATTAAGCATGGGACCAGTGCCGGGGGGGCAGGAGGGCTCTGAGTGTGCCCAAGGACAAGCTGGCCCTGTCAGGTCCTTCCAGGGGTGGCAGGAAGTCGGCTCCAGAGGGGCCCCTGTCACGGGCCACTGAAGCAGCACATGGGACCCCACCTCCCGGCCTGGCTGGTGAATTTTTCTTTTTTTTTTTTTGCGGAGCACCTTCCTTGGTCATTTACTCTAAATCACATGCGGTTTACGCTGGAAGCTGTCAGTCCAATTTAATCCCCCAAATCTGAGCCAAGCGTGGCTTTGTCAGTTTCAAAACCACATGCTTCTCTGAAAAGACTAGTTTTCTTTTTTTTTTTTTTTTTTTCCTCGAAGGCTCCCAAGGCAGAAAGGGTTGTCCGGGAAGGGGCAGGTCAGCAGCGCTTCCAGGGGATCCCTAGTTCCGCAGAGCCAGCTGTTCCCCGAGGCAGACTCTTAGGCACGGCCCCATTCAATGCCCCCACAGAAGGCAGCAAACTAAGATTTCTTCAAACTAAGAATCCAGAACGGGCGAGCGGCTGTGAGGTAGTGGGCCCCTAAGCGAGGGGCCTCCTTCCTCCACGGTCTCATCAGGAGCGACAGCATTAGCCCTCCGTGGCCTGGCCCAACTCCAGCCCACGGGCAAGTCATGTGGCAATCTGGTTTGGTTGCCTCAGCCCAGGGAAACATGCCATTTTTCCACTTGGTCTTTGAAATGAAGTAGCTGGCTGAGTTCCCAATGGTATGTACCAGCACGGGATTTCAACTACAGGGAAAAAGCGGGGGCTAGGCTGGAAGGAAAAGCACCATGCTCCATGGAATAACAGGGTGCAGAGTGCCAGGTTTGGATCACAGCATGGCCGAGCTCCCAGCAGTGACTGTGGGCCCCTCACACTATTTTCCCACGGGACAGCACCAGCTCCCACTCAACAAGACAGCACGTGGCACGTGCCACTAAACGAACATTGGGTGCCTTTCCTCCCAACATGTGCCCGTGTGGTGGACGGATGCGTGGAGACTTTTCCCGTTTTCGTAACTACCTATCGTGTGGTAACATGATGTTAACAGTGAAAACAGAAGTCATTCAAGAACAGGGAGACCTGAGCAGAGTGGTCTAGGGTAGCCCAGTGGGGATCTAAGCTAATGCACCTCAGCCCGGAGAAGAAAGTCTAATATTAGCATCGGGGCAAGTTACTCCCAGGGATCTGCCCGAATCCTGCCCTCATGTATAGATGAGAATGGGGGAGACCCACATAAGGTCACAGAAGCCTGTGGGGAGATCTGAGGGCCAGGTCTACACGCGGGGGGCTGTCCCCTGTCACCCTCCATCACTTTGCCAGCATGTTCCTTAGGCTGTCACCACTTCATTAAGGGTTCCTGTGTTCTGTCTCAAGCTACCATTCTGTGAGCAGCCTGAGGGCTGGCTGGAGTCTGTCTTGCTCACCTGTCCCTCCAGGGCCTGCTTGCGATCCATCCTAGGCCACAGTTTTGTGTACAGCAGGTCACATAGTCCCACTTGTCCCCATTTTATGGATAGAAACAGTAAGGCTCAGGAGGGCAAGTCCATGCCGTTGGCCACCTGGGTAGGACACCCCAGTTCTGCCTGACTGCCAAAGTTCCTAGCCTTTCCTGTACGCCATCCTGAGGCCTCCCTGACAGCAAGTGTGTGGGTGAGCAGGCACACAAGCAAGAGTGAGGGGAGGCTCACCATTTCTCCACGAGCACCTTGCAGGCCTTGGCTTGTGCAAACAGCTGGTTCACCCGGGTCTCCTCTGTGTCAAAGTGCTTCCTGTAGAAGGACTGAAGACAGTAGGGCAGGTTGGAGGGGCTGCCTGTCCTGGCTGCCCTCGCCCCTTCTGGATGAAGTACAGGGCACATGATGGAGTTAAAGATGGTCAAAGAGGGGAGGAGCCCAGTCTGCTAGGGAAGATGGCACATGTAGCATGCCTGGGCAGAATGCTGTGTGTGTCTTCAACAGCAGGGTGGCTGGCCAGAGTGCATGGGACTATACAGAGGCATGAGGAGGATGCTCAGGAGATGGGTAGGCAGCTGAGCTCGGGTCAGCTCCCCCAGCAAGGCTAGTCATCCCTGGGCTTGTGTACCCTGTGGGCATGAGCAGGAGTCTGTGGTAAATGAGCAAAGGGGTGGCTGAACCCACCCAGATGCTCCTCCACTGTTTGGCTTAGCAAGGTGAGGTCCAGGGAACATACTTCATTTGGTGTAGGGGACTGAAGGGGGCTAGAGCCCCTGTGGGGGAAGCAGGAGAGACCCTGTTCTTGGGCTATTTTCTCTGCCTTGCAGCTACAGTGATCAAGCCAGATCCATCAGCCTTCCTCCCCTGGCCTGGAAGGGTCAAAGGAAAGTTAGGTTGACTGGCCCTGGCCACCATGTGACAACCCTCTTGCCAACGAGGCCAGCAGAGACTCTACTCTGCCAAGTTTGGGAGCCTGGGCCAACGTGTGCCTCTGTAGCAGGCAAGACTGGCTCTAACTGCGTGGGTCGGTGGCCGGGGGGGGGGGGGGGGGGGGTGCACTAGTATAATGGTGAGGCTATCTTTTTCTTTTTCAAAAAGAAAAAAAAAAAATAGGAAAGACAGTATTTCAGTTTTTCTTCCGGAATACCAATTATCCAGCTTGGAGCCATCTGTCCCTGTGACAAGGAAGAAAATGGGCAAGTGGTGGCAGGGTAGGGTCAGAGTGACATGCTCTGAGGCCCTGGGCCCTGAGCGACAGGAGGAAAGGATGCAGGAAGGCAGCCTGAGATGCTCTCTGCACATCATCAAGTGCTCTTGAAGGCAGGCAATAGGAGTCTCACTGCTCAGAGGCTTTGAGCAGGCTGGACCCCAAGGTCACCTAGGCTGGCTAGATCAAAAGTCCTACCCATAGAGTCTGGTCTCTGCACGCCTGTGTGTCCACTCGGGTGTCCAGGCCTTGACCATACCCCCTTTCAATTACTGGACCTAGGTGAAGGCCTGGTGGCTGGCTGCCCACCTGGTTCTTGTAGCCCTTGTCGACACCCAGGGTCTGAGTGCAGAAGCGGTGCCTCACGCCAAAGTGGCGCATCAGGTAGGCCAGGTCAATGGTCCAGATGCTCCTGGTTAGGCGCAGCTCCTGCAGGGCGCTCTCAAACTCACTGTCGTCCAGCGGGCCCAGGTACCTGTGTGCAGATGGGCTGCTGAGGTTGGCTTGCTCACGTGGGCAAGCTGGCTAGGGCCACCCTCCTCCCAGGGGCCCACCAGCCACTATCAGGGCTCCCACTCCCCAAAGGTTCCAGCCTTTGTCATGAAATCCTGTATCTTGCCTACTTCTTGAGCACGACCTGAGGCTGCCTGGGGTACCATGTTGGCCCCAGAGTCAAGGATTCTGCTTCTTGGGCGCCTGGGTGGCTCAGTTGGTTAAGCAACTGCCTTCGGCTCAGGTCATGATCCTGGAGTCCCGGGATCGAGTCCCACATCGGGCTCCCTGCTCAGCAGGGGGTCTGCTTCTCCCTGTGCCCTCTTCCCTCTCATGCTCTCTGTCTCTCATTCTCTCTCTCTCAAATAAATAAATAAAATCTTTAAAAAAAAAAAAAAAAAGGATTCTGCTTCTTGAATCTCTTGAAGGTTACGTAACTTCGGGTAAGTTGCCAACCTCTCAGGCCTCACCAGCTTCATCTCTAGGATGAGATGCTTGGACCACATCAGTGGTTTTCTAAGTTTTAGGCACAGAACCCTTTTGTTGAACACGATCTTGCCTGGAATTCCAGGATATAAAACAGGTAAGGGACAGGTTGCTCTGGGGTTCCTGGCAGCTACCTGAAAAGTCTCCTACAAGGAGATGACTATGGCGCTCTATGCTCTGACAGTCAAGGTTCCTGTGATATTCACACAGCCTTAGTTCAACAGTTGGCTCCCTAATGACACAGTCTTGCAGGAGCCTCAAGTTGGAAGGTCCCGTGTCCCAGTGATGGGGTCACTCTGTGGACCAGGCCCAGGTACCTGGGACTTCCCTGGTTATCCCCAGAGCCGCTACCTAGAAGGCCTCGTCCACCCTTTGCTTGCTTTTGCAGATGGGACCAAGCCTGGATGGAAGCTGGGCCTCCTGTAAGCCCCACCCAAGAAAAGCCATATGGATGATGAATCCCACCCAAGTCTCTCCCTGTTTCTCCTTCCAGCCAGAGCAGATGGTGTGGATGGGGAGGGCCTGGGCCTGCCCACTCACCGCAGCACCATCTTGGAGCAGGCCAGGCCGCAGTCCCAGTGGTAGAGCTGCTGGATGATGGGCACGGGCAGCTGCACAAAGTCTCCTGCGTGGAAACACAGGGAGGTCACAGACCCTTAGCATTATGCCTGTCACTGCCACCCCCACTGAGGCCACCGTCATCGGCTCCTGCCCAGATCCTGTAGGGGCTGTTCAGGGGCCAGCAAACAGCCTTTCGGGTGCCCCAACCCATTCTCCTTACAATAGCAGTAATCTCCCCCAAACACCAGTCAGAGTAGGTCAGCCCTACACAAAATCCTCCAATGGGCTGGTTCCTATATCTCTTAGGACAATGCCTTCATGGCTGCTGCCCCAGCACCCTCTGCCCTCTCACCTCCCCCCGACCTCTAGGCAGAACCTTCACCTGCTGTGATCCCTTATGCCCTAGGGCCTTTGCACACCTCTTCCCCCTGCCTGAACTCTCCTGGCCTCCCAGGTGCCTGACCTAACTCCTGCCTTTGGATGTCACTTCTCCATCATGCCTAGCCCCCAACTACATGCAGTCCCAGCCTTACAGGCCTCTCTTTTTGGTGGGACCTCCAAGGAGGCTAGCACACAGGGCAGACACATGGGAGATGCTCAGCAGATATTCATGCCTGAATTCATGAGGCCCCTGGAGGTTTGCCCAACTCCAAAGCCCCCAGGGCCACCAAAGTATGAAGTCCACAGTTAGACGGAAGGGAGACTGTCATGTAATCTGTGTATGTGCAATGCTACCCTAGGTAATCTCTCAGTGTGTTCTTGTCAAACGGTGTGGAGGAGTAGAAAGGGCCCGACCTCGGCATTTTAGCCCCAGCTCTGTCACAGCTTGGCTGTGGGCTGAGCAACTGACTTCCTCTTGCTGGACTGAGTCTGGCTATCTCTAAAGTGGGGGACTTTGGTCTGATTCAGTCATTCAATCAACAAATATTTCCCAAGAGCCTAGTACCTGGCATGTGAACCAGAGATGTGGTGGTAAGTGACACAAACAGATTCCTGTCCTGGAAGGGTAAGAGAAAAACAGAGGGCTAGGCCGGGGAAATGGTGGGGGTGTGCCTTAGAGAGTGAGAGTCAGGGAACACAAGACAGAGGGGAACAGCATGCTAAGGGGGGGCCAGCTGGAATGTGGCCTACTGGAACCTCCTACTCCAGGATCCCATGAATCTGGACAAAGTTCAGAGTCTGAAGAAATGGGAGGGACTTCCCTTCAGTGATCATCACCCACTGCTCATTCATGACACTCCTTTAGCATGTGAAAACCCAGCCCACGTTGTTTCCTCATCTCGGGGGGTCTCTGGGGTCTCTCTTGAACCCACAACTTGCCTGTGCAGAGCGCCCCAGAAGCCGACTTGCCATGCCAGCCCCGGCTCCCACTGCAGGGAGCAACCAGCAGGTCCTGTCTGTCCTGGCCTTTCAACCTGCTGGCCTTGTCTGGGCAGCGTCTTGCCTGGAGCGAGTCCCAAGCTCCTACTCTCCTATGTCTAAACCCTCCCCGGCCTTCAAGGCCTGGCTCAGATGCTACCACTTCTGTTGCCTTTTCTGATCCTAGGCTGGCCACACCCTTTCCCTCATCTGCACTCTGCTAGGCCAGAGTTCATGCTTTGATTCACAGGAGAGGACCCTTGCATTGAGCTTGTCTGTGTCCTGCTGAGCTGTTGTACATTCTCAGGACGCAGGGACCCGTGACTGCTCCTTCACTGCCTTGTACTGGCCTTCCCCCCTCCATTCCCCACCTCCAAGGGCATGAAACAGGGCCTATGGATGGCAGGATGGCATGGGTGAGTATAGGCCACCTGCTGGCTGAGTCACTTGAGGAGAGGCACTTGGCCTCTCTGTGCCTGCTTCTTCCTCTACGAAATGGACCGCCACAGATGCCAGCCTGCAGAGTGCTATGAGCACCCAGGGCAAGAGCGTGTTGCAGGTGCTGACATGAACCCTGCGCTCCATCTAGAGGGCCCTGGCGCCCTGAGCCCAACTGGGCTGAGGCTTTGTTCCCTCCCCCTGACCCCAGATGCCTCTAAAAGGAACCCAGGCCATCATTCGAGGCCTTCCCGCATTTGCCTCTTCCCACTGTCTTGGATTCAGTTCTGAGGGCTCCGTCCAGCCTGACTTCTGCTTAGCCTCTGTCCTAAATTCCACCCCCAGCTCCTCTCCCATCTGCACATAGTAGCCAGAGGGATCCCAGTCCCAGTCTCCCATTGCTCTTAGAATAAAGTTGTCACTCCACACCATGGCCTGCAGGTCCCTGCCAGCCCCAGGCCCCACCACCCTCACCTTGGCCCTTACACCTCACTCACTCAGTTCCAGTTACTGTGGGAAACCCATCAGGCTTCATTGTACAGCTGCATGTACAGCTGCCTCTGTCTGGAACTTTCTTCCCCTGCAGATCTCAAGGCTGCCCCTTTTTGTCATTCAGGTCCCAGTCCAAATGTTCCTCCCCTGAGAGGCTTTTTTCTGACTACACCTTTGCGGGGAGAGGGTGCCCCCTTCCCAGCCTCCTGTTTGTTTCCTTCACAAAGTACTTGGCAAAATTAATGAGAAAAATAAAAAATAAAATAGAGCTACTCTGTCTCCCCACAAGACTGTAAGCTTCCTGAAGACAGAGAATTTGCTAATCTTGTTCACTGTTATTCCCAATGCCTAGTATCTGATGCTTAGCAGTAACTCAACAAACATTTGTTAGAAGAAATGAACCTATTTTTTTTTTTTAAGAAATAAAATGATTAAGCACTCAGTGTGTGCTATGGTTTGGGGACACTAAAGATGACTATGTCCCAAGTCCTGCCCTCCAGATTCATAGTCTAAAATAATTCCCCCCCGATGGGCTGAGTGGAGAGAGAGCTCTATGCAAGGTGCTATTCTCTCATGATGGAATGCCTCCCTTTTCAAGAATCCTTCACTGTGGCCATAAACTTTATTTCTCTCTACACAGGCTGTTTACTCCCCAGTTTTTGCTCTTGCAGATCCCTTAGTCTGGAATGTTGTCTCCCATCTCTGAACAGCCAAATGCTCTGGTCTCTTTCCCTCTCTGAGCCCTTCAATATGAGTATTTGAGGGGATCGTGTCTGCCTTCCCCACTGGACAGACTGAGAATATCTCAGTGGCAGGCAGAGACAGGGCTGCATGTGCCTCGCCCCAGCCCTTGAACCAAAGCAGGCACTCAGACATGCTTGATGAATGGAAGGTGTTTTTCCAAAAAGGCCTTATCCCTTGAGATGCCCAGGCCTACTTGTCACAACAATGCCCCAACCCCTCCCCCAATTTCCCCCACCCCGGCTTCCAGACTACAGCCCCTCTGTTCACGGCTCCCTCCTTACTCTGCAGCCTGGGCTCTGGCACCAGCTAGCTGGGTCATCTTAATGGCCAGGCTTTGCCTCTGTCTGTGCCTTTCCCTATTTCCAGCTGTAAATGTCGCATAGGACAGCAGCTCCCTAGGGTCTTTGTGAACTCCACTGCCCCTCCTCTTCTTGCCCTGATCCTAGAACCCCTTGATCCCCAGGCCCTGCAAGGCTAAATACTCCCACATGGCCATCCCCAGTCTTGGCATGGGCAGGTCAGCTCACAGGGATCCAGAGATACTCCTGTGGGGGGCTGATAAGGAGAGGGAGGGCCTTCCAAGCCCAGAACTACTGCCAGATGTTGATGCCTGGAGCCAAGGGACTGTCCCACCTAAAAGTAGGGTCTGCCTGTAAGGCCCTGGCCTGGCTTCAGTTGGCAGCTGTTGTCCAAGAAGGCAAGCCCTGGATACTTAACTCCTTTCAACTCTATCTGCTCATGTGCAAAAGTGCAAGTAACAATGGTAACCTACTTTACAAAAGGGTCCTTATGAGGATTAATGAGGCATTGCATGTAAACAACTTAGCACAGTGTCCGCTCATGGAAAGCTCTCTATGAATGTGAGCCATTACTTCACTGGGACTCAGGAAAGGCAAATGTCTGGTTCAAGATCACAGAGTTAGATAACTAGAAGAGTAGGGATGCAAATGCCAGGATAGCATCAGACCTTATGCCCTGCTGCATTCACAAAAGAGACCACTCCCTGGGTGTCACACCAAGGTCCCTGATGTCTTAGCGTAGGATCCCACATGCTCTTGACCTCTCCCATGAGTTGGCACCTCACTTTAGAGTTTACTAGCACTTTCTCTTTCTCATCAACCTGGAGAGCAGGAATCATTCCTTTCCCCCTCCCCCACTCAGAGAAGCAAACTGAGGACCACGGCACTGAATGTCAGCCTTAGTTTCTGCCCCAAAGGAACTCAGGCCACCTGGGGGCAGAAGGAACCCGAGGGTCAAGAACTACAGCAAGACAAACCGCTAAGTCTGGGAGGCCAGGGTAAGGGGCACATCCATTGCTCTATGCTCTCAGCCAGGTCCCTGCCCTTCTAGGCCTCAGTTCCCCCATAGTTCCCCGGAGGGGACGCGGGATCTCCTAAGGCGCTCCAGCAGGACTTTTCGCTTCTGGGGAAGGTGCCGCCCTTGCACCGCAACCAGGACCCTCCCACCATGACCGCTTTCACAGAGCTGACTGGGGTCCCAGCCCTAGGAGTATCAGGAAATCCCAAGGGACCCGGGCTGGGGGTTGAGCGGCCAAGGCGGGAGTGTACACCTGGCCAGGTATCGCTCAAATCTCTACAGCCCGGCCCGTGGCGGCGGTGGACCCAAGGTCGCGCGGCTGGACCCTGCCCGCGCTAGGGCGGGGTCCCCCTCGTTCCCCCCGGCGAAGGCCGGGCCCTCGGGGAGACACTGACCGGGCTCGAGCGGCGGCCCCGCTGCCTCCGCCTCCGTCCTCATGACCCGGGCCGCGCGGGGCGCCCATGGCCCCGGCCCGGCTGCAGCTTCGGCTTCGACTGGGGCGGGAGCGGGGCTGGTGCGTGTCAGGTTCCTCCGCCGTCGCCACCGCCGCCGCCACCGCCACCTCCACCGCGGTGGGGAGAAGGGGAGGCGGCGGCAGGGCCGCCCCAAGCCCCGCCCCGCCCCTTCCAGGCTTCGGCTCGGGGCCCCGCCCCTTCTTTAAACCCCACCCCTTCGCTGGTGCTCAAAGAAGCCCCTCCCTTTCTTTTCCCCTGACTTCTGTTCCTAGAGGCCCCCAGCCTCCGGATCTAAACGGGTCCTGGCCATTGGCAGTCTCGGCTTCTGGTAACCCCGCCCCTTTCCCCCCACTCCTCGCGCAGACGCGCAGGCCCTTTCACGCCTCCGTTCCCCGGAAGCTCCGCCCCTTCTCCTAAGCGCGGCCCCCCCAGCCCTGCCTTTCCACCGGCACTGGTTCCCCGGAGACTCTTCACCTTAGCGAACTCCGTCTCTGCCTGGCCGCACTTCTCTGCCAGCCTCAGGCCTAAGGCCAGGTCCTATCCGTACACCGCAGGGCTCCAGGAGACCTAACACTACTTCGACTTCCTTGAGGGACGGCTGTGGGCCGGCTCCCGCTCTACTCGAAACCTGTTTCTCTATCCGTACGGTGAGATACCTCGCCTTACTGAGGGCGCCCCTTACCTGGTGGTGCCGGGTTCCAAAGGTTAAATTGTGAGAGTAGGTCCTGGCCCTCAGCCCCCGATCCGAGGGCCCAAGCCCCAGATCCCCACCTTGCTGTCCAGCCTGTCCCCGGTGTTAGGTGCTTCGAAACGCAAGCCCCTCCCCCCACCCCCTTGACGGCCTATGGATCAGTGTTTCCGGCGGCACCTGGGCCCTGTCACCAGCTCTCTTCCGGGGCCGGAACTATCGTAGCCGAGTCCACGTTTCCCAGCCGGCCGGGTGAGAAGGAAGCAAAGGCAAGACCGCGCTCACCACTAAGAAAAGGAAGGGGCCGGGCCCTACGCGCAGCATTTTGGGAACGCGTGGTATTCTGGGAGCGCGAGACCCGCCATTCGCTTTGCTCACGCCTTCGCAGTCGCTAGAGTTGCCGCGGCACCGGAAAGGAAGAGTAGGCCGGAGCCGGTGAGGTGAGGCCGGGAGCAGGCGAGGGTAGACCCGAAGCATCCGTGAGGGGCCTGGGGCTGGAGAAGGACGCGCTGCCGAGCAACTCTGGGAGGTTCGGGGAGGGAGAAGAGCGGGAAGCCCGGGTCACTCAAACATCAGCGTTGCCTCTCTAGCGCCTGAAAGTGAGTTCTCATTAGCTTTTCCCCAAAGTACATGCTCTTCGTTTTCTGTACCTCTCCAGGCCATGTTTTTCCGAACATACAGGCAATAGTTTTGAAATATTTCTGGCTGCCTCCTTCCCCCAAGTTCTCTCTGGGCAATCCTTTTCAAAGTTGTTTGCATCTCTGCCCCCATCCCCCTTTCAGGCACTGGTCCTCTCATGCTTTCCATATTGTTACAGAAGCCTTATCAAGTTTCCTTGCTTCTAAACTGTTTGAAAAAAAAAATAAACTGTGTTTGATCCATTTGTAAGTGCTGCTGCCTTTTTATTGGATCATTCCTTACCCATAGTCCTGCAATAGTTCCCCGCTGTCTTCAGCATAAAAGCCAAACTCCTAAGGCTACTTCCTCACCGAGGGAACCTGTCTTTCCCAACCTCATGTTCCCTTTCCAATCTTGAACACACATGATGTGTCCCAGCCTTCATTTGTTGCTCATCTGGGAATATGAAATCTACTGCTTGTTTCTTTTATTTACATGAAATCAGGTGATTTCCCTGATTGTTTTTCCTCCAAATATTTCCTGCTTATAGCACGTTGTCCCTTTGTGAACACTTTATTTTCTATTTAACCTTGAAGAAGTGGAGGGTCAGTGGGTACTTAATGAGTCGAATTAAATGCACAGCCTCTTCTAGATTTGCCTGGATCCTTTGGTCTATATCTGTATTGCCCAGTACTTTAGCCACTAGCCCAAGGCCATTGACCTCTTGAAATGTGGCTAATGTGATTTATTTCACTTTAAGTTTAGTTTAAGTAGCTACATGTGGACTGTGGCTACTGTATTGGACAGCTCAGGTCTATATCATGGGTTCTCAAAGTGGTGTCATCCACAACTATGGGTTGGCATGTACATCGTGTGGTATGTACATTTCAATCCCCTGTCCCCAACACACACAGTATTGGTTACTGGTTATTTGATGAAGATAAAGAGGCATATGGTAGCAGGGAGGGAGATGGAAGGCACTTTATTCTCATCCCATTAGCTTTCCTCTCTCTAGCCCCCCCCCCCTTTTTCACCATCCCCCATCTTTTATGTATTTGCCAGATGAGTTCCTCACACTAGGAATTAAGCTTTTTTTTTTTTTTTTCCCCTGTGGAAAATGGCAGCTTTGGCATTCTTACTAAATTTTATGGAGTGTCAGGCCTTAAGGGAGTTATGATATGTGCCACATGACTTCTTAGGCCCTAAAGGATGAACTAACTATTGTCTCTCTCACTGTAGAGCTCTTTTCCTGCCAAGATGTCTATTGGTGTGCCGATTAAAGTCCTACACGAGGCTGAGGGTCACATTGTGACATGTGAGACAAACACTGGTGAGGTGTATCGTGGGAAGCTCATTGAGGCGGAGGACAACATGAACTGCCAGGTACCCTGCTTTCCACATGAGGTTATGGGGGAAGCTTGGGCCTCTGTCTTGGAGCACAGAAAGATAGTGATTGGAGGTCTTTTTGAAGTTCCCCTCCTTGAACAGTTATTTATGGAGCGCCTGATGTGTGCCAGGCACTGTTATAGTTGCTGCTGATATGGGCATAAATAAGAGCTATTTAGAAGTGTGTTTTCTCCATCCTATGATCATCTTCTCCTATATTTTGGAGACTTCTTTAAAAGAAGTGGCACTGTTCCCTTCAGTAGAATCTGTCAGGTTCAGGGCCATTCTCCATTTGCCCCTACATGTTTGTGTAACTGCTTTGCAGTTAGTGGAATCTTCCACTCACATACCATGTTTATTTTCCATCTTTCTTGGAAGAGGAGTTTCATTTGATTATAGCAACTACCTTATGAGGTAGGCAGGTTCGGTGATAGTTTTGTCATCCATAAAATAGGGAGAATAAGATTAAAAGACTTCATCTACTGAATGTCCTTCCGCTAACAAGTATTGGAGCAGCTTCCTCATACTGTGCCCTTCCCATGGCACTCTTTTGCATTTTGCTAATAATCATGTGAGTTTGTATAGCATTGCTTTGGCAAGGTGTATCAGCACACTTTCTCCTTTGTTCTTTAAATCATCAGTTAAGAACTTGGGCTTCAGAATCAGAGATGTGGGTTTGGATCCTAATTATCTGACCTTGATCATGTTAATTGCTTCAGTTTCCTTGTCTCTAAAATGGGAATGGTGTTATTTTATGTCCTCTGAGACATAGTTGCCAAGGCAGAATTGTTGTGCAAGAGATTTATTGGGGGAAGTAATAATGAAGGATAAAGGAGAGGGAGTAGGAGTAACCAGGAGAGCTTTCAATCTATTACTGATCTGGTGCTGGGGAAAGGAGAGGGAAAAGACAAGATTGAGTGGGAAGAGCCTTATACCGCAGCGAATCTCTGAGGAAGTCTCAGCCAGCAGGAGTTGCTCATTAGAAGAGTGTAGCATGGGGCAGAAATGGCCTGGGTCTAGGATCCCCATTGTGATCACTCATTGGCTGGCAGCCTGGGGAGACAGTGGCTTCAGGGTGAATGCTGTGATGGATCCCATAGGTGGCAGCTGGAGACTGTCAGCTCCATGCATGCCTCATAGCCTGATGACCCTTGCGGGGAGATCTGAGCAGTGCATTCTGAAGACCGCAATAGGGATAACACCCACACCCTGGGGCTGTTCTACAGATCAGATTAGTTATGTATGTGCAGCAGCTAGTTTCACACCACGCAGATTTTACATGTCCACATGTAGTTTCTGTTAATGTTTTCTAGGTGATAAAACCGAAGGTCAGAAACAGGGGCGCCTGGGTGGCTCAGTCGTTAAGTGTCTGCCTTCGGCTCAGGTCATGATCCCGGGGTCCTGGGATCGAGCCCCGCATCGGGCTCCCTGCTCGGCGGGAAGCCTGCTTCTCCCTCTCCCACTCCCCCGCTTGTGTTCCTGCTCTCACTAACTCTCTCTTTGTCAAATAAATAAATAAAATCTTTAAAAAAAAAAAAAAAAAGAAAGAGAAGGTGACTTCCCTAAGATCACACTGCAGATCAGGTGTCCTATCTATTGCTTCGCAGCGTTCACTTATTTACTTGTGATAGCTCTATAGCTTTGAGCATCATCTTCCTGCCACGTTGACCAGTGGGGCCAGTTCCCTGGCTCAGGGAGATAGACATCTAGTGACTGCAGGTTTCTCTCTTCAGTGTTGATGCCATACAGGTAGATGGTGTGGGCTTTCTAAAGGTCCTGTGGGGCTTTGCCTGCCTTGTCTTTGTGAGGCACCCCTGTCATAGATCCAGTCCTCTGGTTTAAGGCATCCTCATCCATTTTAAGGTACTTTATTTTGATGAGTAGAATGCAAGGCTGGGGGTAAGGCACCTTAATGTGTTTATTCAGCTATTTATTTGGACAACTGACTGAGTTTTCAGGGCCTCAAACTGCCCATTTGTAATGTCTGACCAGATGACCTTGGTGGTCTCTCAAATGTAGCCAGTGTGATATAAAGCACACAGCCTGGTGATAGGTCTGGAATCAGGTTGCAGCCCGCTACCTTGTGTGACTTGGGTCCAGCTTTGGACCTCCCTCACCCTCTGTTCCCTCCTTTCTTTTTTTTTTTTTTAAAGATTTTATTTATTTGACAGAGACACAGCGAGAGAGGGAACACAAGCAGGGGGAGTGGGAGAGGGAGAAGCAGGCTTCCTGCCGAGCGGGGAGCCCAATGCGGGGCTCGATCCCAGGACCCTGGGATCATGACCTGAGCCGAAGGCAGCCGCCCAACCGACTGAGCCACCCAGGCGCCCATGTTCTCTCCTTTCTAAGTCAGGATTAAAAATAACACCTCAGCCTCAGCATTATAGTGCAGAATAAATGAGTGAATGCATGTCAGGTGGGGGGAGCCAGTCACTTGCTTCCCGCTTATGTTAATCTGCTAGGGCTGTCATAACAAAGTGTCACACTGAGTGGCTTAAACAAGCATATTTATTCCCTCAGAGTTCTGGAGGCAAGAGGTTTGAGATCAAGGTGTCACAGGGTTAGTTCTTCTGAGGGCCATGAAGGAAGGATCTGTTCCAGGCTTCTCTCTGTGGCCTGTAGATGGCTCTCTCCTTCCTGTATCTTCACATGGTTTTCCTTCTGTGTGGATCTGTATCCTGATCTCTCATAAGGACACAAGTCACATTGAATTAGGGCTCAGTTACCTCTGTAAAGATCCAGACTCTAAATATGGTCACATTCTGAGGTACTGGGGGCTTTAGACTTCAACAGATGAATTGGAGGCAGTTAGGATTCAGCCTATAACACTGCCCATGCCCAGATGCTGAGGCTTTGCTGGGTTTATGTAAGCCTGGCTTACTGAATAAAAACCAGCAGGCTAAGGCAGAGCCGAATATATTGCGGTAAGCCCAGCACAGTTCATTCACATATCCCCAGGATGCGTGAAACCAATGGCTCCTGCAGTTCCTGCTGCTTTCCTTCCTTCCTGGCCCCAGTTAGTCTGCCCTTTGGGGATGAGAGCATCCCCTTAGCACTTTCTAGCCTTTGCTAGAGGACAGCTGGAGTTTAGTGTTTGCCATTGGATGTTGGGTTTTAATAACTTTTGTTTTTTCTCAAGATTTATTTATTTATTTATTTATTTTAGCACGCTTGCGGGAAAGAGTGGGGGGAGGGGCAGAGAGAGAGAATCCTGAAGCAGACTCCCAGCTGAGTGTGGAGCCCAACACGGGGATCGATCTCACGACCTGGAGATCATGATCTGAGCTGAAATCAAGAGTCAGCTGCCCAACTGACTGAGCCATGCAGGTGCCCCTAACATTTTTTATTACAAAAGTGTGGTGGGTCACACACTACAAAGATTTGGAAAACAGATAAGAGCATCTCCCCACAACCACAGTTGGCATTGACTTTTTTTTTCCCCCTTAGGAAGGTGTCTTGTGTTTCTAGTATTTATTTTTTACTCTGTCTGCTTTCAAAAAGTGTTAGAGGTAGGGGGCGCCTGGGTGGCTCAGTTGGTTAACCGTCTGCCTTTGGCACAGTTTGTGATCTCAGGGTCCTGGGATCGAGCCCTGCATCAGGCTCCCTGCTCAGTGGGGAGTCTGCTTCTCCCTCTGCCCCCCACTGCACCCACTCGTGTTCTCTGCCTCTCTCAAATAAAATCTGTAAAAAAAAAAAAAAAAAAAAAAAAAGAGGTGGTTTATAAAAAATTATGCGATAAGGTAAAAATGGACAGATAGGTCAAGATGCAGGTAACTTGGGGTAGACCCTAAAGTGAAGCCAGGCAGGCAGTTAGTACCCAGAAATGTAAATCTGAATCCCTGTACATTTAATAAAGGCATATTCTGTTCTAAGCTACTTAGAGGCCCGGCAGACGGAAATCAGCAGTTCTAAGGTGCGTAGGGTCCTTAAGATAAAATACCAATTGTGTGGTTTTCTCTGGCAGTCAGATGTGGAAGACATTTTTCCCCTTGGCCCTGATAAAAGAGATATAGTCATACTATTAGGTAATGTCATCACCAACATCCCCATACAAAACACACCTTTTTGGGTTCCTCAGATATTTTTAATGTAGCCTGTTACCACAGCTCTTTTTTGACCATGCAAATGTAATCTATGCAAGCATTAATCCTAGGATGAGGTCCTTGAAATGGGCTCATAGGGTCAGAGGGTGTAGATACTTCTTTGCATCTGAGGTTTGGCTGGCAAGGCAGGGAGTCTTGTCCTCCCGCTCTGTACTCCACAGCTGCGAGGCAAGCATAGTCCGCTGGCCCGTGCTGCAGGATGTGGCATCATCTTTAGGTGACAGAGCCCCGCAAGTGCTGCTGCGAGCATCTCCTGAGGGCCCTGTGTGCATTGGGGTGAGCAAGGCCTCTGTGGCTCTCCATGTGGCTTTCTTGAGCTGATCTTTGTCTGTAGCAGAGATGGGACCTGATGGAGGAGTGTATCACATCTTTTGCCCAGCCTGGATATGGATGATCTAAAGCCAGAGGTCCCCAAATGGGGAAGTTTCTGTTCTTGGTTTTATGTACTTACCATGGTTTTGAAGCATCCTGTTTTTATCAAATGTCAGGGAGGGAATGAAGAGATTTTTCTTCAAAATAAAAAGTATATATATTTCTTAAGAATACTTCTAGTCAAATATTTGGTAAAATATTAAAAACCAAAAAGGAGCTTTAAGGTGAGGAATTATGAGTAGAAATAAGCACATTATTTTTATTTTATAGACTAGCTTATATTTATGTAACCTTTTGGGGGCAACTTTTATGGCTATGGATTTTATTAGGTATCCAGTGTGAAGGGTCCCTGGAGGTTCTTTGTAGAGTCTTAGTGAATGCTAGAAGTGTTCTCTGGGCTCGGCTTAGAGTCAAACACCTTAAATGTATTCAGACATTTAGGACATCTCATAATTTTTTTATGATGAAAGTTTATTATATTTAAACATATAAGTAAAAGGGCACCTGGGTGGCTCAGTTGGTTAAGCGACTGCCTTCGGCTCAGGTCATGATCCTGGAGTCCCAGGATCGAGTCCCGCATCAGGCCTCCTGCTTAGCAGGGAGTCTACTTCTCCCTCTGACCCTACCCCCTCTTGTGCTCTCTCACTCTCTCTCTCTCAAATAAAATAAAAACCTTTTTAAAAACAAAATAAAAAATAAACATATAAATAAAAATTAAAAATAAACATATAAATAGTTTCTGCAAGTCAAAAATGTTAATTTCCCAATTAAAAGTGGACCCAAGTCATAAAATGGCTAATTAACAAAAGAAAAATATGTAAAGCGGACATTTAACATACAAAAATAATGGCCTTATTAATATTTAGACATGCAAATTGGGAAACAGTAAGAATTTCTAAACTTACAGGGTGCCAAAATAAAATTAGTAGTTCTACCAAGGGTTCCTTACTAGTCTGCCAGTAGAAGTATAGATTGTTAAATCCTTTCTGGAAAACACATTTAATATACATCAACATAGAAAAGTTCCTGCCCTTTAGTGCTGTAGTTCTACTTCTAAAAATTGTTTTTAGTACAGGGCTGTTTTATTTTTATTTTTTTTCTTAAGATTTATTTATTTATTTTAGAGAGAGAGCAGGAAGGTAGGGAGGCAGAGGGAGAGGAAGAGAGAAAATCCCAAGCAGACTCCTGGCTGAGCATGGAGCCCATGCAGGACTTGATCCCTCCACCCTAGATCTGACCTGAGCTGAAACCAAGAGTCAAACACCTAACTAACTGACAGAGCCACCCAGGTGCCCCTGCAGTGCTGTTTTTAATGATGAAAACCTAAAAACAACAAACATTTCTAATGAGTTAAATAAATTATGATTAAACAAATTAGGGTACATTACAAACAATATTATTCATCCAGTTAAATAACATGGAAGAATATTTAACGTCATGGGAAAATGCTGTTGAGCTAAGTGGGAAAAAATATAAAACTCTACAATATGTTCCCAGTTTTATAAAAATAAAGCCAAATTATAAGTGATACATAAAAATGCATTAAGTTTTTGAGCAAAACCAAAGTGAGTAGTTCTCTTTTGGTGGAAATTAAATGGGATTAAAAACATTTTTATATATATGAGGTTTGGCTGGCAAGGCAGGGAGTCTTGTCCTCCCGCTCTGTACTCCACAGCTGCAAGGCAAGCAGAGTCCGCTGGCCCGTGCTGCAGGATGTGGCATCATCTGTAGGTGACAGTCCTGCAAAATATTGTTGTTTTTTGTGTGGTGGGGGGGGTTGGTTGGTTGTTTTGTTGTTGTTGTTTTTAAGCAATCTCTATACCCACCGTGGGGCTTGAACTCAGGACCCTGGGATCAAGAGTCCCATGCTCTTCCGACTCAGCCAGCCAGGCGCCCCATGGGGGATTAAAATTCTTAAGAAAAAAAAAACTTTTTTTTTCCACTTTAAAAATTAAAATATGTGTTAAGTTTATGATCATGAAGCACAGTAAAGATTATTTAAAAAGAAGAGGGTAGGGGCACCTGGGTGGCTCCGTCAGTTAAGCGTCTGCGTTCGGCTCAGGTCATGATCCCAGCGTCTTGGGATCGAGGCCCGCATCAGGCTCCCTGCTTAGCAGGGAGCCTGCTTCTCCCTCTTCCTCTACCTGCTGTTCCCCCTGCTTGTGCTTGCTCTCTTTCTCTGTCAAATAAATAAAAATAAAATCTTAAAAAAAAAAAAAGAGGGTATGCAACTAGTAGATAAATAAAGTCCTGGGGTTCTAATATACAGTACAGTAATTAGAGGCAACAAAACTATTATAGGCATTAAACTTGCTGAAATAAGAGATCTTAATTATTCTCATCACCAAGAAATGATAATTATATGACTTGATAAAGAAGTTAATGCTACAGTGGCAGTCATTGTAATATAAATGTAGCAAATCAGTATATTGTATACCTTAAACTTACACAATGTTATAGATCAGTTATATCTCAATAAAACAAAAAGACCCAGAAAATTAGATAAAAGAAGAGAGTAGGAGCACCTGGGTGGCTCAGTCCATCAAGCGTCAGCCTTCGGCTCGGCTCAGGTCATGATCCCAGGGTCCTGGGAGATCTCAAGCCCCACATCGGAGCCTGCTTCTCCCTCTCCCTCTGCCACTCCCCCTGCTTATGCTCTTTCACTCTCTGTCAAATAAATAAATAAATAATAATAATAGGGGTGCGTGGGTGGCTCAGTCGCTAAGCATCTGCCTTCGGCTCAGGGCATGATCCCAGGGTCCTGGGATCGAGCCCCACATTGGGCTCCCTGCTCCACGGGAAGCCTGCTTCTCCCTCTCCCACTCCCCCTGCTTGTGTTCCCTGCTCTCACTCTCTCTCTCTCTCTGTCAAATAAATAAACTCTTAAAATAATAATAATGAGATTTAAAAAAAGAAGAGGGTAAATGATCAAATCCAAAATTTCACTTCTTAAAGCAATTATAATTCCTGGAAATTTTGGTGGGAGAGAGTGATAGAGTTCAGAGACTCTCCTGGAGCCGAGATGGTGCTTTTGGGGCTTTAGCATGACCACCCCATCACTGACTGGACTGTTCAAACACTATTTTTTTGGTTATGGAATAATGGTCTGTGGGAAAATGGCCTGTGCATGATTTCTTTCTGTAAAAATGATAACCTGAGAGAAGCTCTCACATGACTGTCAGAAAACTGCCCAGAATTAACATCAGGAACGTTTTTGAATTTTCTGAATGCAGGGTGGTTGGGAATTTCTCCAGATACGCTTTCTAGCTAGAATGAAAAACTACTTATCTATATGTTATCTATATATGCAGTGTTTTCCTCTCTGTGCCATTCAATTCAGGATCATGTATTATACTTAGTGATCAGCTTGCTTTGTGCTTCTTTAGTCTGGGACAGTTCTTCTGCTTTTGCTTTTCACAGCATTGACATTTTCGAAGAATAATGACCAGTTAATTTGTTTTAGAATGTCTTTTGATTGGGGTTTCTGTGGTGTTTCCTCATGATTGGATTTGGGGTTTGTTTTGTTTGTGTGGGGTACTGTTTGTGGCTGTTACTGTGTAAGTGACTTCTTCTCCTTCAGGTGTCACTAGGAGGCCCAAAACACTTGTTTGCCCCTTACTGGTGCATGTTAACCTTGATAATTTGGTTGAAGTGTTGTGTGGTCTCTCCACTGTATGTTCTTTTTCCTTTGGCAACTAATGAGAATTTTGTGAGGGAGGTTCTTTAAATAATTATCTTGTGAGTATTCTGTTTCTCATCACCACCTCCACCACCCCCCTTTTATCATCCAGTGAAGATTCTTGCTTGAATCTTTTTACCATGACGGTTGCAAAAGAATGTTGTTTTTTTTTTTTAGTTTTTAAGATTTATTTATTTATTTGAGAGAGAGAGGGAGCACGCACGTGAGAGGGAGGGGCAGAGGGAGAGGGAAAGAGAATCTCAAGCAGACTCCAGAGTGGGGCTCGATCTCACGACCCTGAGATCACGACCTGGGCCGAAACCAAGAGTCGGATGATTAACCCACTGTGCCACCCACGTGCCCGAGAATGTTTTTTGTTTATAACTCCATCATTCTTTCTATTAACTAGGTCTGCTGTATGGAAGAGCCTTCCCTTATTCCCAATTTATTCATTCATTTATTATCAGTATAGGCTCATGGGTTTCTGTTTCATTAAATGGGTTATAATCTGTTACTATCATTATTTTGATTGATTTATCCCAAATTTGTCCAGAAGATGACTCCTTTTGTGTCCTTTTGGTGTCTCCTGGCCATTTTGGGGGAGCACATCCTTAACTTTCTGGAATAAGATGTTTGTTGCAGGCTCATCTTTTACCTTCCCTAACCCAGCTCTGGAATCAGCCATTTCTTCAGGTAGCCTTGGTTTCTTTTTGGTTGGGAGTAGAATTTAAAAACCAAGATCTGGGTACTGTTAAATATTTTAAAAGTCTTAGTTTAACGTGTCAAGCTAAGAGCCGTCTCCAAAAGGCTGTGTTTAATAGTACCAGAAATTTCCATTCATGAGGCGCCTAGGTGTCACAGTGGGTTAAGCATCCACTCTTGGTTTCAGCTCAGCTCAGGTCATGATCTCAGGCTCATGAGATCAAGCCCCATGTCAGGCTCTGCACCCAGCAGTGGTGGGCGGCGGGGAGGGAGTGTGGTGGTGGTGGGGTCTGCTTGAAGATTCTCTCCCTCTGCCCCTCCCCCCACCCTCGAGCACGTGTGCTCTGTCTCTCTTTCTCTCTCTAAAATAAATGAATAACTTAAAGGGGAAAAAAAGTAGTACCAGAAACTTCCATTCATTGCATGTTTATTCTGTACCAGGCACTATGCTAGTGTTTTTTATGTACAATCAATCTTTCAGTTATCACAGGACCTCTCTGAGGACAAGCTTCCGGATGCCCAGGGTGACCAAGCATAGAAGGAACGGATCTAAATCCAAGTCTGAGTCCCAAATCTCTGATCTTAACCGTAGTCTCTGAAGATGAGGTGTATAATAAACCTGCTAGGTCCTGTTGCTTCTAGAAGTGTCAGACCCTCACTCTGACTATCAGATTTCAGGCAAGAAGATGAGTAGAAGGGAGCAAAAGAGGGAGGCTCTGCTATTAATGGTAGGGGAGGGGACCAGACATTTGTTGAGCACTTGCTGTGTGCCCCACAACAGGGATGTTGTGATTGATGACCCTAAAGCACGCCAACATTGCTTTATAGTCCTGGAGTTAGTGCTCTCCTCTTGGCCCTGTGTGAGGAAATTCCCACAGTTTTGACTGTACTAAGATCTTCTCTCTCCCCCAAGATGTCACTTTCAGTTGGGCACCTGGTTTATGCCACCTATGTTTCATTATGGGTGTTTGGGAAAGTGGGAAGTTTGAGTAGAGTGGGTATTCCTACCTGACTTCATTGAAACCTAGTTCACTCAAGTTGTTGCCTTTGGCTTATGATGGAGACATAGCTTGGGCTTACTAACAAGCTGTATAGGTGGGTGGGACTGGGGGGTTTTATACACAGCACAGCCATTTCTCTGCTGGTGCTGCAGGGGGGCGCATGAGAACAGTAGCCGACCTGGTCATTATTAGGGTTGTCATAGGAGTCAGTTGATGCTGGACCCTTTCCTGCGTCAGCCAGGACACATCCATTTGTGAAAACCGTTTGTCCTGTTGGTCTTACAGAACACCCTCTGTCAGGGATTCTCCAAGTGGGTTGGGGAGGTTGTAGCAGAGGAAGGGGGGAGATGTATGTACTGGAATGTACTAGAGGAGAAGTAGCTTAGCAGTAGCATAGCCTCCAAAATAGATGTCTTGACTGTCATTTAGATTCATTGTTTACTGAGCTTCTAATATATGCTGGGTAATAGGAACAGCGTTTAGACATATTTGTCTCATTTAGTTAGCTCCTTAACTATTTGAGGAAGTAAGTGATCTGATGGTGATCTGATGTATGGTTTCAGAGTGAATGATGATGAGGAAGTGGTGATCTGATGTATGGTTTCAGAATGTGGGTTTATAGTTAGACCTGAGTTTATAGTGCTCTGTAGGCCACACAGGTAGTGTGACCTTAGGCAGAAGAATAGAGAGTGGGTAAGAGTGTGGCCTCTAAGGACAGGCCTGCCTCTGCTGGCTGTGCCTCTTTATCTCTAGTGGGGATGGCGATGATCTCTATCTTGTAGAATCGTGTGATCTGTAGGAGTTATGATGTGAAATTGCCTGGGATACTAATAAGTGCTCAATAAAAGTTGGCTTTGTTAGTCATACTTCATGTTCACTTGTGGCACCAGAGGTTATGGTATTCTTTTTTTTTTAATTTATTTGAGAGAGTGAGCACAAGCAGGGGGAGGGGCAGAGGGAGAAGCAGACTCCCTGCTGGATGCAGAGCCCGACGCGGGGCTTGATCCCAGGACCCCAAGATCACAACCTGAGCTGAAGTCAGACACTTAACTGACTGAGCCACCCAGGCGCCTCCAGAGGTTATGGTATTCTTTGAGGCAGGAACAGAATGGCAAGGATTTAGAACCTGTGTGGAAGTTTGTTAAGAAACTAGGAATGTTGAGCCTGGAGTAGAAGATTTATGGGAAACTTGAGCCCTATTACTCCTGAGGGTGGAACAGGGGCAGTGGGTTGAAGCTCTACAGACCATTCCAACTGCACAGATTTAGCGAGGATGGCCCTAGAGTGTTGTTAGTCTTTTTGCAAACTGGGTGTTCAGGCAGAGGCTGGGTGGCCAGTTAGCACTTTGAGGAAAAGAATGAGTATAAGGTGGCAACAAGCCAGTCAGAAATCTGGGGACACAGCACCTCTCTCTGCAATGGGCTTTGACCTATTCTGAATAAATGTATATACTGTTTCATCCAGAGGACTCAAAATAAGCTACTTTTTGTGGTAAATGTGGTGCCTGTTGAGGTTGGCACTGGCACGTTTAGGTTCCCTTCCTATGCCAAGCCCGTCTGCTGGCTGGTCTCACCTCTAGGCTCCCTGTCTCTCCATCCCACAGTTTATCCATGTTGGCATATTTGATCTTTGGAGGCTTTGCTATCCTAACCCTGTCCACTCTCCCTCTGTCCACAAATGAATGAGCCCCATAGTCTCCCAAGGTGATAACTTTTTCCCCCTCCCAATTGCTCTGCTCCAGTCCTTGTATCCTGTAGGTTCGTGCCCAAGTGTCCGGTCTCTCGGTGTAGGCTCTCGCCTCACACCTCTCCCAATATTCTGAGCCATTCGTACAGGCACTGCCCCCTATACTTCTCATCCCTAGGCGTTGAAGCTAGAGGGGCTCTGTCCCACTTTGTCGAGTGTGCACTCTGGGAGGATAGGAGCTGCCTCTGGTGCACGCTCATGACCTTCGTGGTGCCTTTGCAGTGTATGTGCCGGGCAGATGCAGGACAAGACAGAGTTTGGACAAGTGGTTCACAGCTGTTTTGATTAGAGTTTTTCACCATGAGAACCCTTCACATGCTGGCAAGGGAGGCAGTATCCAGAGTTAGGGCTCTGGAGTCAGGCCAGCTGGATTTGAATCTGGGTTCTTTCATTCTGGCTGTTGGACTTTGGACAAGTGCTTTAGGTTTTTTTAATCTGTAAAAAACGGGAATGCCTGTAGCCTATCCTGGAGGTGCTGTGAAGACCAAATATGTGAAGTGCTTTGCCTGGCTCCTTTATTTCATGATGTTGGTTTGTGCATTTCTGGACTTCCCCTACCACCAGCCAAGGCTCCCCCTCTTTGTGTGTCCTTGTTGTGTGCTGGTGCTGTTGGCCCTTGTTGACGAGCTGGTGATTCCCTTCCAGATGTCCAACATCACAGTCACATACAGAGACGGCCGAGTGGCACAGCTGGAGCAGGTGTACATCCGTGGCAGCAAGATCCGCTTTCTCATTTTGCCTGACATGCTGAAAAATGCGCCCATGTTAAAGAGCATGAAAAATAAAAACCAAGGCTCAGGGGCTGGCCGGGGAAAAGCTGCTATTCTGAAGGCCCAAGGTATGTGCTCCTCTTGCACTGTTTTTAACATATGTGTTTGTCCTGTATCTTTTAGGAAAGGGCCCTGTCAGTTGCCTGGGCATGGGGGTGGAGTTGGACTTCAGCCATCTCCACACCCACTGCCACCCTGCAGTCTTGGGGCCCCCACCTCTGAGGGGCTGGGGGCCATGTCTCGTCTTCTCTGTCTTGCCTCACCTGATCACATTCATAGGGTTTATGCAAAATCCAAAGTGCCTCCTTAGAAAGAAGAAGGGGACACCTGTCTTAAATGAGAGAGTGGATGAGTCTCCTATAATGAATTTCTAGCAGGCCCCTTTGTTTCCAGAAATTCTGTCCAAAGAGTCTGGGGGAGGCTTGCTCTTATTTAGTTTGCTGAGCAGGGGCACTGTGGTATGGATTAGCTGCCACCTAAAGCAGTGGGGCAACAGTTCCCTGAGAGCTGGGGGTGTTTATGGACACCCAGCGTAAGTGGGGCGAAATGCGGACAGTAGGGATCCATTTTCACTTAAGAAATAAGCAGTTTTAAGCCATCTTTACCCATTATAGGGACTGGACTTCTGTTTTCAAATATTCTTATATTTGAAAATAAATCCTTCCTTTAGCATGTTCCCAGTGATCCATTGACCTTCCTTAGTCTGGCCTTTCTTTTGGGTTAGCCCAGTCAGAGGTTTTATCTTTGGGTCCATGAAAAGCTCTGCCATGTGATTATCTAGGAAGCAAGTGCATTCATTAGAAACTATCTGAGTATCGGTAAAAAGATTTGTAGTGCAGGAAAGTCACTGGATTCTCCTTCAGTATCTTTTTTTGCTGTGCATATTTTATATATGAGGTAGTTTTTGAATTTAAAGGTGCAATAGAGTAATCCTTTAAAATGTCCTTCAAAAACACTGATGGGAGAATCTCCTTTCCCTTCCTAGGTAAGTGGCATTTGTAGAACCGGAAGCTCTGGACCTTTTGTCCTGGTGAAGGAATGGTTTTCAGGAATACTGGTTTTCCTACTAGAACTGCTGTTCTCTCTGCTTTCTCAGGGAAGAGCTGCCCTCATTGTCACTGTATAACTGCACCATCATCTCTAACAAAGGTGCAACCTAGTAGCTGTGCACTAGAAGGCACTTGGCTGTGAGTTTGCCCACGCCCACTGGCTTCTGCCTGAGCCATCTGTGCCTCTGTCAGTCCCTTGCTCTGGTTCTTTTCAGCATGTGGCTGGGCTCTTGGGTGACTTTCCTCCCTCTTCAAGGGGCTCTAGAAGATGGAAGAGGGGTAAGGCTCCAATTAGTAGCCATCAGAATATTTTTACCTGTCCTTCAAAGCCACTGGACCTCTCCTGGAACTCTTGGAGTCACAGAGAACAGCAGCTTGTATGCCCTTTGAATGGGGAGTGGTTTTATTTGTTTTGTTATTAGGAAACATTTTATATTGCAGAATAGCTTAAAAAATAATAAGACCTGTTACCCAGATTTAACAGATGTTTAACTATTTGTTTCAGAATTTTAAGTGTGAATTAAGTTCATCTGTCCTGTTTTATTAGCTTCCCCTTGGCCAGCGCTGGGAATTCATCTTTTCTGTGGTTCTCAGGCTTGCTCCCCAAACCACCTTAGCTCTCAACACCCTGACTCCCAGCCTCATATTGAGAGCAGTGGTGGACCGGAAGGCAGGAGTTTTGGAAGGCACTCCAACTCTGATGCCAGCCACAAGTCCTCATGCAATGAGGAAATGCCATGGGGTGGGCATGGTGTTGGACCGGGTGGCCTTTCAGGCCCCTTCCTGTGCCCGTGTCCAAGGGCTCTGGCTGCTCCGTGGCATGAGCATTCGCTGACTGCACTGACCTGGCCTTGTCCTTTCTTTCCCACCTTTCAGTGGCTGCGAGAGGAAGAGGACGTGGAATGGGGCGTGGAAACATCTTCCAGAAGCGAAGATAAATTTATCTGTTGAACAGAACTTTGCCATTATTATTTTCTTTTAGGTTATCTGGGTTCAGGGGGGTGTGTGCTTATGTATATGTTCTAGATTTTCTTTTGACATCTTTCTCTTTAGATCAGGGGAAATGTTAAACTAAATAAATATGGTGGTCTTTTTTGTTGTTGCTTTTTTTTTTTTTTTTTTTAAGATTTATGTATCTGAGAGAGAGCGCAAGCATGCTGGGGGGTGGGGCGTGCGGAGCAGAGGGAGAGGGAGAGAGAAACCCAAGCAGACGCCATGCTGAGCACTGAACTGGATATAGGGCTGTCTCATGACCCTGAGATCACAACCTGAGCCGAAACCAGGAGTCGAATGCTTAACCAACTGAGCCACCCAGGTGCCCCTGTTGTTTTTCTTTTTGAAAAAATAAGGACTGTGTGTTCATTGTGGGGTTTGGTGTTCTCTTTGCTTTGGCAGCAGGTTAAATTTTGACACCCAGGAAGATACCCTGGGAGAATGCCAGTACTTTGAAATAGCACAGTTACTGATAAGAGTTTAAGCTACTGTTCCAGGCCAGTTGCTGGTTAAACCCTCGGAAAAACTCCAAGAACACACAGATAGATGTCTCATTGGTCTTCAGACACAAGCATTTGTACGGTGCTTTGTTCAGGTAACCTCTGTGGAGATTTCATCAGCTCAGCTTAAACAACACCGCATGGGTGCTCCTGGCCCATGAAAAAGTCCACCATTCTGATCTTTGTAGCCTGGAAACACTAGTCGTTCAGCATTTGGCAAAAGTAACCTAATATTAAAAGATAATTTAGGGAATCCTAGTGGCCAACATCTGTGGCTCCTACACTGGCTTCATAAGCAGTGTTGTGGTGATTTGTGGGGACAGGTTCTTAGGCATTTGTCAGAGCATCTCAGCATGCAATGGCACAGTCATGGCTTTTAATGTAGCAGAGGTAGAGAGGACAAGGTATGCAAAGTGAATAACTGACAAAAACACAGAAATTGGAAAAGCAGGCTTGAAGAAGTCAAGTACTGAAAAGAGATCTTGCCACAGGTTCAGTATAGGATGCCCTTCAGCAAAAACTATTACGAGGAAAAGGGATTGATTAATTGCCCTTAGAACATTGCTCATGGGACACATTGTTCAAGTAATAAAAGAAGAAAATCCAACACATCTGTTAACTAGGCATCAAGTGGGAATGTTCTAACAAGCTTTGCCTTATAATCATGACACTACCACCGTGTTAACAGACCTTGCGTTATTCCTGTAATAAAGAACTAAGGAATAAGCCTCAGAGTGTTGGTCAGATACTGCAGGCCCGGAAATAAGGCTTCAGAGACCCATCCCCCAGAGCAACCCCTGCACCTCTTGCTCCAGCAGCCCCAGCTCCTTTGACACATTTGGATGAATGCTAATGGCCCTGCAGGCTGTGCTACCCCGGGGGTTGGGGGGGGGTTGCTCCTGGACTGGGGACCATTTCAAATGAACTTCATGTGAATGGAGTTAGAGTTCATTTGTTTTAGGTTTGACCAAGAGTTAATATATTGTTTCTGATAAGAAAAGAAACTTGTACATTGACTTACATATGGAGTGGAATTTCTCTTAAGTGTTTTAAGTAGAATTCTTTCAGGTAGACGTGATATCCACTACCCTTCATGGATTCCTTTCTCTCCTCCCTGCCTGTGAGCTTGATTTACAGACATTGATTTATTGGCTTATTAATGAACACTATTGAATTACTAATATAGTGAGGGAGAGCAGTAGTTTTCAACATCACTTTAGGGATCTTGTTAGAAATGAAAATTCCAAGGCCCTACTCCTAGAGATTACTGAATAATTGGTCTGGGGTAGGGCCCAGGAGTCTGCATGTTAAGCAATGCCCTTGCCACCCAAGCTAGGTAGATCTGATTCAGTAGGTCTGTGGCCACATTTTGATATCCTGGACTAGAATATGTTATTTTAGTATGGTCACTGCTTATTATCATACTTTTATAGTAAACAAGACTTTACTTACACATTATACTTAACACATGAATTGCATAAAAAGCTGACCGGATATGGTTTACCTTGGGAACCATGCAGGAATACCAGTCTTGCATGATTCTACACGCAGTAAAAACTAGCTGTAACCCTACCTAGATCCTGAAAAGTGGAGTTTCCATTTATGGTTTTGTTTTTAATTAAATGTGCGCAGTAAAAATCTGGAAACTTAAAATATTTTTTTATAAAGATTTTATTTGAGAGAGCACGAGCGTGGGGCGGGGGCAGAGGGAGGAGAAGCAGGCTTCCTGCTGAGCGGTGAGCCTGATGTAGGGCTCAATCCCAGGATCCCACAATCATGACCTGAGCCCCGAAGGCAGACTCTTAGCCCACTAACCCACGCAGGCACTCACAAAATTTTGAAACTTTTAAAAACAATAAATTAACAAAATAGGTTTGTAAACAGTTTTATACCCTGCATTTTAGGAAGAAAATCTGTTACTTTGCATTGAAAAAGCAAATAGTTCTGCGAGGTTTGTTAAGAAAAACAGCAACCCTCCTACCCTATCTGCCCTCCCCCATTTTTCCCACTTCACAGTGTTCCCTTTCAACTGTTGGCTGGTAAGTTTATATTTGCCACCAAGTCTCCATTTAAACGTGTGGATGGCTATTTATTGATGTTTGCATTGTAGGCATTATCGTTGACTTCTCTCTCCCTCTTGCCCACCATGTATGTACTCCCCATCACCCATCCCCCTGATATAATTCTAGTTAGGTCATATACTAAGTGTTTACTATGGGTGTTTAAATCACAGCTGAGCCATGTAGTGGATGAGATTACCTTCCTGCAGAACTTTCTTTTCCCTAGAATTAGTAATCCTCTTGCATTTTTATTAGTTATTAGCTTAGTTTTCTCTCTACTTGTCATTAATTCAACCCAAATTCTCTAAGGACATTAACACATCATCTATTTTATCGATTTCTTGACCTGCCCCTATCTGGATTGGCTCTCCCTTATGCTTAATATAGTGCTGTCATCATGGGCTCTCCCCTGCTGAGTCTCCTGTTTCCTGAGTCTCTGTTTTTCCCCTTGATTTATTACCTCATTCTGGTAGAGTGCTTGCAGTAAAAGATGTGCCTGGAAAGTAGTTTGAGTGAATCGTGTGTCTGAAAAATGTCTTCTCATACTTGATCAGGTGTGAAATTCCAGTTTGGAATTTATTTTCCTTTACAATTTTGAAGGCATTGTTACTTTTCACCTACCATCTAGTGTTGCTATTAGAAGAGTCAAGCCATTCTGAGTCCTGATTTTTTTTTCTTTTCTATTTGTTTTTTATTAACAAGCAAAATAATAATTAAAAAACAACAACAACCTTAAAGTTGGAACAGCAATGAGTCAAATTGCTGCTGAAGTTCCTGGATGTACCCAGGGTACATGCTCTCTCACTGTGAGGCAGAACCTAGGCACATGACTGTGCATTTAGGTATATATATGACCAAGAAAAGTCAGAGAGATGGAAACCACTGGAGAACAGAAAGCATTAAGAGCTTTTCATCAGGCAATCCCAAAGCGCTCTGCCCTTTTCCTCTTCTTTGCCTCTGTATCCTCTGTGGTTCCTGTTCCAGCTGAACTTGTAACAACCCCAAATCGCTCCTTCCTCTTTTTCAGTTTCTCATCATCTTCAGACTTTCTGGATATTGAAGAGACATTCAAACCAAATCTTTGGGCTCTTTCCTTTAGTTTATCCAGGTTAACCATTGGCTTGGGATCAGATGACAGACCTTTTGATGGAACTGAAGAAATCGCAAATCTTGCTGCCCGGGCAGCTTTCTTACTCTCCAAGCTCACAGGTACATTGAATCGTTCAGCTGTCTTCTGCATTCTCTCAGTCTGTGGTATCTCAGATGTAATTTTTACCACTTTCTTCTCTGCTGCCACATCAACAGTTTTCTCAGGGGGTTCCTCCTCTTTGACAGGCAGTTCTATGGGCTTTGGTTCTTCTTCCTCTGTTTCATCTCCCAGTACATCTTCTTCATTTGCCTCCTCTTCAGCATGCTCTTCAAGATATGCCTGGAGCCGGTTGATGAGATCTTGTTTTATTCCCTTGGTCTCCAAACCACGAGCAAGACATTCCTGCTTTAGTTCAGCAAGCTTCAGTTTATGGAGCTCCACCGTCTCCGCCGCCATCTTGTTACCCCTCCTGAGTCCTGATTCTTTGTATGTGACTCTTTCTCCCTTCTGTCACCGGTGTTCTGAAATTTCAGGGTGGCATGCCTTGGTGAAGGTCTGTTTTCATGCAGTGCCAGGCTGTTGTTGAACCCGTTCAGAATGGACTCTGGTCCTTCACTTCTGGGAAACTTTCTTGAATTCGTTGTTAATGATTTCCTTCCTTTAGTTTTCTGGCTTTTCTTTCTGGAATTCCTGTTCAGATATTGGATCTCCTGGACTTATCTCTGTTTTTCTTATTTTTTCTGTCCCTACCACCTCCCGTTTTCTTGACTTTTTGATCTCCTTTATGGAAGATTTCCTGTTGATTGTCTAAGTGTTCCTTTTTTTTTTTTTTTTTTAATTAGGACCTCATTCCATGGTTGCAACATCTTATCTCTGAGAACATTAATATGCTTTGTTGAAGCTTTCATCTCCTGCGTGATTTTTTTTTTTCCCTTTTTGTTTTGCTTTTAGTCTTTCATGTTACAGACTTTCCTTAGCTGCCTGGCAATCATTGGTAGTCTGCTGATATTTACAGGTGGGATATTAAGAAGAATATGTGTTTGTAAGATGAACTGATTGAACTTTTTTTGGCAAATCCCTAATGTCCACTACTTTTAGGACTTTCCTCTTGGACTGGTCAGGTTCCCTGGAGGAAGCTTCCAGTTTCATGTCTGGAGGGTTTACCTTGAACTGCTGCTGGCCTTGTGGGAACTCAGTGAAGGAAGAGGGCTAGAGAGCTTCAGCATTCTAGTATGCCTAGGTTCACTTGTCTTCCAGGTCTCTGAGAAGGCCTTCTACCCCAGAAACCTACCCCCTCTAGAGAAAAAGCTTCCAACTTTTTGCCAAGGTGGGGGAGGAGCAGTCTCAAGATCACACGGAGGTCTGGATATTGATGCACATTCTCTTTTTAAAAAAACATGTATTTTGACAAGATGAAATCAGAGAGGGAGATAAATCATAAGAGACTCTTAATCATAGGAAACAAACAGGGTTGCTGGAGGGGACGGGGGTAGGGGGATGGGGTACCTGGGTGATGGACATTAAGGAGGGCTCGTGATGTAATGAGCACTGAGTATTATGTAAGACTGATGAATCACTGACCTCTACCTCTGAAACTAATAATGCATTATATGTTAATTAATTGAATTTAAATAAAAATTTAAAAATTGTTTGAAAATATATTAGTCTAGGGGTGCCTGGGTGGCTCAATCAGTTAAGTGTCTGCTCAGGTCATGATCCCAGGGTCCCGGGATTGAGCCTGCTTCTCTCTCTGCCCCTCCCTCCCTCCTGCTCTGCTCTCTCTCACTTGCTCTCAAATAAATAAAATCTTAAAAAAAAAAAAAAGTCGAAAATGGGAAATAACTTGGCAAGATAAAGAAGATACAGAGCAAAGAATGATGTCAGATAACTAGACCAAGATTTAAGGGATAGATTCTGGTTCTGATTACCTCCACTACTTCTTTCCAAGCCTCTAGTTTGTGATCTATGCAAGGGAGGGTTTAGATTCAGTTGATTCATCGATACTATCTCAGTCTCTATGCTTACCTGCTGGGTATTCCATTAGCTTAAAAAAAATGCAGGAATTTTTTCTGCCTCTGGTCAAATGGAGTTAAGTGCATGGATTTGGTCTCAAACCTGAAAATTAAATAAAACTCAAACATTGAAAGAGAGCAATCCCTAGGAGATGGGAAACAAATAAGATGGCTTCCTTACTACTGCCTTGTGAGAGTTTCTGGGCAGTGGAACAGGGAGGAAACTGAAAGGTTGAAGGGTCTGAGCTAGGAGTTCAGAGAAGTTGAGGCAGCTCATGTTCATGAGACAGAATACCAAATAAAGCTGCACAGAGAACCCAGGATATCTGCAGGAGAGCCCTCTTGAGTACTCAGAATACTGGTCAGCACGAGAGTGTGAAAAAACTAACCGAGGCCAGAGAAAGAACCATCAAAAAGGATTATAACTGCCTGGCATTACACAGGCTGGGAATTGTTCCTACCAGCCAGATAAAAAATTCACAGAATAGGGGCGCCTGGGTGGCTCAGTCGTTAAGCGTCTGCCTTCGGCTCAGGTCATGATCCCGGGATCGAGTCCCACAACGGGCTCCCTGCTCCGCGGGAGGCCTGCTTCTCCCTCTCCCGCTCCCCCTGCTTGTGTTCCCTCTCGCTGTGTCTCTCTCTGTCAAATAAATAAAATCTTAAAAAAAAAATTTCACAGAATATTGGGTAGACCATTGTTTGAAAATGTACCAAGGGTTTTGTTTTAATTAGGTATAGTGTAGACATGGAGACAACTGCCTTGAAAAAAGGTGATTACAGTTTCCAAGAGAAGGGAGCATGCCATGCCATTCAGAGTCACATGAAGAAACCCCAGAGTGGGTCAGGAGGCAGTAGGAGTGAGGGGCCTTAAACCTGTGGTTTCCATGGGGAAGGAATGGGCAAGGTAAGGTAGGCAAGTTTGAGTAAGCTTAGAATTGGTTCATTCAAATAAATTCAGAGGGTTCTTGGCTGTAGGAGTGGTCTCTAGTTATCCATAACCTGGCCCTGACGTGACTTAGGACAGAGGAAATACTGGTTTGCTATGTGAGAATTAGGTAAAGGTGGTTGGAGTTACAGTTTGATTAGTAAGTTTGTATATGAAAGGCTCACTCTGCAAGTGAATTGTTTACTGTCTAGGAATTAACCAACTCTGGGAGGGCAGTCTCCAGGATTAGCAAGTCCCCAAGACACAAAGCATCATAAAAATAAATTTTTAAAACACTTAAAAAATTAACAAAATTAAAAAAAAATAAGATATCAAGGAAAGTCTTGCCTCATTAAGTGAGGAATAATTAGCTCTGGACTGAGCACTGCTCAGGACCCACATTAACAAATAATAAAAATGAGACTGGAAAGGATCAAACTGTTTCCAATTAGCTGTATCCTAGAGCAAAACTCAACAAGATTTATAGGAATATAAAAATACCAAGCACATTACAAGGTAAAATTCTGGCATCCAATCAGATTACCAGGCATGCAAAGAGGCAGGAAAGCACAACCCATAATGAGAATAGTCAAAGCAGATCCAAAACGGACCCAATTGTTAGAATTAGCAGAGAAGGGGCGCCTGGGTGGCTCAGTTGGTTAAGCGACTGCCTTCGGCTCAGGTCATGATCCTGGAGTCCCGGGATCGAGTCCCGCATCGGGCTCCCTGCTCTGCAGGGAGTCTGCTCCTCCCTCTGACCCTCCCCCCTCTCATGTGCTCTCTCTCTCATTCTCTCTCTCTCAAATAAATAAATAAAATCTTTAAAAAAAAAAAAAAAGAATTAGCAGAGAAGGACATTAAACATTATTTTAACTATTTCCTTTTTCAAAAAGTTAAGAAGGGTGGTTCAGAGCGTTGAGCGTCTGACTCTTGATTTCCACTCAGATTTCAGGGTTGTGAGATCTAGCCCCACTCCCCCCCAACAGTTGGGCTCTGTGCTCAGCAGAGAGTCTGCTTGAGATTCTCTCTCTTCCTCTCTGTCTGCCCCTCCCCCACTTGCACACTCACTCCCTAAATAAATAAATAAATAAAATCTTCTTTTAGAAAAAAGGAGAGGCATAGATGATTTAAAAAGAGGAGGCGAGAGGAATGGGGAAGGGAGGAGAAAGAAGGAAAAGGAGGAAAGGGGAGAAACTTCAAATTGAAGTTTGATGAACTTTGAAAACATGCTAAGTGAAAGAAACCAGACACAAAAGGCCATGTATGATTCCATTTATATGAAATGTTCACAATAGGCAAATTCATAGAGACAAAGCAGATTAGTGGTTGCCACAGACTGGGGAAGGGAGAATAAGGAGTGCCTACGTGATGGCAATGGTGTTTCTTTTATGGGGTAATGAAGACGTTCTGTAATTAGGATGGTTGCACAACAGGGAGAATATACTAAAAGCCACTGAATTGTACACTTTAAAAAGGTTAAAATGGTGGGATGCCTGGCTGGCTCAGTGGCTTTAGGGCGTGACTCTCGATCTCTATAAATTGTAAGTTTGAGCCCTACGCTGGGGGTAGAGATTACCTAAAAATAAATCTAATGAAAAATGGTTAAAATGGGGAATTTTATATTATGTGGATTTTGCCTCAATAAAAAAAAGTTAAGCCAACAAGAGGAGATTTATGATGGATTCATAAATATTCTAAAAGAAGGCAGAAAAAGAGGAAGAGGGGAATAAAGAACAGATGGGGCAAATAGAAAATAAATAGCAAGGGGCGCCTGGGTGGCGCAGTCGTTAAGCGTCTGCCTTCGGCTCAGGTCATGATCCCAGGTCCTGGGATCGAGCCCCGCGTCGGGCTCCCTGCTCTGCAGGAAGCCTGCTTCTCCCTCTCCCGCTCCTCCTGCCTGTGTTCCCTCTCTGGCTGTCTCTCTCTCTGTCAAATAAATAAAATCTTAAAAAAAAAGAAATAGCAAGATGACGGGCCATCAATAATGGCCTCTTGAGGGGTCCGAGCCCATGGTCCCGGCTGTGATGTAGGGGAGGCTGGTGGTGGTCGCTGTGGAGGTTTTGCCCCAATGCCCAGCAGAGGCAGCCGCTTGTAGGCAGAGCCCCCTGGGAGTGGTGGCTGGGTAGGGTAAGGAAGGAAGAATGAGCAAGGGGGAAAACAAAGGATGGAGGGGACATGCTGATGCTGGTGAAGTACCATCAGCTGCAGCTTCAGGAGCTGTGTGTGTCTGGTTTGGAGATCTAGTCTGGTGGACCCCTTAAGGAAGGAAGATACAGAATTTAAACCTTGTCTCACAAGTGTATGGTAGAGCCAAAGAAGACAAACAACCAAGCGTCGTCTGAAATTGTTATCAGTTCACTAATAATCTCAGGACAAAGTTGGAGATCACTATTAAAGCATAAGACTTACAGAGATGTTTGATATAAAGACTTGGGCTGAGTGTGTTGTGGAATGGGCTGCAAAGGACCCACTTGGCTTCCTTACAATGTTGTTTTGGCCCTTACTCCATTGTTTCTAACAAATGTCATACTGTCCGGGAAATTGGCCAAGATGATTGAGGGAAAAGGAGCAAAAGAAGAAGCAAAACCGTCAAGGAACTATTGCAAACGCTAAATGACTGAAAAAGGATTGAAGGAATGAACAGCTTCTTACGCCCAGAGGAAAATTATTTGGAAAATTATGCAGCTTTGGAAGGACCCACTAAGGTTTCTTTTCTGGTTTTTATGACAGTAATTTGTAGTAAACGAAGTCTGAGCACATGGAAGAGTCATGTTAGTTGTGACTTCTACTGCAGCAACTTTTAGGCTCTGTGTAGAAGTCTGTTGATGGTTATTGTAAATTGGCATTTATTATGCTATAAATTCTTTATAACGGACTTAGTCATTTGCCATTTTGCGGTTTATGTACTGTAATGAAAACATCCTGTGGAGAATAATGACTATGTATTACGAACTCTATTCAAATAATGGCTTAGAATGGAGTTCTTTTCTGGACGAAGGGAATTAAGAATGTAAAAATCAGAACTATCTTGAGGTGAAAAGTGTGCTTTGGCTTAAAAGGCATATAGTATACTAATTACATCTTTTATCATTATTGCTTATTTCTTGGAATAGAATCATTTCTGGCTTTCTCAAAGCCAAATATTAACCAATGACTATTTCTGTGTTCTGCATTTTTTCATTTTTTAGCCTTTGAGATAATTATCAGACATTCTGCATTTTTTTATTTTATTTATTTATTTGACAGAGAGAGAGACAACGAGAGAGGGAACACAAGCAGGTGGAGTGGGAGAGGGAGAAGCAGGCTTCCTGCCGAGCAGGGAGCTCGATGCGGGGCTCAATCCCAGGACCCTGGGATCATGACCTGAGCCGAAGGCAGACGCTTAACGACTGAGCCACCCAGGCGCCCCAATTCTGCATTTTTTAAAATCTAATTTTATAAAGAATTCTTTTATTGACTATGTAGGATACCACCTACCGGGTATAACAAGTTTTGTACTTACGAACATGAGTAAAATAACACTATGACTTAAAGCTTGCAGTAAAGGGGCCCCTGGGTGGCTCAATCGGTTAAACCTCTGACTCTGGGGTCCTGGGATTGAGCCCCACATGAGCTTCCCTGCTCAGTGGGGAGTCTGCTCCGTCTCCCTCTGCTCCTCCCCCTGCTTGTGTGCCCTCTCTCTCTCTCAAATAAATAAATGAAGTCTTTAAAAAAAAAAAATAAGGCTTGCAGTAAAAATGCAAACCTTGTGGTACTTTGGAACCAGGTTATTCTTTCTTGTGGTAAGTAGAAATGTGAATTAGTTAAAATGTCTTATCAGATAATTTGCTGATTATATAGATGCCACTTTTGTGTTTTTTATTCCGTTCTTTGTTTCAGTTTATTTAGTAGTGATGTTCTATATTTTGATCAAACAGGTTCATGGTGAAAATTAAAAATTCAAATTTCTTGTAAGGAATTCTTAAAAAGTAGTAAGTCATGTTTTGTAAGTGGTAAAGAAAGGTTTAACATTTGGAAAAACTTAGTTCATCGTACTAATAATTGGGTGAAAAAGGTAAGTTATGTCAAAATGAAAATGTGTTAAAATTAGAAATAGGGTGGGGGAGTGGGTTAGCCTGGTGATGGGTATTAAAGAGGGCACATATTGAACGGAGCACTGGGTGTTATACGCAAACAATGAATCATGGAACACTACATCAAAAACTAATGATGTATGTATGGTGACTAACATAACATAATAAAATAAAATTAGAAATAAAGAGCTAAAGTATATTTCCTTCAGTTAAGTAGTATAACTGGAACTTTTAGTATTAAACATGGCTTTTATAAATGCATAGTCCAATAATTTTATTCACTGTCAGTAATAGCTTCATAATGTTTTCCTCACCTCTGATAATGAATTTTAAATTACAAAAAATTATCTAACCGCTTTAATTTAAAAATGAAACTAGATATTGAAATAAATTTGAGGGGTACCTCAGTGGCTCAGTTGGTTAAGCGTCTGCCTTGTGCCTTCAGCTCAGGTTGTGATCTCGGGGACCTGGGATCGAGCTCTGCATCAGCTCCTTGCTCAGCGAGGAGCCTGCTTCTCCCTCTCCCTCTGCTTTCCACCCCCTGCTGGTGCTCTCTCACTCTTGCTCTCTCTCAAATAAATAAATAAATAAAATCTTTTTAAAAATTAAAAAAAAAAAATAGGTCATTTTTTTCTCTTTATAAAAAAGTATCAAATTTCTTTTTTTTTTTTAAAGATTTTATTTATTTATTTATTTGACAGAGAGATAGAGAGCACAAGTAGGCAGAGCGGCAGGCAGAGGGAAAGGGAGAAGCAGGCTCCCTGCTGAGCAGGGAGCCCAATGTGGGGCTTGATCCCAGGACCCTGGGATCATGACCTGAGCCGAAGGCAGCTGCTTAACCGACTGAGCCACCCAGGTGCCCCAAAAATAATGACCTATTAATAACCATACTAACCATATCAAGAATCACATTAAATGTAATTAATAATCACATTAACAGTCACATTTAATAATCACATTAATTATAAATGGTATAAACACTCCAATTTATTTTTTTAATTTTTTAAAAAGATTTTATTTATTTACTTGACAGAGAGACCACAAGCAGGGGGAGCGGCAGGCAGAGGGAGAGGGAGAAGCAGGCTTCCCGCTGAGCAAGGAGCCCGATGTGGGGCTTGATCCCAGGACTCTGGGATCATACCTGAGCTGAAGGCAGACACTCAACCGACTGAACCACCCAGGCACCCCTAAACACTCCAATTTAAAAGCAGAGGTTGTCAAATTGAATTTTAAAAAGCAGGACCTGCTGGACACCTGGGTGGCTCATCCGACTCTTGATTTTCACTCAGGTCATGATCTCGGGGTTGTGAGATTGAGCACCACATTCGGTGCCACACTCAGTGGGGAGTCTGCTTGAGGTTCTCTCCCTCGGCCCCTCCCTCCAACTCTCTCTCTCTCTAAAATAAATAAATCTTTATTTTTTTTTAAGATTTTATTTATTCATTTGAGAGAGAAGAGACAGAGAGCACAAGCAGAGGGAGAGGGAGAAGCAGACTCCCTGCTGAGCTGGGAGCCGGACGTGGGGCTCGATCCCAGGACCTGGAGATCATGACCTGAGCTAAAGGCAGATGTTTAACCATCTGAGCCACCCAGGCACCCCAAATCTTTATTTTTTTAAAGATTTTATTTATTTATTTATTAGTGAGAGAGAGAGAGAGCACAAGCAGGGAAGAGGGAGAAGCAGACTGCCTGCAGAGCAGGGAACCCGATGCGGACTCAATCCCAGGACCCCAGGATCATGACCTGAGCCAAAGGCAGCCACTTAAGCAATGAGCCACCCAGGTGCCCCTAAATAAATCTTCAAAAAAAAAAAAAAAGCAGGACCTGCAACTTCTTACTAGACACATCACTAGAGGCAAGAGAAACAAAAGCAAAAATGAACTGTTAAGACTTCATCAAGATAAAAGCTTCTGCACAAGGAAAGAAACAATCAACAAAACTAAAAGGCAACCTACGGAATGGGAGAAGATATGGGAGAAGATATCTGCAAATGACATATCTGATAAAGGGTTAGTATCTAAAATCGATAAAGAACTTATTAGGAGCGCCTGGGTGGCTCAGTCAGTTGAGCCTGAGACTCTTAGTCTCAGCAACCATCAAGATCTCAGTTTTGTGAAAGAGCCCAAATGTTCATCAACTGATGAATGGATAAAGAAGATATGGTGTATATTTATACAATGGAATATTACCCAGCCAAGAATGAAATCTTGCCATTTGCAGTGATGTGGATAGAGCTAGAGTGTATCATGCTAAGCGAGATAAGTCAGAGCAAGACAAATACCATATGATTTCACTCATATGTGGAAATTTTTTTTTTAGGATTTTATTTATTTATTTGACAGAGGGCTCAAGCAGGGGGAGCGACAGGGAGAGGGAGAGGGAGAAGCAGGCTCCCCGCAGAGCAAGGAGCCAGATGCTGGGCTCGATCCCAGGACCCTGGGATCATGACCTGAGCTGAAAGCAGACACCTAACCGACTGAGCCACCCAGGCGCCCCTCATATGTGGAATTTAAGAAACAAAACAGCTGGGGGTGCCTGGGTGGCTCAGTCGGTTAGGTGTCTGCTTTCAGCTCAGGTCATGATCCCAGGGTCCTGGGATCGAGCCCAGCATCTGGCTCCTTGCTCTGCGGGGAGCCTGCTTCTCCCTCTCCCTCTGCCTGCCACTCCCCCTGCTTGTTCTCTCTCTCTCTCTCTCTCTCTCTCTGTTAAATAAATAAATAAATAAATAAAATCTTAAAAAAAAAAGAAAACAGATGAACATATAGGAAGGAAAAAACAGAGAGAGGGAAGCAAACCATAAGAGACTCTTAAAGATAGAGAACAAACTAGGGGTTGTAGAGAACAAACTAGGGGTTGATGGAGGGAGGTGGGTGGAGGATGGGTTAAATGGGTGATGGATATTAAGGAGGGCACTTGTTATGATGAGCACTGGGTGTTATATGTAAGTGATGAATCACTAAGTTCTACTCCTGAAACCAATATTACACTATATATTAACTAACTAGAATTTAAATAAAAATTTAAAAAAATTGAAAAGCAGGACCCACCTATATGCTATCTGTAAGAAACACACTTTAAAGACACAAATAGGTTATAAAAGTGAAAAGATGGACAGAGATAATACCATTGGTAACAACTAATCAAAAGAAAGCTGCAGTAGCTATAGCTATATTAATATTAGACAAGTAGGTTTCAGAGCAAGAAATATTACCAGGGGGCTGCCTGGGTGCCTCAGTTGGTTAAGCGTCTGCCTTCGGCTCAGGTCATGATCCCAGGGTCCTGGGATCGAACCCCACGTTGGGTTCCCTGCTCAGCGGGGAGTCTGCTTCTCCCTCTCCATCTGCCCCTTCCCACCCCCATTTGTGCTCTCTCTTGCTCACTCTCAAAATAAATAAATAAAATCTTGAAAAAAAAAAGAAATATTACCAGGGATAATGGTCATTTCATAATGATGATAGGGTCAGTTAATCAAGGAGCCATAAGAATCTTAAACATTTATCCGCCTAATAATAAAGCTTCAAAATACATGATGTAAAAAATGCAACTAGAAATAGACAAATACCTTTACAGTCAGGGGTTTCAGTTCCCCTCTCAAAAATCAATAGCTCAAGTAGACAGAAAACCAGCAAGGATATAGTAGTCAACTTGATTTTGATTAACACTTAATAGAACCACCCAACAATAGCAGAATTCTCAAGTGACATTGTTCTCAAGTGCACACAGAACATTTACCAAAATTCAAAAGACTTCAAAGCCATACTAACTATGTTGTCTGCCCACAAAGAAATTAAATTAGAAATCATTAGCAGAAAGATCCTTGGAAAATCTCTAAGTAATTTGGAAACAAAATAACACACTTCTAAGTAACCCATGGATCAAAGAAGAAACCAAAAGAGAAATTAATATTTTGAACTGACTTTTATTTTGTTTATTTATTTTTTAAAGATTTTATTTATTTGAGAGAAAGCGCTGAGCACGGGCTCATGCTCAAACATGAGCAGGGGGAGGAGCAGAGGGAGAGGGAGGAGCAGAGGGAGAGGGAGAAGAAGTCTCCCCACGAGCAGGAAGCCTGATGGTAGGACCCTGGGATCATGAGCTGAGCCGAAACTTAACCAACTGAGCCACCCAGGCGCCCCATGAACTGACTTTTAAATGGAAACACAACATATCAGAATTTGTGGGATGCCACTAAAACAGAATTTGGTGGGATGGGGGGACAGGACATTTATAGCAGTAAACATATATATTAGAAAAAAAAAGAAAGGCCTCAGATCAATGATCTCACCTATATTAATACCAGACAAGAAAATTCATTTGAGAATCTAGAAAAAGGGGCGCCTGGCTGGCTCAGTCAGTGGAGCACACGCCTCTTGATCTTGGGGTTGTGAGTTTGAGCCCCACGTTGGGTGTAGAGATTACTTACAAAAAATAAAAAATAAATTTAAAAAAAGAAGAGCCAATGAAACCTAAAGTAAGCAGAAGAAAGAGATCAAAGTGCATATCAATGAAATAGGAAACAGAAAACCATAGAGAAAATCGGGATCATAAAATTGATAAACCTCTAGCCAGACTGATCAGGAAAAAAAAAAAAAAGACACAATTACCAGTCTCAGGAATGAGAGAGGTGACTACTACCAATTCCACAGATATTGAAAGGGAATATCATGAAAAACTTTATGCCAACAAATTCAACAACTCAGATGAATGGACAAATTCCTTAAAAGATCCAAAATACCAATACTTACTCAAGAAGTACTAACCTGAAACTAACCTGAATAGTCCTATACCTATTAAGGAAACTGGAATTGTAGTTGAAAACCATCTACAAAGAGAACTCCAGGCCCATGTGCCTTCACTGAGAAAGTTTACCAAATATTTAAGGAAGAAATAATATCAATTCTCCTAAACTCTTCATAAAAAATTGAAGAGAAGGGAATAACTTCTCAACTCATTCTATGAGACCAGCATTACCCTGATAAGCAAAACCAGGCAGGCAAAGATATTATAAGAAAAGAAAACCATAATGAGGTACTACTATCCAAAAGAAAAGGAAATATATGTTCATGTAAAACCTTGTACATGAATATTCATAGCAGCTGTATTTTAATAGCTAAACACTGGAAACAGCCCAAATGTCCATTGACAGGTGAATAAATGGTGGTACATCCGACCAATAAAATACGACTCAACAATTAAGAGGAACTACTGATATATGCCACATCGTGGGAGTCTCAAAATAATTATGCTGAGTGAAAGAAATATAAAAGAGTACACCCTGTATTCTTCCATATATCTAAACTTCCATATATCTAAAACTATAGAGGTGCCTAACTAGCTCAGTTGGAAGAGTGTGTGACTCTTGATCTCAGGGTCGTGAGTTCAAGCCCCACATTAGGCGTAGAGATTACCAAAAGAATAAATAAACTAAAAAAAAGCAACAAAACCCTCCAGAAAACGCAAACTAATCTATAAGGAGAGCAAGCAGGTCAAAGACCCCCTGCTTGGAAGGGAGTGGGCAGAGAGGGGTAGGAAGGATGCATTATCAAGGGGCACACGGAAACTTCTGGAAATGACAGATATCTTTACTGTCTTGATTGTGGTGGCGGTTTCATGGCAGTCAGAATGTACCATATTGTACACTTTAAATTGTAACACTTGTTGAGGCACCTGGCTGGCTCAGTTGGTTAAGTGTCTTGACTCTTGGTTTCTGCTCAGGTCATGATCTCATGGGTCGTGAGATTGAGATTAAGCCCCCTTTGGGCTTTGCACTCAGAGGGGCATCTGCTTGAAGACTCTCTCCCTCTGCCTCTCCTCCCACGTGCGCACACATGCAAGCACACACACGTGTTCTCTCTCTCCAAAAAATTTAAAATAAATAAATAAATCTAAAAAAAATTGTAGCACTTGTTATGTTCACTTTATTATTTCAGTTGTACTACAATGAAAGATTATACAATTCTGGGGGTGCCTGGGTGACTCAGTCGGTTAAGCGCCTGACTCTTGGTTTCGGCTCAGGTCATGATCTCAGGGTCGTGAGATGGAGCCCAAAGTGGAGTTCCACGCTCAGCTCCAAGTCTGCTTGAGATTCTCTCTCTCTCCCTCTGCCCCTCCCCACTCTCTCTCTCTTGAAATAAATAAATCTTTTTTTTTTTTAAGATTTTATTTATTTATTTGACAGAGAGAGACACAGCGAGAGAGGAAACACATGCGGGGGGAGTGGGAGAGGGAGAAGCAGGCTTCCCGCTGAGCAGGGAGCCCGATGAGGGGCTCGATCCCAGGACCCTGGGATCATGACCTGAGCTGAAGGCAAACACTTAACGACTGAGCCACCCAGGCGCCCCGAAATAAATAAATCTTTTTTTAAAAAAATAAAGAAATAGGGATACCTGGGTGGCTCAGTCAGTTAAGTGGCTGCCTCCGTTCAGGTCATGGTCCCAGGGTCTTGGGATCGAGTCCCGCATCGGGCTCCTTGCTCAGAGGGGAGCCTGCCTCTCCCTCTGCCTGCCGCTCTCCCTGCTTGTGCTCTCTCTCTCTCTCTCTGACAAATAAATACATAAAGTCTTTTAAAAAAAAAATTTTAAAAATAGGGGCGCCTGGGTGGCTCAGTCGTTAAGCGTCTGCCTTCGGCTCAGGTCATGATCCCAGGGTCCTGGGATCGAGCCCCGCATTGGGCTCCCCGCTCGGCGGGAGGCCTGCTTCTCCCTCTCCCACACCCCAGCTTGTGTTCCTGCTCTCGCTAACTCTCTCTCTCTGTCAAATAAATAAATAAAATCTTTAAAAAAAAAAAATTAAAAAAATAAAAATACAATTTTAAAAAATTAAAATAGAAGTATACAGTTGGGAAAGGAAATACTGGTTTTTGTTGATGATCGGCAACTATCTTTAAGAGGAAGAAGTTTGTTTTCCTTTCCCTCCAGAACCTAGAGAAAAACCTCTGTGCTGGGTTGGTATCAACCACTGGTATCAGCTGCTGGAGATTTTGGATTTTCAAGACGAAGACTCAGCAGAGGCTGACATTTGCTGTAAACTCATATTGAAAGCACCTTATCTGGGCTCAAATATTCTCCCTTCTGGGACAGAAAAGAAGTCCCCAAGTGTTGGTCCCAGAGGTCCTGTGGATCACAGGTATCTTTCCTACACATCTCCCTTCAGTGCACTGAACATCCTGGCAAGGTGGGTTTAGGCTTGAGGAGGCTGATGCCCAGAGAGGTGAAGGTACATGCAGTTGGCTGGGTTTCATTCAGTCTGATGAGTACTTCCGAACCCACTTCCCATCTGTCCCTTTCAATCCTGGAAGAGGTCAAGGCCTGGGTCCTCGCTGCTCCCCTCCCCACCCATTTTGCACACGAAGAAACAGGTCCAGGGACGTCCTGATTGGTCTTGTGCTAGGGGGAGTGGGCTGAGGGTCTTTCCCACTGCAGGACACCTGCCATCAGAGCCCTGTGATGGTCTCCTGTGTCGAATGGTGTCTTTGGCAGGGGCTTGCTCAAGAATTCCAGTGAATCCCCAGCCCCCAGGATGGCTGTAGCATCACAGACAAGCCAGGCCTCCTGGCTCACATCCCGTCTCCTCCAGTTTCTAGCTCTTTACCTTAGACACATCACTTAACCTCTCCCTGTTTCAGCTACTCCCCTGTAAGTGAGAAGAGAATTAAAGGAATGTAAAGCCGTCAGAACAGTACCTAGCCCACTGAAAAGCTACAGGACTACTCTCCAAATAAATAAAGGGCTTCAGCTCTGCCTAGTTCTGAAGGTTTGGGCTCCTGCCATTCCCATCCAGGGGGCCCTGGGTGGGGGCCCCACTGACGCTGAAGAGTGCCTGCCCTGTGGGCTCCCCCCGCCCAACAGCAGGCACTTTCCAGACCTTGTCATGCTCTCTCCAGCAGGATAAGGGGAGGCTTGGTGTACCTAGTTCCCAAGATGAAGGAACAGGCCCCGAGAGGACACTGCCAGTGGGTGACAGGGCTGCGACCAGGCCGCGCCTACCTGCCTCCAAGACGGGGCCTGGGCCAGGCCCACCTGCTGCCTCTTGGGTCTGGAACTCAGGCTGGAGGCCACCTGGCGGGGGCTCTCTGCCCACCAGGCTTCACGGCACAAGCCCCCTCCTCCCGGAGTGTCCCTGCTTGTAGAGTAGCCGGTGGCCGCGAGGCCCTGACAGGAGGGCCTGTGAAGGGGCTGTGGACACCTGCCTGGCAAAAAGGCCAACCCTCTTCTCTTGAGTGGGTTTATGCTCGAGCTCAGCTATTGCATCGCGTGCCTCCGTCTGAGAGGCGGGGAGATTGAGACCAGCTGCTGCCGCCTGAATTCTCCCAGAGCTCGCTGGGTGACACCCCGCTCAGGCCGTCACACCCTTCTGGTAGGAGTCTCTCCCAGCAGCGACATTCAAGGTTTGTGGGCTGGATTGGGGCCAGTGGTGGGCAGGGAGCGAGGGGAGCAGGAGGGCTGGGGGAGCAGGAGGGCTGGGGGGAGCAGAGAGCTTGGCATTTCCCCAGCAAAGAATCACAGGAGAACACTGCTTCTTGCCTGTGACGGACTTATCAGCTTGCACAGTGCAAGGCTGGTTTCCCCATCTTTCTCCTCTCTGCCGGCCTCTTTCATCTCCCACCCTGCTTTGCCTTGCTCCAGGGAGCCTGAGCCCCTTGCTCCGGAGTGAGGGCACCGGAGACACTTCTGTGGCTCCCAAGCCAATGGGCAGGCCCATGTCTTTAAAACAAGGATGACTGAGAGGGTCAGGACCCCAGGATGGTGGGTTGAGAGCTGGAAGGAACTATGGAGAGCCAGCCCTATTTAATACAGAGGAAAAAGGAGAGACCCAAGGCCGGGAGAGAGGAGGCCATGGCCAGGTCCCAACAGCAAGTCAGGAGCAGAGAGCTGGGCTGAACCTGGTGTTATTCACACCCTTCCCACCACGTCCAGATAAGGGTTCCTCCAAAAGCAGCCAGGCTGGCGGGGGCCTGCCCTCGGGGTGGGCAGGCAGCAGCCAAGAGGGAGCTCTTTTCCTCCCCACCTCCTGCCTGGTCCTGGAACCCAGCACCATGCCGTCCTCACCCTTCTTGACCATCTCCTTTCTGGCCCAAGAGGCTGTTGTATATCTGGCCAGGCTGGAATCCGTGCTGACTCATGGTCCCCCGTGGGCCCAAATGTGGAGGAAGGTCAGCTGGTGGGCCTGGGTACGTAGGCCCAGGGGTGAGCTCCATCTTCTCTTTGGCCCAGGGGGCTTCTCTCTGCCACCAGGTCTCTCCTCATCCATGAGGATCCCCACTGCCCCAGACCTGACCTGGCTCTGCATGGGAGACTTAGGGTGCTGGCTTCCCCACTCTGGGCCTCATTCCCCCCCCCCCCCGGACATCTTTAAATTCCTTCCTTGTTTTTGCCCTGCTCAACACCTAGTTGGGCTGTACTCCAGCTCTCCACACAAGGCTGGGGTGGGAGGGGCAACCATGACTTTAGGCTTCTGATCTGGAGCCTGCCCTAATGGTCCTTAGGCGGATGGGAGATAGCCCCCTGCTGGGTACAGGCTACCCCTGGGGCAGCCCTAGGAATGCTCCACCCCCAACTACCCGCTGCTGGATGTGCCCACCTCCACCTCCTGCATGCTTTTTTGGGGTCCACCAGAGGAAGGACTGTGCACGTGGGCCTTCAGGGCCTGGAGGGAACACACAAGCTCTTTGTCTCTGGTCGGAGGTATCTCCTAACCCCGTGGAGTTGCCCACTAAGTACAGGGAGCCTGGGGGGGTGGGTACTAGGGGTGGTGGGCAGCACTTGCCCTGTGGGCGATGAACCTTGCCTCCTGTCAGCACAGTCTTGTCCCCAGTCCAAGGGGTCCTGGGCTCAGGCACAAGATTACTGTGGGGCTCCATTCTGAGCTTTGCCCCTCTGTGGCCTCCCAACCTGCTCCTCTCCAAGCCCCACCCAGATGTGAAGGTCAGGTCCCTGGCGGCCTCCTCTAACTCCCCAGCCCACAGGTGGACCCAACCCCACACCTTGGTGTCTGACCAGGGAGCACCTGGGGGATGTCAGTGTGAGCTTGGTCCCTCCCTTTCAGGTGGGCAGCATCCTTGAATCTTTGACCACCCCTCCTCCCCACCCCAAAAGCAGGGCTGGCGCTCAGTGGCCCTGAGGTCCACGGCGCAGAAAGGCTGAGGCAGAGCAGGACATCACCGTTTACTGTGGGATCAGCACAGCAAGTGCCGGGCGCTTCCTGCCAAGGGAAGCCTGACAGTCCATCCTGGGTTGACCATCTGGACTCCGGTGAACCCCTTCTCCTTCCATCCCCTTCATCCCAGGCTGCGCATTTACACTGGATTTCTGGGGGCCTGGAGGGCCTCCATCATCCCCCATGCCATGTGCCTAGGAGCATCGGCACTCAGGTAGGAGCCAGGGTGGGTGGCGGGTCACCTCGTGCAGCAGGCCTGGGGCTCAGACCCTGGCCCAGCGGCTGCAGAGCCCCAGGTGGACGCAGCAGAGGTGGCCCCAGCCACGCCGCCCTCAGGCTCAAGGTCCAGGCCCTCGTAGATGGTGGGGAGTGAGGTGCGCTGGCTGAGCCGCCGGCGCAGGCCGACCAGCAGGGGCTGGGGCAGGGAGGTCACGTCCACATTGTTGCCCAGGTCCACCCAGGCCAGCGTGGGGAACTTGGCGGAGTCCTTGACGGCCTCAGTGAGCTCGCGAGCAGTGGCCCTCGTCAGCCTGTTGCCGTTGAGCAGGAGCTGGGTGAGGCGGGGCAACGTCCAGAGGCTGGGCAGCATCAGGCGCAGCAGCTCGTCGCTCAGCCCCGTGAAGCTCAGGTCCAGCACCGTGAGCCCGGCCCCCTGGCTTCCCAGGTAGCGCATGATGTGCCGCACGTCCCTCGCGGACAGCGGAATCCCCGAAAGGTTCACGGTCTCCCCCGCCAGCTGAGTCATCTGGAGGCTGCTCTTGAGGCTGTGGGAAGGTGGCAGGCAAGGATGGACTGGGCAAGGGTCCATGGCCCAGGCAGGTCCCCACTGGCTGCAGATAGTGACCCGTCAGGGCGGCCCGCGGTGGTAGCGGGACCCAGGCCCTACAGTCAGGCCACGCTACTTTCTAGATGGGTGGCCATGGGCAATTCTTGGAACCCCTCTGAGCCTCATTTTCTCCTTTGGTGAAAAGGGGACCTGGCTGTTGTGAGGAATAACATGCGTTAAGCTTCCCCGAGCCATTATTATAAAAACCTACTGCGTGCCTGCGTGGCCACACCTGTTACATCTAGAGTAAGAATGATTATCCCATTTTGCGGAGGAGCAAATGACTCTCAGAGAGGTGACAGGACTCTTGCATGGTCCCACACCGCTAAGAGGGAAGCCAGGTCTTCAAATTGAGGTGCTCTGACTCCTGAGCCCACACCTCCTCCAAGGTTGACCCTTTGTGGGTACAGATAGATGTTCCTATGAGGGTGACACGGTATCAGGCTGGTCCCCCCGCCTTTGGGGGCTAGAGAGGGGACAGGCCCAGAGTAACAAGAGGCGAGGTGTTGGGAGGTGTAGGGGTGGGCTGTTGGGAGGTGAAGGGCCCCCTGTGTTCTAAGCTGGAAAGGAAGTTTAGAGACCGAGAAGGGACCCCCACCACCCCTGGAGACCCCTCTAGGTCTCTCCTGTCATTTGAACATGGCCCTACTATGCATATAGGCAGTGTGACCACCTCCAGGGCCCTCACCCACCGTGGCAGGGAATAACCCCATGGGCTCTGGGCTCATCGTGAACCACCAGGCTCAAAGGATGGGGAAGCAAGTAGAGGAGAGCCCTGGGGCTGTGGTTCTGGGTCCCTGGACCTGGTTGTCTGCAGCCAGTCCCCAGGCTGTCTGGCCACGGAGCTGTGATGGAGTGACTGGGAGAGGGACCCCATGGCAGAGCAAGCTCTCAGGCTGGCTGTGGAGGCCTTGGCTTCAGGCAGCCTGGCAAAGGCTTTTCAAAGAGCTGTAGGAGAATCAGGGCAGGGTGTGGCCTTGGGCAAGCCACTTTGCCTCTCCCAACCTCAGTTTCCTTTCCTGTAAAACTAGAATCATGTCCCAGAATCTGTCTCCCTCCATAGCCTGTTGTGAGGATTCAGCAGACGTCTGCTGAGGTCATCTTGGCCCGGATCAGGGCCAGGCCCTGTGATAGGCCAGGGATTGAGGGGCGAGCGAACGGCAGGAGGCAGGTCACACAGAGGGTGCAGCTTGGCTTGGGGAGGATTCCAGGGCTGTGATGCAGACAAGAGTGAGGGGCTCACAGGGTAGGGTTTCAGGCACCAGCCTCTTGCTGAGCTGCCTCTCCATGCCAGCCTAGGAAAGGACCCTCAGGGGCCACGAGGTGGGGCTGTGGCTATAGGCTCCCCTTACCAGCTGTGGGTCTTCCTCCGGGGCAGGCTGGACCCCCGCTGCTGCCGCTTGGAGTGAGGGGTGAGGTGGTAGATTAGCTGCCGGCAGATCTTATCCGAGGACTTCCAGAGCTCATAGTCCTGTTGAGGGGCGGTGTTGTCAGGGTGAGGCTGAGCCCCTCCCATCCCCCTCTGGGCCTTGGGGATCCAAGTGTGTGGCCCAGCACATGATTCATCATGGATCACTGAGCTGCCCACTAGCCTCCCCCTCTCACCCCCCACCCTGGCTGTAGCCTGGCACAGAGCCAGGGGAGGCTGCCCGCTGGTAACTGGACAGGCTGGTCTGAGGCCCGCAGTGCTCGGCGGGAGGAGGCCTAGACAATGGGCCCTTGTTCCCTGTCCTCAGGCCCAAGGCCAGTGTCCCGGGCTATCAGCCGGCTCCCTGCCCACCCTCAGCGCTCCCCGGGGACTCGCCACAAGGGGAGGCAGAACCAGGCCCCTCCAGGGAACCCTGCTCCACTGACGCCACCCCCAGGGAATAGAAACAAGCCAGGTCAGCATGCTCTTCTTCCTCTCACTCTCCAAGCTAGACTGCCCGTAGGGCCTGGGTCTGGGCTGCCAGATCTGGGAGGGCTCATGCGTTATAGCACCGCCACCTGGCTCTCTCCTGGGCCTAAGCGGGCCCTCGTAGAGACCTAGCTCGGGTGGAAAAACAGGGATGCTCTGCTTTCCACAAAGCTGGCCCTGTGCAACCTCCACTACCCAGCACATTCTTTACCCTGTTCCTCTGTTAACAGTGCGTACACACAGTGGCAACAAGCCCTGGCAGTCACTGTGTGGCTCTAGGCTAGCCTCAGGATCCTCGGTGATGTCTGCATATCAGTGTAGGAGTTCGGGGCTGGCCGGGCCCATAGTGGGCACCACTGTTTCACACAGGGACTCACTGTGACAAAGGGATGGGGGCTGGTGGCTGGTGGCTGTGTCAGGAGCACAGCACCTTCAATGTTCATGGCAGGATGTCTGCAGGTGCCTCCAGAGCGGAGTTTGGAGCAGACATGGTGGCTTGGGAGGGGCGGGGGGGGGGGGGAATGGAGTCCCCAGGTGACACACGCCAATTCAACATGAGGAGGGATTTGCTGGTGGCTCACACTGCTATGGGAAGCAGTGAGCACTTGTCCCCAGGTGTATCCATACAGGATGGGGACATGCGGACAGGGTTTCCAGCTGAGGGCGGCTCTCTTCTGGCCCCAGGAACTAAGAGGCTGGGAGTTTGGTTCCGTCAGCAGATTTGTCAGAACATTCTATGTCCCGCAGGGTCCCTGTATGACTTCCTGCCTGGATCCTGGGTCCTGGCGCAGAGGAAGCAGGTCTACCCAACACATGACTTTTCAGGTGTAGGAAAGCACAGCTCACATGTGTTCCTAGTACACTGAAGCTGGCATCGGGTCCCAGTGAGGGACATTGATCTGCTTAAGGCCTCGAAGCAAGCCGGATGAGAATGAGGCTCCTAGCTCCCAGCCCAGGGTGCTCCTGGTCCCTGTCAGCTGCACTGCCCAGCCTGAGGTCCATGTCTACTGGCCTCACCGTCTTGGGGCACTGCAGGTCCCGGGCCAGGTTCACAAGCAGGTCATGGGAGATGGGGTCCACCAGATTGAGGAAGGCCACATTCCTGTAGAGGATGTCGGTGAGGAGGGTCCCCTCGAGGCCCAGGTCCTGTGGGTGGTGAGGAGAGTTGAGTGAGCCAGGAGTTGGGCTCTCCCTTCTCCAGGCCCCCATCCAAGCCAGCCCCTCACGTCTGTTGCCCTCTCCCTGTCTCCCTCCCGGATGCTTGCTGGGGTCTCTTCCCAGGCAGCAATGGGCCAACTGTCCAGAGGCAAGTGGACCCTTTAGATGAGGAGAGTGTCAGTGCATCGGGGGCTTCAGGGAGGTGATAAGTAGGTTCCCAAACCCTTAGACTAGTTCCCTGGAGGCAAAACATGGTACTGTGACACCTGCCTCCGCTGGGGTTGGGCTTATCTGGAGGGTTCTTTGGGGGGCTCCTCCGATGACCCCCCCCAATGCTGCTGTCCTCCAGCATTCCTTCGGGGCCATTTGCCTCTCTTCCATTTATTCCTGAGCTCTCCTGAGTTCTGGCCACCATCTGTTTGCTGACAGGTCCAGGCCCCTTTTGTAGGCATGGGCCCCCTTCTCAGCTCAGATGTCCCGAAGGCAGCTTAGACTGGGTGTGTTCACCTCCTGCCGTGAAGCGCGTCTCACCTCCTGTGCCCCATTCAGTAAAGGGCATCGCCATCCCCATCTTCCCAGCACTCAGGCAGGGGTCCAGAACCACCCTGCACTCTTCCCTCACCCCTCTCTGCCCAGCTCTCCCTCCCCACTGCTCCAGGAGTTTCAGGCCTCTCTCCCTAACAGCCTCCTCCCGGGCCTGTCGACCTCCCAACACCCATCTATTCCCACCCTTGGGCTGCCAGAGCCAGCTCCAGGAAACACACACCTAAACTTGACCCTTAACCCCTTTGGTGGAGACCAAATGCTCTCGTTGTGTAACACTAGAGACTCATGCGCGGCCTGGCATTCCCACCCTCCCCAGCCCACCAGCCTCTTTCTCCAGCCTCCAGGTCTCCCACCCCTCACAGAGACCTCACCATCGGGCCCCTGGCCTGCCCTTCAGTCCTTGGGCTTCTCCTCCTGTTATTCCCACAGGCCTGGTGTGGCACTGAACACCCTTTTAGAGATTATACTGACAAGCTGATGGGGCAGGCACAGCCAGGAGGGGCCTCCAGACCCCTGGGCCCTCCCCAAGCCAGAGAGTGACGCGGTCTGTGCACAAGCCCCCTGTGTACGGGAAGATAGGCCAAGCGGGAATGCCCAAGGGCCATAACTGCAGAGTCCCTGTGGCTTGTGGGGCAGGACAGCCCCCTCTTTGGTTGGGAATCCTGACCTCTGAGACACAAGGGGGCAACATAGCTGGTTTCCCAGCTAAAAAAAAAAAAAATGTCCTGCTGGTGCTTGGGCTCCAGATGCCGTCCCAGACAAAGATCTGTACCTCTGGATGGTCTAGCTGATTTGGTGCTGCTTTGCTGTTTGCATTTTAAACACCATTCAAGTTACAAATGCCAGCTAGGGAGGATCCAGAAGAGAGGGCTAGCTGGTGAGCCTGGGCTGACCCAGACAGGGCCCCAGACACAGCCAGCCTTCTGCTGGTCTGGACAGCTCCTCTTAAAGGGCCAGCCCCACCTTTCCAGCCCTGTCAGCCTAGAGAAAGGAAACCCAGTGCAGCAGGGAGCGGGGCTGGGAGACTAGAGGTTGGGCTCCGGCCTCCGCTGCCCCCCAGTCTGCTCTGTGGTCATAGGCTCACCACTGTTCTCCAAGCCTCAGTTTCCCTTCTCTAATCATCCACCTGCAGGCCAAACACCTGCATGGCTGATTTCAGATTCCTGGACGGGGCAGGTTGTGGTGGCAGCTGCTGTGGGTGATGGGGACATGGCCAGAGAGGGAAGTGGCTTGCCCAGTGGCGATGCTGGGACCAGAACCCATGTCTCCTAGGGCACCCCGGGCTGGCTCCGGTACCTGGTGTGTGTGAGACCAGAGGCGCACTGCCCCCCCCCCCCCCCCGCCCCAGTCCAGATGTGGTGTTGTGATGTACAGATGCCAGGTGCATGTACTCAGTGGGCGTGATTTGCCTGTTAGGAGGATGGGTGATGTGAGTTGTAGCTGCCATAGGCTCATGGTGGGTCGCACTGGCTGACCAGCTGGGCTGTCACTTCCCAGGGTCCTCTCTCCAGGCTCCAGTGCAGTGCCTCCCTTCACCCTGGAGGAGCCAGGATCTGTCCTCTTCCCCTTGCCCCGCAGTATAAGATGTCGTCCCCCTCCCACCACTCCCTTGCCGCTCCTCCCTTCTCCCGCCAAGGCCTGAATCTGGGTCCTTAGCTCCAGGCTTGGGGCATCCTCAACACACACAACTGACCTCTCAAACCCCAGAGAGGTGGACACCGTCGCGGCCCCCTCCTCCGCACTCACAGCCCCCACCCCACCCCGCAGCCTCGCGGGCCTTCGCTCTAGCCCTCTCGCTCTATTGCTTTCCGTCCCTCGCCCTCTCGCCCAGACAAGCCCCTTCAGCCAGTCGTACCCTCCCCTCGGAACCCTGCCGGCCCGCGCGCCCGTCCGGGGCCAGCCCTGCCTCCCGCGCCCTGGGCCAGCTCCGCAGCACCTCCCGGCCCCTTCCAGGCCCGCAGCCCGCGGCTCCCGGCCCCTCCCCGGCCTCCAGCCCCGGGCCGGCCCGCTCCTTCTCTCGCCTGGCGCAGGAGGCGCAGCAGCTGCCGGGCGCGCTCGGGCCGCCGCTCGCGGAGCGTGGACTGGATCTCGCGGAGCCAGCGCACCCGGCGCTCATAGGGCGCGGGCCCGCACCCCGCCGCCGCCCCGGCTTCCGAGCCCGCCTCGGGTCCGGTCCGCCGGCCCAGCCGCGCCCCCATGGTCGCTGAGCTGCGGGCGCGGAGCTGGAAGGGAGTCCCGGCCGCCTGCGCCCCGCCCCCGGCCCCGCCCCGCCCCGGCCGGGGCTGCACCGGTGGGGGGCGCGGGATCTGGGGGTGCGCGCCCGGGCGGGGCCGCCGCGGTGGAAGGGGGGGTTCCTGCTGGGGGCGCCGGAGCTCCCAAACACTCGGTTCGGGAGGTCTCGCTAGTAGAGGCCCCGGCCCGCGCTAGACCGGGCTCTGGAGCTCTGTCGCCAGGGCCTGGAGCCGTTGGGGGAGATGCTGAGCCAGGGCCGGACGAGGTGGCGCTTGGCCATGGCCTCCGGCTGGCTGACCGTGGAACAGTGGCTTTGGTGGTGCAAAAGAGCACTGGACTCGGAGTCAGGCGGGCTGTGTGGGGATTCCGGTGCCAGCCTTAGGCAGTGCCATCACCTGCCTTCAGGACTTTCCCCGGCAGTGGGCAATTAATTGTAGTATGACCTGTCCACCTGCATAGATGTTCCTGCTTGACAAATATTTACTGCCCCTCCCTGCCTGGCTGGGGGCAGGCCGGGGCAGCCTAGGTGGTTCAGGCTCCCTCTGACCCAGGCCTGGCAGAGTTTTGGGATGAAGAGTGCTGGTTAACCCTAGGGCTAGCTCTGGGCAGGCTGGCCAGCAGGTCAGTTGCACCTGTCCCAGGCTTCCTTCTTCCAGCTTGACAGGGGTGGGGAGGCAGTGTGAGGAGGGGGAGCCCTGGCTCCTCCAGGGATCAAGTTTGAGCTAGGGACCCACCACAGCTCTAGGGGCCTACTTGGGGGCCTGCTGTCCCCTGCAGGCCCCCCTCCCAGCTCTGGGCCCTCACATTCCCTGGATAGGGGACATTTGGAGCACTAGGCTCCAGATCCCCAACTCCCACAGCAAAGAGGGTGTGTCCAGCCTATGAGGACAGTGGGCCTGGGCACCGGTGCAGGAGGGGTGAGCACAGACAGGGTGTGTGTGGGGTAAGGGGTGGCCATCTGAGGGCACATGGTAAGTGAGGGCAGACGCAGGTTCCTCTTTTGGGTTAAGTATTGCCCTCCAGGAGTGTGTCTGGGGACAGGGTGCTGGGCACTGTGGTCCCCCAGGGCTGAGCCCCTGATTTAAGACAGAGGACAGCTTAGTGTCCTTGTCACTTGACCATCCACTGAACCCTGACCCCTGTTGTTGCCTGCTTGGACACCCCCGTTGGGACTCCTGGGGCCTTTCCATCCTGGGCCCCCTTCTCCCCTGCCATCCGCCAGCTGGACCTAGCAGCCTCCACTACCCCCCTCTGTAGTCAGCATTGTCCTGGGGCCACCTTGGCACCACAGGTTTCCTTCCTGGCAAACCTGCATGACCGCTTGGCTTGCCTTCCTCCAGGGCCCAGGCGCCGTCGCTGACCTGACGTGGTGGTGACGGGACCAGAGACTTACGCAGCAGCCCCTTGCCCCAGGGACCTCTCAGACCCCTGTCCAGAGCTGGCAGCCTGGTAAGAACCCCCTCCCTCTCCTCTACATCCTCAGGGCTGGAGCCAAAACTGGGCTGTCTCCCAAATCCTGACCATATCCTTCCAGAGGCCGAGCCAGGCCTGGACATTGTCCCCTCAAACATGAGAAGGCCGAGGTGGAGGTCCAGGGGGGTGGGGAGGGAGGGCTGAGCTTGGTTGTCACGGAGGGGGAACCCAGGCAGTGGCATGCAGGGGTGCTCAGGGTTGTAGTCCTGTGGAAAGCAGAGAACTGCCCCCCAGCCCCACACCCCTCAGGTCCTACCCCACCCTCTGTGTTCTTGGCTGAGAGATTCCTGGAGGACATTTTCCCAGAAAAAGAGGGAGGTGGTGTCTGGGCCTGGATCCCTGGATGGGCCTCCCTCTGCCTCCTGTGGGGGTGGTTAGGTTGAGTTGGCTCTTAGGGAGTGTTTCAGGCCTAACCTGAACTGGGTAGGAGGCCCCAGAGACAGAGCTGTGCCCTCAGGAGTGGGGGGCATCATTCCTCCCTACTAGTCTCCGTGTATATTTAAGTAAAGGCTGCTGGCCTCCCTCCCTGGAGTTGCCTTGCTCTGTAGATCTGTGTTTGTGGAGACCCTCTTTGGTGGATGGGTCGGGGGTGGAGGGGGCAGGGGTGTGCTCTGATTGCCCCCCCAGCTGCTAGGGCTAATAGGGTTCAGCGGCTTGTATCAGGCCCCTGGACAGCCAGTGAGGGGGGAAGTTGGGGAGCCAGAGAGTCAGGTGGGAGGGACACAGCTGGACCCCAGGCCTTGCTGGGGACACATCCTGGGCCCCAGGTGGGGCCTGCCAGGAGACAAGCAGCAGTGCCAGTCACATCTTTGGCTTCCCACGCTCTTGGCCACCCCATGTGGTAACAGGGAGCTGGAGTGACAGGGAACCAAGGTCCAAATGACCCAGAAGAAGGGGAGAAGGGTGTGGCTGTGGCTGGAACTGGACCTGCCCCACCTTTGGGCCTCTTCTCTATCCACCCAGTGGGATAGTCTAAGCCCCAGTACCTGCAAGGTTTATGGTACCTCAGCGAGTAGCCAGGTGACAATGAGCCTTCTGGCAGCCACTCCCGAGAAGGATGCAGGATGGTTTGGGAACTCACTAGGAGGACAGAAGCAGACAGACACTCAATGGAAACAGTTTCTCTTGGAGCTGGCTCTATAGGGATGTGCTGTAAGCCTGCCGCAGGGCCAGGAATCTCCATGGGGGGTAGGTTCACAGGTGTAGGCTCGGGACTGATTAGAATCGCCTGGACCTGTCCTTTTTAGGGCGTACGAACATAGGCAAAGTAGGTAGCTGTGTTAGTTTTCTGTGGCTGTCATAACAAATTATCACAAACTTGGTGGCTTAAACAACAAACGTATTCCCTCACAGTTCTGGGGACTGGAAGTCGGAAATCAAGGTGTTGGCAGGGCTGCGCTACCTCTGAAGGCTCTAGGGAAGACTCTTCCTTTGCTTTTTTCTAGCTTCTGGCGGTTGCTGGCATCCTTGGCATTCCTTGGTTTCCAGCTCCATCACTGCCACCCGGGCCTGTGTTGTCACCTGGCTTTCTTACCTGTGTCTGTGTGTCTCTCCGCACATGGCCTTCCTTTTTTTTTTTTTTTTTTTTTTTAAGATTTATTTATTTAGGGGCGCCTGGGTGGCTCAGGCAGTTAAGCGTCTGCCTTCGGCTCAGGTCATGATCCCAGGGTCCTGGGATCGAGCCCCGCATCAGGTTCCCTGCTCAACGGGGAGTCTGCTTCTCCCTCTCCCGCTCCCTTTGCTTGTGCTCTCTCTCTCTGTCAAATAAATAAATAAAATCTTAAAAAAAAAAAAAAGATCGGGGCGCCTGGGTGGCTCAGTTGGTTAAATGGCTGCCTCCGGCTCAGGTCATGATCCCAGGGTCCTGGGATCGAGCCCCACGTCCGGCTCCCTGCTCAGTGGGAAGCCTGCTTCTCCTTCTCCCTCTGCCTGTGCTCTGCCTACTTGTGCTCTCTCTCTAGCTCTCTGTTAAATAAATAAATAAATAAAATCTTTAAAAATTAAATAAATAAAATAAAATAAAATAAAATAAAATAAAAGATTTATTTATATGAGAGACAGAGAGAGAGGAGGGAGGCGCAGAGGGAGAGGGAGAGAGTCTCGAGCAGACTCCCCACCGAGCTCAGAGCTCGGCTGGCCTGATCCCACGATCTGGAGATCACAACCAAGCTAAAGCCAAGAGTTGGATGCTCAACCGCCTGCACCACCCAGGCGCCCCCTCTTCACATGGCCTTTTTTTTTTTTTAAGATTTTTTATTTACTCATTTGAGAGAGAGAGAGGGCAAGCCAAGCAGGAGCAGAAGCTGGGCGGAGGGTCAGAGGGAGAGGGAGAAGCAGGCTCCCCGCTGAGCAGGGAGCCAGATGCGGGGCTCGATCCCAGGACCCTGAGACAATGACCCGAGCCAAAGGCAGATGCTCAACTGACTGAGCCACCCAGCTGCCCCCTCACATGGCCTTCTTATCAGAACGATGGTTATTGGATTTAGGGCCCACGCTAATGACATCTACAAAGACTCTATTCCTGGATAAGGTCACTTTCAGAGCTCCCGGATGGATATGAATTTGGGGGGATGCTGTTCAAGTCACTATGGTAGCTTCTGCAAACTTCAGTTTCCTCATCTGTGACACGGGGAAAATAGGATGCCCGCCTGGCATCTTATTGTAGGATTAGACACAACAAAGAGTCCAGCACACAGCGGTGTTTTTACAAATTGATTCTCTATGGCTTTATACTGAGTCCCCCCAGCCACCCCACAGCCTTCATTTGCCCACTCAGTGCTGACCACTGGGCCCTGTGGATACTGTGGAGCCTAAGACACAGGAAGTCAAACTAACAGCTACGCCCACAGGGGTGGGGAGCTGTGATGGGGCCCCATGGGGCACTCTGGGGCATTACTGGAGCTGAGGAAGACACCTGACCAGGAGGCAGGGTGGGGAGGACTTCCAGAGGAGGTTGTATTGAGACTGGGGTCTGAAGGAGGAGTGCCAGCTTGAAGTTCCAGCAGGGAGCAAGGGATGAGCCTCAGGGAGGAAGGGGTGGGGCCCTAGCAAGGCAGGAATTTATCTAGAGGGTGTGGGGGCCTTTGATGGGTTCTTAATGAGAGAGAAGTGCTCAGATTTGCATGTTCAGCAGGGGCTAGAGCAGGGAAAGAGTGGCTGTGGACCCCGAGGAGGAGTTGCCAGGTAAGGGGGGCTGGGGTCCCGTGCAGACAGGAGGGGGGTAGACGTAAGGCTGTTGGACAGGACCAGTGAGGTTGGAGGGGGGCTGGGGTCCCATGCAGACAGGAGGGAGGTAGATGTAGGCTGTTGGACAGGACCAGTGAGGTTGGGGCCGGGGCACTGAGGCTAGGCTGGCTGGGGGGAGCTATGGGGAGGGCTGTTACTTAGTTCAGGTTTAGGCACACATGTTGACCTGAGGCTTCTGAAACAGCAACTCACAAAATGTTGCAAGCAGGACTCAGAGAGTAACCGAGTTCAACTTGAAGCGATGCAGGAGGCCGAGGAACGAGGTGGCAGGGGGTCGGGGCTCCTAGAAGCCCTGGCGGAGGGCCAGCAGGGCATGCAGGGAAAGTGTTGGGTGGTTTTGGCATCAGGAGAACCACAGGACCACTTACCCCCCGGGGGAGTTTCGGGGGTGGGGGGGGGGGTTGGAGAGGCGTGGACAGACAGGCTTGAGTCAGTGACTGAGGCCCCTTGGAGACAAGATCAGATGCCCCTCTGAGACAAGACCAGGCCCTGCCCTGGGGTGGGGGCTGGAGTCAGAGAGGCTCAGCCTTTCTCCTCCACCCCCTGGAGCTCCCAGACACTGCAGATAATTAGAGGTGATGTGATAAATGCTACCTGCGCAGGGTGTCGTGGGCAGAGAGGGCAGGGCAGCCAGGACGAGGGAGGCACTTTCTGCCGCTGAGCCCTGAGCCATTCATCAGGCAAGGACAGAGGCGACTGCAGGCCTGGGCGTGGGGACCATGGAGGTAGCGGGCGCTTGCTGTAGCTCATGCAGCCATCTCAGGGAATCCGCCCAACAATTATTTTTTTTTTTTCAAAATTTTATTTATTTATTTGAGAGAGAGAGAAAAAGAGCGAGAATGAGCGGGGGTGGGGAGGAGCAGAGGGAGAGGGAGCCCGAGGTGCCCCCAATTATTTTAATGATTTCTGCTCCCCAGATAGAAAACTGAGCACAAGAAGAGGAGACCCTAGGGGCGCCTGAGTGGCTCAGTCATTAAGCGTCTGCCTTCGGCTTAGGTCATGATCCCAGGGTCCTGGGATCGAGCCCCACGTCGGGCTCCCTGCTCAGCGGGAAGCCTGCTTCTCCCTCTCCCACTCCCCCTGCTTGTGTTCCCTCTCTCGCTGTGTCTCTCTCTGTCAAATAAATAATTAAAATCTTAAAAAAAAAAAAAAAAAAAAAAAGAGGAGACCCTGGGCCATGGGGTGGCAGGGGTTGCATTTGAACCCAGGGACCCGAGAGCCCATGCTCTCCTGCCTCTGGGTTTGGGAGCTGGGCTTGGCCCACCGGGTGCCGGACTGGCCCTGCCGCCAGCCATTCCCAGGTGTTAATGAGCTGGAGGCCCACACACGGGCAGTGCTCCAGCCTCCAGCCGCACATCAAAGGCAGGTGTTGAAATGGTGACCAGCGGATGGGGCCAGCGGGAGTCAGCCAGGCTCCCTGCTACCATGGGGCGACAGCAGCCTCTTCACTGAGCTGGAGTCTTCCTTCCATCCGGTCAGTGTGGTCTGTGCGGCTCTGAGAGGCTGTGGCCAGGTGGCAACAGGGTCTGTCGGGCAGGCCCCTGCTCCTCAGTGGGCAGGAAGTGAGGTCAGGCCCACCTACAGCATGCCGACTCTCACAGCCGCAGAAGGCTTTCCAAGAAGGCAAATTGGGGCTTGACACTGGGAAGAACTTGCCGACCAATCAGTTTGGCTGGCTTTTAAGGTAGTGAGGGCCCCCGTCAGGGCAGGTATGCAAGCCAACCTTTCTGGGGTGTCGGAGATAGGATATCAGAGACCAAACCTTTGGGATTCTGTGACCCTAAAGCTGATTAAGATGCTATGGTGTTGGGCATCAAAGTCACTTTTGTTCAGCCAGCTTACCAAATGTCTCCTCGGTGCAGATACCAGGGGACACTCTGGGGTAACATCAGGTTTCCTGGCTCCCGGTGGGCCCTGGGATGGTGTCCCAGCAGTTCTGGAGGGGACTGGACCGCCCTCCCAGCTCACACATGGTGAGGCTCCCGACTGCATTTTGGGAGGTGGTGTCCCTACGGCAGTGGCCCACTCAGGGCCCGAGGCTCACCTGGCACTTCCTGAGGCTCAGGCCTAGCCCCCCACAGCAGGGTGGGGCGCAATGGAGGCTGCAGTGAGGTTCTACTTTCAGGAAGTGGTTTGTAGGGCCTTCCCCATGTGTCATGGGTCAAGTTTCTACCCCCCCCCCAGTCTGTGGTTTCCCTTAGCACCCTTCTTGCCCCACCAATGCCTTCTTTCCCAGACACAGAGCTGGGGCAAACCCAAGCCTGTCAATACAGGAAGGGCCTTGGAGGCCACTGTAGTTCCTCATTTCTCAGAGGAGATGGGCCAGGTGCCCAGCCCCCCAGCCCCTTCTGTCTGACCAAGGCCCCTGGGGCACCCTAGGTTGCTGATACCTGCGCAGTAGGGGTGATTAGGAGATAAAAGGCATCAGGATGGTGGGGTGACGCCCCCTCATGCTGCCTTGGCAGCTACCCCTGGCTGGAGGCCAGCCTTGCCCAAGAAACTCATCAAGGAACAAGGACACAGAGAATCCATCTCAGCAGTCCCCAGCCCTCAACACTCCCTTCTTCCCATGGCCCTTACCCTCTGGTCACCCACCAGGGTCTTTTTTTTTTTTTTTTTTTTTTTTTTTTTAAAGATTTTATTTATTTGACAGAGAGAAAGACAGCCAGAGAGGGAACACAAGCAGGGGGAGTGGGAGAGGGAGAAGCAGGCTTCCCGCAGAGCGGGGAGCCCGATGCGGGGCTCGATCCCAGGACCCTGGGACCATGACCTGAGCCGAAGGCAGACGCTTAACGACTGAGCCACCCAGGCGCCCCTCACCCACCAGGGTCTTAATGAGTGAGCTGGGGTTAATGGGTTACCCAGCCAGGTGACACATTCACCAGCCTCCTGGGGCTCTCAAAGTCCAGACCCACTGGCCTGGCCTTCAGGGTCTGAGCTCAGCCACTTCCCTTATTAGTGTTGACACCTCAGGGCTCAGGAAGGGCCCAAGGAGGTCAAAAAGTTCCCTTGTGCCCTCACTACTCCCAGAGAGGCCTCCGGTGCCAGCCTCCAGGCTCAAGTGGTTTCCTCCACCTGGCATGTCCTACCCAATCCAATCCCAGCTCTGCCCAGATTCTTTTTTTTTTTTTTTTTTTTAAAGATTTTATTTATTTATTTGAGAGAGAGAGAGAATGGGGCGGCGGGGTGGTGGTCAGAAGGAGAAGCAGACTGCCCACCAAGCTGGGAGCCCGACATGGGACTCGATCCCGGAACTCCAGGATGATGACCCGAGCCGAAGGCAGTCGCTTAATCGACAGAGCCACCCAGGTGCCCCTCTTCCTGGATTCTTAAGGCCCCCATCACAGCGTCTGCCTCTCCTCCAGGGCCCTGGGCGCCTCCTCCTCCCTGGCTGACCATACTAAGCCCATCTTCAATCCTGCTGTGGGCTCCCTGAGAAAAGACTCTGGACAGGCCAGGCTTAGATGGGGGAATGACTGAATGGATGAGTTTAGGCGAGGGCCATGCTAGTGGTGGTCATGCTGGTCATAAGTGGGTCTCAGAGACACAGGTAGTCTTGGGCCTGCCAGCCCTGTGGGGGCACCCACCCTATCTCATTCAATGGGCCAGAGCAGCTAGGGCCACGAGCACACAACCCCATCTCCTGCCCTTACCGCCATGTGTCCTTCATCAGCCTTCCTGCTCACGACCCCAGAAATGTAGGGGATGAGGAAAGGCTCCCCTGGGTCATGCGACTTCCTTCAGTCCAGGTCACCAGGGTCCTTGGAGTGACAGCCCCTAGACTCAACCTGTAGCCCCAAGGGTCAGGGAAAGGGCATATTTGGAGGAGCATCCCCTACTCCAGAGTCGTGGAGAGAATCCTAGACTCCTCAGCCTGCTAGGGCCTCAGATGCTTACACTCCCAACCCCAGTGGTGTGGGTATCTGGTTGCACCCCTGTCTGGACATCGTAAGTTGGGGGAAGCCCACCTCCTCCCAGGGGACCCTTGGCCTGAACTGCCTCTGCCTGAAACCCAGCCTCATTCAGCCCCACTGAGGCCTCCAAAGCTCAGGTCTCTCATTCAGGATTAGGGACCCTACTGGACTCAAAGAGGCCAGCAGCTGTCCCAGGTCACACAGCCCCAGGGACAGGACGAGGAGCCAGCCCAGTTCCCACCTGGAAAGGTTCCTGTGCCTTTAAAGCCTCCCTCCACCCAAGCCGGCAGGGAGAGGGAGGGGAGGAGCTGGGTAACAGCTGGGCACTGGGGACTTCCCTCTGTGCTGGAGAGGAGCAGGAGGACCAGCCCTGGAGCCAGGTGAGCCAGGAGGGGCATCTGACTGTGCCTCAGTGCTATGTGACCCCAAAGGACAGCTCATCCTGTCTGAGCGACTAGACATTGTAGGTTGGGGTCACCCAGGCTTAGGGCCTCCCGGAAGTGTGGCTTCCATTTCCAGCTCTGCCACGTGCTGGCCCCTTCCTCTCCAGCCTCAGTTTATGCACCTGAGTAATGGGAGTGAGCTGACCTTCAGGGTGAAGGGGACGGGGCTTGTGTGAAAGGCTCCCGAAGAGGGGTTGCACAGGTCTTTGTCTGACCGGCTCTAGGCTGGGGGTCCTCTGTTTTTTTTGTCTGGTAAGGGGGTTTGAGAGTGCCTGTCCAAGCTTTCTGGCTCACTGTGCCACAGGTGTGGGGTGGGTGGAGGAGGGCCGCGTGCAGCTGCTGGACTTCTCTAAGGAAGCCTTTGAAGAAGCCACGACACCCCGGAAGTGGACTTTTGGAATTAAGAGGGAGGAGAGCAGCATGGAGAAACTGAGGCCCAGGAGGATCTGGTAGCCTGGAGCGCGGGAGCTGTGATGGGGGCTGAGGTACTGTGTCCTCTGGCCGTGCTTTGCCCCTCCCCGGGCTCCGGGTTGCGGCTGTGATGGGGCGCAGGGCAGGCTTAGTTGTGCAAGGGGTCATTGCACAACTCTAGGGGGCGCCCACCACTTTGTGGTCATCGCAGGCATGTAGAGCTATTTCGACAGGTATCTGGCTTAGTGGTTGTCAAGCACTGGGGGAGGGAGATTTTTCTAATTCCCCACCTTGTGCCGCTAGGGTGAGCAGCGAGGGAGATAGATCCCAACCCGCCTGGGTAGCGGTAAGCTTTCCGTTGGGGGTGTGGGCAGGGCTCAGGAAGACGCCAAGAGCTATGTTCTCATGCCTGGTTGGGGGTGGGGGTGACTCCTCATTGCGGGTGGGGGTGACTCCTCACTACGGGTGGAGGTGTTAGGGCCAGCCGTGTGGGTTCTGGGCTTACCTGCAGGTCCCCATGTCTCCCCCAACCCGGGGCCAGCTGACTTGCGTGAGTTGCTTCAACCTAAGCCTTGGTTTCCTATCTGTGAATGGGTCTGGGGTTGTGCCCCAGTTTCACCCCTGGGGCTCTGAGGTTGTGGTGACATAGTCCTCAAGCTGGGTTGGAGGTTTAACAGAGAAACTTCAGGCTTCCTCATGCTCCCCTCTCTGAGATTCCCACCCCTCCCCAAGCTACTCCACTCAGCCTAGATTCAGCGTGTGTGTGTGTGTGTGTGTGTGTGTGTGTGTGTGTGTGTGTGTGTGTTGGGAGGGGGTGGTGCTGATGATAAAGTCAGTATCTCTGGTGAGTGAGGCTTTTATATTCCTGGGGACGGGGAGCTTACTATCTTATGTGCCTAGGACAGGAACCATTGGGCCTGGAGGAGACTTTTCAGGCCAGCCCTTGCAGTCTTTTCTGGGGTGACATGGTTTCCCCAGACCAACACCCCTCAGGTCCCCTCTCAGTGTGTAGGGGTTGGGGGGCCTGACCAGAATAGAATGTGATACACTCAACATGTGAGGAAGGTTCTTTGTTCTGTAAATCATGCCTTTGGGTTTTTGTTTTGTTTTGTTTTTAAGATTTTATTTATTCATTTGAGAGAGAGAGAGAACACAAGGGGGGGGAGGGGCAGAGGGACAAGCAGACTTCCTGCTGAGCGGGGGAGCCCCATGCAGGCTCCATCCCAGGACCTGGAGATCATAACCTGAGCTGAAGTCAGACACTTAACCGAGTGAGCCACCTGGGCGCCCCCATCATGCCTTTGTTGACACAGCTTTTAATGAGACCCCTTTCCTCCTCACTCCCCTCCCTGGAACCTTCAGCTGCTTCTGGGCTTTGTGCCCCCAGGCAGCTTCCCCCTCCCCAGCTTGCCCCAGGCCAGGGATTTCCTGTTGGGATCACCTGTGGGGTTTGGGCCACCCTCTGCCCACTCACACATTCTTCGTACCCTCCCGCCGCTGGAGATATGGCCCTGTCTTATGCCTTCCCAGGCAGGGAGACAATTGCTGAGCAGGCTCAGGCTAGGGGCAGCCCCATGTCTCTCCACTATAGACCCCTCGCAGCCGACTGCCCTGCAGTGCAAATCCCCTGACATCCTGGCTGGTGTCTAGCCCTCAGGGAAGAGCTATGGGCCTTGGTCCCTGGATCCTGGCCTGTCCATCTTCTCAGTCATCCTGGTCTGCAGGTGATGTCCCGGGAAAAAGCTTAGTCATAGCACCACCATCCTGGGGCCATGGAGGATTTACGTAGAAATGCATTTTTTGGTGGATTTCGTCCCAAGCTTGCTCAAGAGCAGTGGGTGAGAGGACAAGACTTGTTTTGATTGTGTGACCCAGGATGGGCAGCAATACCTGGTCAGCCTCTGTCTCTCTACCTGCTTATCAGCTGGCACAGCCTTGTAGGGTGGTCATAGATTAGATATTCCAGATGGAGACTGTGGGGGCTCCCAGGCAGCCTAGACACAGGTGGTTGGGAGCCAGGGAAGGAGCCGTGACTCAGGGAGTGGCTCAGCCTTATTCTTGGCAGATGGAAGCCAAAGGGGAATGGGAAGCAGGGTCCAAGGTCTCCTGGGCTGGGCATGCACTTGTTCCTGGCTCAAGCTCTCCTTGTTGGGCTGGTAGGGACACGCAGCAACTTGGGGGCTGGTATGGGGCGGCCTGGTGTGTATTGCTGGGTTCTGTGACTTGGACCAGCTCTGGCCCTCTCTGGGCCCTGCCTTTCCAGGCTGCTCAGGTCGTTTCTTGGGCCTGAGGTGCTAACATTCCTGCATAGGCAGTGGAACTGGTCTGGACTCGAGGCCCCAGGCTATGTTCCAGGAAGTCACACTTGGCATCTGCCTGAGTGGTGTGGTAAAGGCTCTCAGGTCCTGCTTCTGGACATCATGTTTGGCCCTGGAGTTCAGATGCTCTGAACAGGGACAGGGTGAGCCAGGAGGGTACCCAGCCTAGGGCTTGCTGGTGGGGTGCTTGCCAGTGCACTCTGCCCTTTGAGGGGAACCGAGGCCAAGAGAGGGGGACCCTCTGCCTCTGTCACTGCACCTCTCTTGCCCTGCTGGGGCCATACTCCTCACCTCCTGCCATTGCCAGGGGGAACCCAAGAGTCACTGCTCTTATAGCACCTCCCATCTCCTGCCCAGGGCCCTCCCAGGACTGCGTGAACTTTAGTCACTTAGTGACAGGCCGAGTCACTGCGCCTCCCTGCTGCCTTGACGTCAGACTCTGGGGCTGTCCTCCCTGTCAGGCTGGATCTTTTAGAGGACAGCCTGTTCTCCACCCCACTCCGATACCTTCAACTGCTCCATGAGGTGGCTGGGGTCACCCGGCCAACCGCTTGCCTGCTCTGGGACTCGGTGAGCAGGAGAGTTCCTCTGCCCTCTCCTGCCCCTTTCCTGCCTCTGTTCCTCCTTGGAGGTGCCCTCCCTCGGATCCCAATCCCAGTTCAGAGGCCCCCTGAGGAGCTCTGCAGGGGGCTGCAGGCGTGGCTCTGGGCCACTCCTGGGAGTGGGGGGGGGGGGTGGAGGGCCAGCCGGAGCTGTGGCCCAGACTTTCCCAGGCAGACAGATCTGGCCGTGTCCCAGCCCAGAACTTCTTCTGAGGATAGGAGCTTTCTTGGGCCCCTGCCAACCCCAGGCCTCAGGTAAGCCCCCCTGGGTCATGAGGAGTCGGGTGGGGGTTTGAGGCCAAGCGCTGTGCCCGACCTATTCTCTGGCCTCAGTTTCCCCTCCTGACACCGATTTGGGTGAGAGCCAGGCCTCTGGGCTTGGACATTATTTTAATAAGTCTTTGAGAAAAACGTGGGGTGTGGGAGGGGGGTGGGAAACGGAAGCCCAGTCCCCCGCAGGGTGTCTTCCGCAGGGCAGGGGACGTCTGCCTGCAGGGCCTGGGCTAGGCCTCCCTGCTGCCCTGCCCAGGGAGGAGAGCATGGGCGTCGGTGCTGTCCACCCCTCTCCATACTCCCTGGCAATCTGAGCCTTGCTGGGTGCCCCCTGGCCCTCTGGAAGCCCACCTGAGCCCTGGGGTGGATGGATGGATGGATGGATGGATAGAGAGATGGATGGATAGGGGAGACTGGAGTACAGACCACAGGAGGTCATGGCTGGACACTACAGGGGCCCAGGGGGAGAGGAGAGAGGAGGGCCCTGAAGGGGGTCTTGGCTCACAGCCCCAAGCCCAGGAGAAATGAGGCAATGCCCCCAAGGTGCCTGGTGGATGGGACTGGAGGGCCTTCTTGGCGGGTGTGGCTGTGCCCATGCTGAGAAGGGGGTCATGACCTCTGTCCTACCCCACCCACCCCCACCACGTGTGGTGGGAAAGTTCTGTGTTCCTGGCCCAGGTCCTAAGGTCCCTTGTACCTCCCAGCGCGGTTATCTCAACGAGGAATCCTTAACCCTGACCCAGCCTCCAGGGTGTGCTCTGAGGGCTCTCAGGCCTGTCGGAGGGCAGAGGGCATAGACTGTCCCTTGGAGCAGTGGCAGGGGGAAGGGCCTGGTTGGCACTTTGGAGAGAGCCTTCTGCTGCTTTTCGGAGGACTGAGGAGCCGGTGGTGCTGTCGGGAGGGAAGGCGGGGAGGAGGCTTTGCAGGAGTCCCGCCAGAAAGGCTGGTGCCTGGATTCAGTCAGGGTGGGGAGGAGAACCTGGCTTGAATCCTCCTGGGGATGGAGGGTAGTGTCTGCCGTGCGGCTGCCCACTGAGCCTGGGAGGGGAAAGCCCTTTCTTGCTGGCTGGCTTCTGGATGTCCCCGACGTGGGGTGGGACTCCATTCCTAGACCATTTCTGGGACACCGTGTCTGGCCCTGGAGCTCAGGCCCTCTGAATAGAGACAGGGTGAACCAGAGGGAGTCGCAGCCTGGGGCTTATCGGCAGACACCCCTCTTTAACTGAGATTACCTCTGTCACCACACCTCTCCTTCCTTGCGGGGGTCACACCCCTCGCCTGCTGCCAACACCGCAAGGACCCAAAAGCTCGCCGCTGTCTCTCCCTGCACAGCCCGGAAAGGAGCCAACAGGGAAACAGTGAGCAGGAGGCTGACCAGCTTCCTCCTGCCCTAGCTATAGGCCTCCGGGGCATCACCCTGGTAGCCGATGACCATTACAGCCAACAGTCCCCTAGCACTCCAGCCTTTCCAATTTACTTAACCTCCGCAACATCCCCCTGCAGGATGCCTCTGTCATTCACGCTGGGCAGGTGGTCAGTGACGTGCCCAAGACCCCACATCAGATGAGGGGCAAGACTCAGATGGGATGAGCTGGCTCCAGGGCCTGCATGCCCCATCCCCTTGGCCCGGCACACGTGGGCTTCACCACTTTGTCACATGACGCTCACACCACTGAACCCGGGCCTCGCTCTGGGCAAACCCTCTCTCGGCAGCGCCTGGAGATCTCCCTCAAACGTGGGAGCGGCTGACAGCCTCCTCTTCGGCTCCAGAGTTCATCTGGAGGCAGAGGAACCTCACAGAGCTCCCGGGGGAGGGCTGACTCGGCCTGTTTCAGGTACACTGTCTCAATTTTCAGGAGAACAAGGGGGCTGTGTGGTCGCGGTGTCTCTCTGGAGCAGACTCTGTGGCCGCGGGTGCCTGCAGTGTGTGAGGGAGACCCCAGTTATCTCAGCAGCTGCTCCAGCCAACCTCCCCCCCCCCGCCCCAGCTTTGGTGGCTACCCCTGCAGGCAAGGCGTGGGGCTCCCATCTGCTGAGAAAGGTAGGTCCCTGCCCTGCGGCAGCTCATCTGACCATTGGAGGAGACATGGCTGTCTGCTCTCTGAACCCCACAGTCTGGGGCAGGCCACTCTGGGGGGCCCATGGATGGTACATGGCTCCGGGCTGAGGTGGGGGTCACAGAAGGAATCGGACCAGGCTTGTCCCTCGTGGAGTTCCCTGCTTGGCAGTGACTCCCACCGTAGGAGATAGACAAGGCCCGGCGGAAGCAGGGGCACGTGGAATCTGGGGGGCTCCCTGGAGAGGTTTCTGTTGGAGATGGGGTCTTTACCGGAATGGGGCCTTGAGGATAAGCAGGGAGATTTGGGAGGGCAGAGAATGGCGTGAGCAAAAGTCCGGGGGCTGGAAGCAGACACAGGGACATGTTTCTGAGGCTTGATTTTGGGCTGTGCCCTGTGAAGGTGAGGGTCAGGATGTGCCCAAAGGCAGTCCCCTGACCCTGTTAACCTCCACCCCCTTCCCCCACCACCAGGGCCCGCAGAGCCATGAAGAGGCGGTGTGTGTTCCTGGCCCTGCTGGCCGTGGTCCTAGTGCTCTTCCTCATCATTGGCCTATGCGTTTGGCTGCCCTCAGCTTCCAAGCCACACAACCATGTCTACGCCAGGGCGGCCGTGGCTGCAGACGCCAAGCATTGCTCGGAGATCGGGAGGTGAGTGGGCAGGGCGTGGGAACACAGGAGGACCACTGCAAGTGGATCTGGGCAAGACCCTCATCCCTCTGAGACTCAGTTTCCCCACCTGTCCATGAGCTACCCGGACAAGGGGTGTCTGATGCATGTGGAGCTGCCTGTCCTTTCCTTGGAACTTCTCCGCAGCCTCTGGTCAGGGCAGAAGGGGACACTAACTCCAAGGGCAGGGTGCAGGTTTCCCAGGGCCCAGCTGGGCCCCTTTTCTCAGACCTAAGGATCTCTGTCTCTTTGGATAAACTGCTGTTTTATGCTATTTTGGACCCCTGTCTCACATTATATACAAAGATCAGGTCCCACTTAGAGACTTAAACAGCAAAAAAAAGTTACTGATAAAAGTAACAATTTTCCAATTTTCTTTCTATTATAAAAGTCATGTACATCTGTTTGCTTGAAAAGGAAGAACATACAAGCCCACTGGCTTTAAACTTATATGTAAAACCCCAGAACTATGGGCTCTTCTTCCATCCTCCTTTGGGCAGGGTGGCCCGGCAGGGTGGAGGTGAGTAGCAGGGTGCCCGTGTTGGGGGGGGTGGGGAGCCTTTAGGTGCTCACTCCCTGCCACATGCCACGGGTAGGGACGTGCTGAGGGAAGGCGGCTCGGCGGTGGATGCTGCCATCGCAGCCCTGCTGTGTGTGGGGCTCATGAACGTCCACAGCATGGGCATCGGGGGCGGCCTGTTCCTCACCATCTACAACAGCACCACACGTGAGTGCCCCTGGGGAGCGGGAGGTGAATGGCAGGGGCTGTCTATCTCAGGCTGGACTTGGGCTGGGGGCAGGCAGAGCTGGGCAGCCCCTGGGCTCACACCTGGGGTGAGGGGGTTGGTGCTGGTCCGGACTGCCCACCTGCTTCTGCTTCCAGGAAAAGTTGAGATCATCAATGCCCGCGAGGTGGCCCCGGGGCTGGCCTCTGATGACATGTTTAACACCTCGGAGCACTCACAGGAAGGTGAGGTGTAAGCTCAGGGTGTGGGTGCAGAGCTGGGCTGAGCTGCTGGGAAGGCATGGGCATCTGGGGCTGGGGACAGCTCTGGCTGAGCTGATGCCTACCCTTCTCAGCCTTTCCTGGCCCCACAACAACCTCCCGTAATGAACAGTCAAGACCATCATCACAGAGGGAAAAGAGACAGAGCTTCCGTTATTTCTGCTCAGGTCCCTCCAGAGCCACCCCGTGTTAGTACATGGAGAGAATAATTATTTCAACAGCTCGCACATACCGGGTGTCACTGGGGCCAGCACTCTGCTCAGCCCTTTTCACCGATGAGCCCCTTGAATCCTCCCTGTATGCTTGGGAGTCCGGGGAAGCGCTGTGTTGATTCTCATTTTACAGGTCCAGAGAGGTCATGCAAACCAACTGAGGTCACACAGCTGGATGGTGCTGAGGCCAAAATTGAACGCAGGCTGTCGAAACCCTGAGTTTTTCAAAGGCATCTAAGTCATTCATTTATTCGTTCATTTGTGGGGCTAGCTCTTGAGAGGCAGCAGAGTCTTTTTTTAACAAGGTCTTATGCGGAGAAGAGGCCCCCAGTCTCCCCATGCAGCTGGGGGGAAGCCAGTGGCCACCAGGGCGTGCTGCTCCCAAGGACCCAAATGGATTGCAGGGTAGGAGGTTGGAGGCAGGAAGTTCCGGCTGTTGACCTTAACAGATCTGATCTCTAACGGCGGCCTCTAGGCGGGGCCCTGTGAGTAGCCCAGCCCTCTTAGCGTCCTCTCCAACCTACAGAATCTCCGAATTCTTACATCCGTTGGGAAACTCCAAATGGGTAGAATTGAAATCATTCAGTGTGATTGCTGGAGTCTTACAGACTTAGCACCTTAGGGACGCTTGGGATTCATTTATTTAAGCAGGACTTATTGGGCACCTCTTAAAATGCCAGGGGCTGTCCCGCAAGCCAGGGGACAAAGCAAGGGCAACAGGCGAAATCTGTGGCCCAGTCAAGCCAGGATAGCAGAGGCGGGAAGAGCCGGAAGGCATGCGATTCACCAAGTACAGCCTGCTCAGGGAGGGGGTGTCTAAGCAAAGACCCGGAGGCTGGAGTGGAGTGAGGGGTGTGCAGGTGTCTGGGGGCAGAGCAAGTGGCCCACGTGGGAACCAGTGAGGCTGCAGTGGGTGACCCCAGGGTCAGAATGGTTCAGGGGGTGTCAGACCTCATGGATCATTGCGAAGACCCTGCCTCTTGTCCGAGAGAAGTAGCAGTGTCCCCTGGGGTGTTTGTGGGGGTGGATCTAGGCCTAGGTAGGACAGAACCCTTGGGCTGCCGCAGAAGGGTCAGGGAGCAAGCTGCCTGCCCGTCAGGTGACCTGTCAGGAGGTCACCACGATAATCGGGGAGAGAAGAGGGTGTTGGGAGGCGGTTGGTACTCAACATACTTAGAAGGTGGAGCCTGTGCATCTGCTGATGGGTTAGGTGTGACACATATGCCAAGTGTCCTGGATGACTGGTCTTTGATCTGTATCTGGAAGGATGGGGTGCCCCTAAGAGAGAACGGCAAGGCTTCGGGGGACTGGGTTTGGGTGACAGGCAGGAGTCGAGTGTGCTAAGTTTGAGATGCCTTTTTGGCACGGGCAGGTGCATCCTCAGATCTGACCCTTAGAGGAGCAAGCCGGGCCAGAGAGTACATTTGGAGTTGTCGGCACATAAATGGAACTTGAAGCTCTGATCTGGGGGAGTAGACAGAGGAGGCTCTAGGAGAGCCTGGCAGGTGGGATGCAGAGGCGACCCGGGAGGAGTGAAGGGTTGGGTAAAGTGAAGTTAGGAGGGGACCCTGGTCTGCCAGTATGGGGGTCACTGGTGACCTTGGCGAGCAGGGTGGTGTGAGACCTGATTGGCCCAAGTTCAGGGCAGCATTTATTTAAGGTGGGGGGAATTATGGGCTGGGTGTCAGACCTTCTGAGATGTGCAGACATGCAGATCCTAACAACCTGGCTCTCGTGCGCAACTTCATGTTGTTATGAACCTAGAAGCTGCCTAGTCTGGGAGTGGCTGAAATGGCCCTGGTCATCCAGGGTGAAAGCAAGAGGGTGTCTGGGAGCAAGGGCTGTGGCTGTACCTTTCTGCATCAGTGTCCAGCTTAGGGCACGGTGGGCGGTGGGGGTAGATGGGAATCAGGGTCCATGGGTGTTTCCAATGGAACTGTGGGTTCCTCTAAAGTCAACTGGAAGAGACAAGCTCTTTGTGGTCAAATGGGGAAACTGAGGCCCAGAGAGGGTACAGGGCAAGGGTTTGGGTTCAGGTCCTGGTTGGTTTTTTGTTTTTTTGTTTTTTAAGATTTTATTTATTTATATGACAGAGAGAGCGAGACCGAGCACACAAGCAGGGGGAGCAGGAGAGGGAGATGCAGGCTCCCTGTTGAGCAGGGAGCCCGATGCGGGGCTCGATCCCAACCCGAGCTGAAGGCAGCCTCTTAACCGACTGACCCACCTAGGGGCCCCTTAGGTCCTGGTTCTGGGACAGTAGAAGGGAGGAAAGGGGAGGTCTTGCCTTGGCACTGGCTCAGTGTTGAGGGTGGCCCGGGCTTGCGCTGGGGACTTTGGTGGGTTCTGGTGGACCCCTTGAGCCTGTGGGCGAGGAGGCTCAGACTGAGAGATGGCAGGGGTCTGGCTTCCCCACAGTCTTGGTGCGCAGCTGTGGGCCTGACACAGGATTTCAAACCTGGTGGCCCCTGCAGAGGCAGACATCTAGTCCTGGGACTGCAGAACCCAGCACAGGAGGCACCTCTCCCCTCTGTGGCCTCCCTCACGTGTCCCAAGCCAATCTACACCCTTGCCTGCCGAGTCCAGATATGACAACTTCCATTTCTTTCCAAAACCTCACTAATCCCATGTGGGGACTGTGCCTAGGTTGTGGCCTGAGAGAGCATCCCTCCCGATGTCCCCGGCCCGGAGCCACTAATTGTGTGTGTCCCTGTCCCTGTGCAGGGGGCCTGTCGGTGGCGGTTCCCGGTGAGATCCGTGGCTATGAGCTGGCCCACCAGCGGCACGGGCGGCTGCCCTGGGCTCGCCTCTTCCAGCCCAGCATCCAGCTGGCCCGCCAGGGCTTCGCCGTGGGGAAGGGCTTGGCGGCAGCCCTGGAGAAAAGCCAGGCCGTCATCGAGCGGCAGCCTGCGCTGTGGTATGTCTGTGGGGGTTGGCCTGCCCTGGGCCACAGGCTGGGCAGACGTGGCCCAAGGTCCCTGCGGGCTGTGAATGACTGGCAGAGTGCTTTCAGGAACCTGTGCTGATGGAGGGACGAGGTCTAGAATCCAAGAACCCTTCCCAGTGTGTGTGGGATCACATTCTGAGCCTGGTGCCCGGGGTCCCAGGCTTGTGTGTCCTGAGTGGCAGGGGCTCTAGGAGGCATGGGCTGGACACCAGAGGATGAGGGCCACCTGCCTGTGGACAGGTGCTCACTGTCCTTTGATCTCCTGTGTGGTTGGGTGGGAGTGGCTGGCCGAATCTGCCCCGCCTGCCGGCCTCACGGGAGCCTCTCTGCCCCAGCGAGGTGTTCTGCCGGGATGGGAAGGTGCTGCGGGAGGGGGACAGAGTGATCATGCCGCGGTTGGCCGACACGTACGAGACGCTGGCCTTGGAGGGAGCCCAGGCCTTCTACAACGGGAGCCTCACAGCCCAGATTATCAAGGACATCCAGGCTGCTGGTGAGTGGGCAATCTCAGGGGCCCCAGGGAAGGAACCCTGAGCCAGAGCTGAGAGGCCTTAGGTCCTCTGGTCCTGCCTGGCCCGGGCACTGGGCCCTCAGGCAGCATCTGGCGGGGGAGGGGGAGGCAAAGGATACATCTGCAATCAGTGACAGTCCACATGGATCTACAGATCTTGGTTAGGTCAAAACTGAGAGACCAGTGCAGTTCAGGAGAGAAAGTTCTCGGTGGATAAATGCAGGCCTAGGCAGGAGCCCGGGCTGAGGGAGCATTGAAATGCAGATCTGGGAGGACTTCCCAGAGGAGGTGGTACTTGAGCTACAGATGAGGCTGGAGAGAGGAAGAGCATTTCTGGCAGATGGAATAGGCTAAGGCCCAGAGAGGGTGAGCTATAATTATCCCTGAGGGTCACAGCAGATGAGGGTGGGCTTGGTGGGCTTGGTGAGAGAGGCCTTGGAGGGGCTGCAAGCCGGGACAGGTTCTGATGAATTTCAGCCAGGCAGCCTTCCGCAGCCTCTCTGTCCCGGCTGTGGATTTCTTCAAACTGTTATTTTGGTCCAAGACACGGAAGAGGGGGATTAGCATGTTGACCTTTAGCACTGACGCAGGAAATTAGCCTATAAATACCTGCTCTGTCTGGAGCCTGTTCCCTGTAGAATTAAGAGCCTCCTTTCTCTGGAGGAGAGGGACTGGGCGGGGGGAGATGGGAGCAGATACTTTCCATTTGGAGAAGACTCTCTGGCCGCCAGGAGGAGAGAAGGCAGACCTGGAGGCCAGTGGGGCAAACAGGTGGAGGGCAGCTGGCCTGAGCCTGGCAGTGGGGGAGGTGGCATCTTCAGGGAGCACAGAGGGATTGGGGGGTGGGGCCATGGGGAGGTGGAGGGGCGGGGACCCGCAAGGTGGGCAGGGCTTTCAGTTGGATGGTCTTGTCCTCCCCTCAGATGTGGGGCCCCATCCCCATGTCCACCCACTGAGCTGCTCTTTGCAGGGGGCATTATGACCGCCAAGGACCTGAACAATTACCGTGCTGAGCTGATAGAGAACCCACTGAACGTCAGCCTTGGGGACGCCCATCTCTACGTGCCCAGCGCCCCACTCAGTGGGCCGGTGCTTGCTCTTATCCTCAACATCCTCAAGGGTGAGCTGTCCCACCACGACCCTGCAAGAGGCAGAGCAAAGTGACCAGGGCTGTGGGGGGCAATGGTCAGGGGCTGGAGGAGGGGGAGGAGTGGTCGGGAGGTAAAAAGGTTTGGAGCAGTGTCCTGGGGTAGGAACAACTCCTGCAAGGGCTTAGGGGTGACAGGGTCTGTCTGGCTTGCCCAGTTACTCAATGCTGGAAGTTCACAGCTCGGGGGGCCTAGTCCAGAGGATGCGTCTGGCAAATCTAAGTGATCTTCTGGGACTGGGTAAGACTGGGTAAGACTGGGTAGCCCTTCCGGCTGGACGTTTGAGGCCCAGACCCAGAGGTCCCTTGCCTCATTCCATCCTTACATTCCTCCAAAGTGTCCATTGGTAGTTATTAAATGTTCCCCTTCTCAAGCTGGGCCAAGCGAAGCGATTAGGGAGGTGTGAGCCTACCCCGTGGGCACCCAGCTGTCTTGGCCGAGCTGGGGTGTCCCAAGGGCCCCAGGACTGCCAACGTGTCCCCATCTCTGCTCAACCAGGGTATAACTTCTCCCGGGCGAGTGTGGAGACACCCGAGCAGAAGGGTCTGACCTACCACCGCATTGTGGAGGCCTTCCGGTTCGCCTATGCCAAGAGGACCCTGCTTGGGGACCCCAAGTTTGTCAATGTGATGGCGGTAAGAGGCAGGCGCTGGCCCGTGATGGGTGGGGGGGGGCCTGCCATGGAGGTGCCAGGGTGGGTCCCTGGGGCCACCCCAGCCTCACACATGCTTAGTTAATCCATTCCTACCACCAACTTTGGTGGTGGGCCCGCCGTGTGCTGGGGTGGACTGGTGACCCCGAGTTCAGCCCTCTGCCACAGGGAGCTCACAGTGTGACAGACTCGACAGTGAGTGATTAGTGCCCCCTACCCCTGGCCACACTCCCATCTTGGGGGCTGTACCCTTGGCCTGGGAGGTTTTAGAGTGTTCAGTGCTGAGGTGAGGAATCCATGGGGGCGCCTTGCAACCCTCAAGGGTAATGAGGAGGATGGGGGAGGGAGGGGGTGGTGGACTGGGTGGCAGAGGCCTCAGCCACCGGCTTGCTGGTCACACCTGGGAGCTAACGCTTCCCTGATCCCCACCCAGGCCCTGCACAGCCTGACCCACTCACGGCCAGATGCCCCAGCTCCAGGCTGGGCCTTCACTGAGACTCCCGTCGTGGCCTCCCTTACCTACTTGGATCCCCCATCCCGGGGCAGACCCGCAGACCCCCTCACACGGACCTGTGCCTCTCAGCTGCCCCTCTGCTCTCCTGGATCTCTTTTCTTTCCCGAGGACCATTTCATAGTACTTCCCACTGCAGCCGTGACTTGGGGTCGCGTACCCCTGGGGCCACTCCCCCTCCGCCCTCCCTCCTGGCTGAGGCTGGCCCCTCTGCTCAAGCACTTGCCGACTCAGCATGCCCCTCTCACAGCACTGCCCTGCAGTGACGGATCATTCCCGAGAGAGGCATATCCTTGTCACTTCAGAGCCCCCAGCTGCTGCCCCCATTCCTCTGCTTCCCCTCAGAGCACACTGGGCCGCTCCATCCCTTTCTCACGCCCTCTCCCATCAGGCTCTGCCCTCCTCACTCCACATTCCCCCTGCCAGGACCCTTACTCCACCCCCGGAGTCCAGCCTCAGTTCCCCATTCAGCCCCCCTCAGCAGCATCTCATGCAGTTCAGTTTGCCACCTCTTTTCCTCAGCTTTTCATTTTGCAAAGTTGTGGACATTTTGCCACATTCCCTCCCTCTCTCCCTGCCTCCATCCACCCCTTTATCGATATGCATGTGTTTTTTCGGGTATCAGATGGTCAGTCCCCAATATCATACTTTGGGTCATAGCTCCTAAGACAGGACTCCTACATACTGCCAGCAAGAGGACCTGGCCTGTTAGACATCTGTGTTCCCGAGGGTCCCAGGGTTGTTTAGGTCCCGAGCCCATCAGACTCAACCCTCGTTGTTCTGTCCCTCCAGTCTCTGAACCTACAATAGACCTCTTGGCTGTTTTGCTGATTTTTATTATTTTTTTATTTTTATTTTTTTAAGATTTTATTTATTTATTTGACAGAGAGAGACACAGCGAGAGAGGGAACACAGGGGGAGTGGGAGAGGGAGAAGCAGGCTTCCCGCGGAGTAGGGAGCCCGATGTGGGGCTTGATCCCAGGACCCTGAGATCATGACCTGAGCCGAAGGCAGACGCTTAACGACTGAGCCACCCAGGCGCCCTGTTTTGCTGATTTTTAAAGCCCAGGGCAGTCATGTTGCAGAACCATCCCACATCCTGGATTTGACTTTCTGTTTTCTTGGGAGTCGATTCAGGCTGAACGTTTTCCCTGTGGGGGTGTTGCTGGAAAATTCTGGAGGCATTTCCTTTGCTCAGTCCCCAGGGCCCTTCCTTGCTGGCTCCTGTGTCATCTCTCCTCTTTGTCTGTCCTCACCGCCGTGGGGACCCTGTTCAGGCTCACGGCTTTAAGCAGCCACCAGAAGCTTGTGGCTCCGTGTTTATCCCCCAGCCGGGTCTTGCCCGTCAGCTCCACACACATGGGTCCACCACCCACCTGAAACAGGAAAGGGCACCTGTTCAGAATCAAGCTCCCGACTGTCCCCTTCACTGCCCCTTCTGCAGTGTTTACCCCCCCAGTCCAGTGGCCGCTCTGGACGGAAGACTTTGGGGCCATTGTTTCTCTCCCCTGTGGGTCAGCCACCATCTGTCACTTGGTTGATGCCATAGCCCCCCCGTTGGGTTCTACGCCACACCCCCCCACAGCTGCCAGAGAGGTCCTGTGAACTACCGGTGCGCCCCTTCCTCTGTCCCAGGCCCAGGTGGCTCAAAGCAAAAGCCAGACTCCTTATAGGGCCTCTGAAGACTTACGGGATAACCCCCTGCTAACATCTTCCACCACCTCTCTCTTTGACCCTATTCACCCTCTGCCTGTCACTCCCAGGCCTGCCTCAGGGCCTTTGCATTTACCACCAGACCTCATTCAGGCCTCTTTTCAGCTGTCACCTCCTCTGAGAAGCCCTCCCTGATCACCTCGCCCCCACCTCATCCCTCTCCATCCCCTTTACCTGGCTTGTTCTTTCCAGCATGTCCCTGCCTGCCTTTGTCTTCCCTGCCAGGAGGGCAGGGACCTGTGTGTCTGTTCCCTGTTGATCCAAGCATGCAACACAAGCTCCATGAATGAATGAATGATTGAATGCGGCAGGAGTGGGGGCTTGTGGGTGGACAGACAAATACTAAGTGTTGCTGGACTGTAGCAGAGGCAAAGGCTGGAAAGGGGATCAGACGGGCCACGTGAGGTTGGGGGTGCAGGAGTGTTGTGGTCAGGGCCATGTTGGGGGGCTTCCCAAGAGCTGCTCGCACAAGCCTGTGCCCCCTCCCCCTCCTCCCCCCCCACCTCCTCAGGCCAGCTCTGGGGTCTCGGCAGGTGGTCCGCAACATGAGCTCCGAGTTCTTTGCCGCTCAGCTCCGGGCCCGGATCTCTGACAACACCACTCACCCGACCTCCTACTATGAGCCTGAGTTCTACACGCCTGATGATGGTGGCACTGCTCACCTGTCCGTGGTTGCAGAGGACGGCAGCGCTGTGTCGGCCACCAGCACCATCAACCTCTAGTAGGGGCTGCCAGGTGGCCCTGGGTGGGCCAGGGGCTGCTTGCATCTCCCAGATGGGAGCTCCATCAACCCCTTTCGTGGGGGGGAAACCAAGGCGCTGGACCTTGGTAGAGCACCTGCCCCCAGCCTCACTGGGGTCAAGCTGGAGCTTTGGTGGGTGGGTGGGGGCTGGGTGGGGTGGGGCTGGGTCTGGCATAGCTGTCTGATCCAGCTGGTCTGCAGCTTTGGTTCCAAGGTACGATCACGGGTCAGCGGGATCCTATTCAATGATGAGATGGATGACTTCAGCTCCCCCAACATCACCAACCAGTTTGGGGTGCCCCCCTCACCAGCCAACTTCATCAAACCAGGTGTGGGGCGGGGGGCTCAGGTGGGGAGAGGGCTGGTGCCCTGGGCAGGCACCTGACCGGCATCTCTGTCCCTGCCCACCCATCTGGTGACCACAGGGAAGCAGCCGCTCTCATCCATGTGTCCGGCGATCATCGTGGGCCAGGATGGCCAGGTCCGCATGGTGGTGGGTGCCTCTGGGGGCACACATATCACCACGGCCACCGCGCTGGTATGTGCCACCTACCTGTCCCCCCCAGCCCCTGACCCTGGGCCACACTGACCCCTTCCCCTCCACCCCCAGGCCATCATCCATAACCTGTGGTTTGGCTATGATGTGAAACGGGCAGTAGAGGAACCCCGGCTGCACAACCAGCTTCTGCCCAACACCACGACGCTGGAGAGAGGCATTGACCAGGTGGGGCAGAGCCAAGGAAACTGAGTCACAACGGGAGGGTCACAGGGTGTCCTAGGATGGAGGCCTGGATCTCCTGAGTCATCATAGACCACAGCCTCTGCCTGGGGCAGATGACCTTCACATCCACTGCCTGGGCCATCTTGAACCCCTGTGCGATGGGGGTCAGACCACCTGCTCCAGGGAGACCCAATAGGCCCAGTTGCCCCCAGCTTGTTGTTCCTGGCCACTGGGCGGGAAACGGCAGCACCTGTGCGGCTCAGCGTGGGTCTGTGTGGTTCCGATGGCATCGTGGGCCCTGCTGAGGCCTCTCTCTCCCCTCCCACCCCCAGGCGGTGACTGCAGCTCTGAAGACCCGGCACCACGACACTGAGGTCACGTCCACCTTCATCGCTGTGGTGCAGGCCATTGTCCACACGGCCAGTGGCTGGGCAGCTGCCTCAGACTCCAGGAAAGGCGGGGAGCCTGCTGGCTACTGAGTGCTCAGGGCGGGCAAGGCTTACTGGCAACCTAGGGATGAGATGCCTGCTGGGGCCAGAGTGGGACCTTGAGGGATTTGCTTCCCCTGTGAGTGACAAAGCAGTGCAATAAATGGGGGTCACAGCGTGAGGCTCTGGGCAGCCTTGCCGGCCCGGCTCCCATATCCCTGGGCCTCAGTATCCTATGTGTGAAATGGAGTTGTCTGGTCGGGAAGGGAGGAGTGGTGGGATTCAGAGGTCTTTACCCCTCAGGTGCTGGAGCTGGACTGAGAATGTTCTCGAGAGCCCGGCGGGTGGGTGAGTGGGGACAGGGGCAACTCATACCAAGTGCTGTCCTTCCTCACCCTGAGCCCCAGGACCAGGGGGCCCAGTCGTCCCTTTTCTGGCCTGGGTAGTGGCACTTGCTAGGATCGACCACCAGGGGGCGGGGCGGCTCTGGAGTTTTGGGGCAGCACGCCGCCGGCAGATGCTTGTACCCCAGCTACCTCGTCAGCCTGGCGGGTGTCCCCTGCTCACACTGTGGAGGACACATGGAGGTGAACCTGAGGTCTGAAGAGTGGGATTGGGCAAGAGGCTGGAGCAAAACATCTTGGTCAGAGCCAGGCCTGGGGGGTTTTCCAAGCACAAACCCAGAATGAAAACCAAGCTGTGATCAGCTCCAGAAAGAGGCCCAGTTCTCAGGGAACAGTGAACTGGGAGAGGTCCCCAGATCCCAAGGGTCAGGGCTTGGACCTGTGGGAGGCTGCATAATGCAGCCCAGAAAGAGGGGCCTGGAGGGGAGCAGTGAGACACAGCGGCCTCCCTCCTCCCCCGTGCACCAGCCCCTCCCGCCCTCCCTCAGGGTCTGCTAACTTGATGGAATGTCTGACTGAGGAGATGTGAGAGACTGGCGGGGGTGTGCAGGGGAGGATGGGTCACGGCCTGATGGCCAGGTATCCCCCTGACCAGGGAGCATAAGTGCGGACCCCTGAGGGCACGGGCACAGGGGCCACCCCAAGTCTGGGCTCTCCTTCAGGAGGCAGGAAAACTTGGCGTTTCTAAAGTGCCCACAAGGAAACGGGGTTTTGTGTCTGCAGAGTCTGGGCCCTGAGCCCGGGAGGGCGGTACCTCTGGGGTCCTCTGGGGACAGGATGGAGGCTGGGCTGGTGGGGTGTGCAAGTCTCCTCAGCCTTCATTTTGGCCCCAGAGGAAAGGCCATGGCCCCGTTTGCAGGAGAGAAGACTGAGGCCTGAGGGCTAGTCTTGCTCTGGGTGGAGGTTAAGCTCCTTGTGTTCCTGCACATGGGCTGGGTGCACCCAGTTCCCCAGGCCCCATGGGGCTCAGCTGAGGGCTCCGTCAGGTGCTGGGGGACTTGGTTTCCTCTCTTTCCTTCCCATTGACCCCTGCACACCTCACCTCCTGCACAAGGATATTCAGGGCCTTTCCCAGCTCAGCCTGTCCAGCCATACCTCTAGCCAGACCTAGCATGATGCTTTCCTTTCCTGGGACTTTGCTCCTCTGGTCCCTGCACCCTGACCTCAGCCTGACCAGGATGGCTGGGGAGATGGGGGAATGTCCCACCCTCAGCGCCTCAGACCCGCTGTCTCTGCTGCCCCTGCCTTCCCAGCAGGGGGGCTGGCCCTGGCCCAGCAATGCACTTTGTTTCCGGGCTGAGCAATGTCACTGGCATGGGGGACAGTGGGGGCAGAAGAAGGCTCCCACAGCCCTCCCCACCCCACAGAGCAGCTGTAGGAAGAGGCCCACTGGAGAGCCTGCCCAGGCTGACTGGGGGCTTGGGATGGGGCCTGGCGGGCTCTGTGGTTGTGTGGGCAGTCCCTCTGCTGTACCAGGAGCTGTCGAGAGGCCTGGGGCGGGCAATGCTCAGCTGGGAAGGAAGCCAGAGAAGGGGGGGGGTGTGGATGGGAGTCCTGCCTGTGGACCCTGCACCCTGTGCTCCTGCTAAGCCTGGTCAAGAGGGGCCTCAAGGGTCCCGCTCCCCCAGCTGCCTCCCTGTTGGGTACCCTGAGGCCTGGGCAGGGGAGGATCCAGGCTAGTGTCCCCAGGAGAGGACGCACAGCCAGCACAGAAGGACACAGGGAAGCAGACACGCAGCCAGGGAAGCGCCGAGATGCTTCCCTGGGAGGGGAGGGCAGCCTCATTCTCAGGAGGCCCATGGTGGGCCATTTAGACAGCGGGCCCCAGGGGTGGATGGTCTGGTGGGCAGTGGGTGCCAAGGGCCACATGCAGGCCCTGTTTGCTTTCCTCACGCAGATGTCTTGTAGTCCTGGGCGTTTGATGCAGATTGGGAAGCTGAGCCCCGTCCTGGTCACCCCTGTCTCCTGGCTAGGCTGCGGCTGAGCTGGGACTCAAACCCGGGTCCTGAGTGACATTGCCTTGGGTCCCCCCTCCCTCTGTCTCTGGCCCCCTTCAGCCCCAGCGCTGGGCCCCAGACATCCTCAGTGTCCTCTGGCTCTGGGGATGCTGAGGCAAGCTGTTGCTGGCGGGAACCGCACCAAGAAGGCAGGAGCCAGGGCGTCACTGCGGTCCCCTTGTCCCTCGGAGACAGATCCAGGGGAGGGGACTGGGCAAGCTTGAGCCCTGCTGTCCTGGCTTTGCTGGGAACTGGAGAACAGCCGTGGGGGCTCTGGGCAGCCCGTACCCTGGCTCCCTCGGGGGCAGGAGGTGCCAAGTCCTCAAGCACGTGGGTTGGGATGGCCCTGGGCAGGAGGGGCGTCTGGACCGTCAAGACAAGGCTGTGGGAATGAGGGAGTTAACAGCAGTTGCTTCTCCTCTCTGGAAGGAAAACTCCCCATAAACGCCCTGCTCCCTGGCCTCCTGCCAGGGCCAAGAACAGGGGCTGAGCACTGGGAGTTCAGGCGTGCGGCCAGCCTGCTTCTATAGCAGGCGCTTAGGTAGGGCAGCAACCCCGCCGCTGGCTGCCGGTCCATGTACCCACCTGGCCGCCGGGGCGCCGCCCTTCGTCTGTAAGCCCGTCTGTCCCTCCGTCTGCAATCCCGTGTCTGTCCAGCTGGTTCTCTGACCATCCTTCTCTCACTGTCCTATGTCTAGCTGTCTAGACTGTCAATCCGTTTGTCTGTCTCTGGACTCCATCTGTTTGTTCATCTGTCCAATCACCTGCGAATCCGTCTGCGCATCTTCTTGTGCGTTCATCCACCCATCTGTCTGTCCACCTGCCTTCTCTCCACTCCGGGCCTCCGAGCCATGGCCCAAGGCCGCAGGGCCATAGTCAGCATGGTGCTGCTGGGGTTGGGGCTGGCCTTGGCCATTATCGTGCCCGCCGTGGTCCTCTCTCGCCGCCACACCGGCTGCGGCCCCCAGGCCTTTGCCCATGCCGCGGTTGCCGCTGACTCCAAGGTCTGCTCGGACATTGGACGGTGAGTAAGAGGTGGGTGGGAGCTGGGTGGCTCTCGGTGGCTGGCCCCTCCTGGAGACTTTGTGACTGGTGGTGAGAGTGTGGAGAAGGTGTGTGTGTGTGTGTGTGTGTGTGTGTGCGCGCGCGTGTACTCGTAGTGGGGGCTACACGGGTTTGGATTCCAGCAAGGACGTGGCCCCAGGACCCTTGCACGGAGCAGGAGGCAGATGTGTGCCCAGGACAGAAGGGGGGTTGGGGCTATTGACGGAGGTGGTGTGTGAGTCTCTTCCTAGCTCTAGGGCTCAGGAGGCCTGGAGAGGGCACTGCCCCAGCATCACTGGTCTGGCCCAGGCTGACCCTGGTGACTGGTGCTGGCCCTTCAGGGAAGCCACAGCCGTTCTCCAAGGCTGGGGTTGTTCCCCAGAAGCATGGGCAAGTCCTGGTCTGTCAGTGTGCACTCAGTGCTGCCCAGGGCCAGTCTCTCATCCTGGCCCAGGCCCTGGGAAACCTGCCCTTGCCAGCACCATGTCCCCCACTGCCTCCCCTTCTGATGTCAGGGCCTGGGGCCCAGCCAGTGACTATTGGATGTTTGCGGCCCGGGCAAGGTGGGTGTTAGAGAGGGGCCCCAGCTGGTGTTTTCCAACCCTTTTCCAGGAAGCCCAGCCCATGGGAGCCTTCCGCTGCCCACCGGGGCAGAACATAGCAGGACACCCCTCCTGGCCCTTGGCCACCAGCCCGGGCCAACGAGAAGCTCGAGCAATCATCCCCCTCCCTGCTGGCTGGGTCTGTTTCCTGGAATAACTGCCTCATGGATCATTGTCAGGATCAAAAGTGCTTTGTAAACCCAAGGGACAGTCCCAGAGCAAGGGGGAGCGTGGCCAAGTCCTGGCCCAGGTGGTGTCCCATGTCACCTTTGTGCTGGCTTCCCCATTCCTGCATGCTTTATCTTTCTGTTTCAATCATTTGCCTTCTCCTTCTTTCCTTCCTCCCTTTGTCTGTCTGTCCATCTGTCTCTCCTGACCTGGTCCTCTTTCCCCTCCCTCAGTGCTCCTTCTAGGATGAGGGTGGCAGCTCAGGCGGCATGGTCTCCCCAGGGGCCTTCCAGGTGACAGCAGGGGAGTGGGCCCCCCTCCCCCCTGCTCTGGAGAGCGTGCGGAGGTGCCGAGCCTACCGGAACCTATAGCTGTAAAGATGCAAACAGGGCCCGGGGCTTCAGGCCCCAGAGACCACTGACAGGGACGTGGCCCCCAGCAGTGGGAGCCATGACACATTTCTCTGGGGGGGAGGGGTCTCTGTGGCGTGTCCTGCTGTGCGTGTGAGGGTCGGGCTGGGGGTCTCTGCTCAGAGCCCATGATGCCCCCTGCAATTCTCCTTGGTGAGGAGAGAGGATGTGGTTTCTCCCCTGTGTTTTGTGTATTTGTCAAACAGCGCTCTCCATTTCCTGTTCTTGTTTTAAGAAGCCCGGAGTGGGAGGGAGCCTGGAGCTGGCCCCAGCTGCTGTGGAACATGGGACAAGAGACCCTGGCTGGGCTGGGGGCCTCCTGGCCAAGGTCCATCCTCTTGAGGGCTCCTGGCCATGCTGCTGAAGGGTCTGAAGCCCACTCTCCTTCCCCCTGCTGTCCCCAGCTTCCCCACCACCATCTCCTCTCTCCAGCAGGGCCTCCCAGACCCAATCTCCTCCTACCCGACCAGCACCAGGTTTACTCCTTTGGGGCTGGGCCTTCTGCTGCAGCCAGAGCTCCTGGGGGAGGGTTCTTTTTTTTTTTTTTTTAAGGTTTTATTTATTTGAGAGAGTGAGTGAGCGAGTGAGAGAGAACACAAGCAGAGTGATGGGCAGAGGGAGAAGCAGACTCCCCACTGAGCAGGGAGCCTGATGCGGGACTCGATCCTGGGACCCTGGGATCATGACCTGAGCCGAAGGCGGGTGCTTAACCGACTGAGCCACCCAGGTACTCCTGGGGGAGGGTTCTTAAGGTTGGCATGATGAGGACCCAGCCCCATGAGTAATGGATAAATAGACACACGGTGATGGTGAGGTCCCTTCCCTTCTAGTCTGTCATCTTCCAGCACTATGTCCCAGCGTGTTAGGCTTGTGTGCAAACTGGGTGTTCTGAGGCTCTCAGTAAGTGCTTGTCTTCTAGGCAGACTGTGAGCTTCAGGGTCGTGGTGTCTTTTAGGTCTGTGACCTGTGTCTGCTGTGAGCACTCAGAAATACCTGCCCTCCCATAGGATCCTCAGTGGGACGGTTCATTGCTTTTCCCAGAATCCAGTGGGATTCATTGCTGCACTTGATTTATAAGGAAACGAGGCCTGCACAGAAGGGAGCTCTCTGGTGTCACAGAGCGAGCAGGCCCAGCTGGGACTGTCCTTCTGTGCTGCCTCTGCAGGGGTAGAAACTGTCCTGAGCTGCCGGAGGGGTGGGGTCCTCCCAGAGCCCTCCATCGCCTGTCCTGTATCCCAGTGTCTGCCCAGCCCCTAGCAGGCCTATAAAGGCCAGAGTTTTACTCGTAAAGGGAGGAGCTGTAGAAGAGGATGGGGAAGGGGGGCACCTGGGTGGCTCAGTCGGTTAAGCGTCTGCCCTCGGCTCAGGTCATGATCCCAGGGTCCTGGGATCCAGTCCCGCATCGGGCTCCCTGCTCCCCAGGAAGCCTGCTTCTCCCTCTGCCCCTCCCCCTGCTTGTGCTTGCTCTCTCTTTCTCTCTCTCTGTGACAAATAAATGGGTGAAATCTTTAAAACAATTTTTTTAAATCAAAAATTAAAAAAAAAAAAGAAGAAGAGGACGGTGAGGTGCAGAGTGCTCACCTTCTAGAGCACTGAAGTCTGCGCTGGTACTGGACTGTAGAGGTGAGGATGAGGATGGGCCCCTGAGAGCTGGGTCTTATCGACTGCTCCAGTCCCATCCAGCAGTCTGTGGGCCACGCTCTTGGTACAGAGGAAAGCAGGGACTCTGGCAAGTGGTTGCAACCTTCGAGCCTCAGTTTCCCCACCTGTGAAATGGGACTCAGCCAGTGCTTCCTTCATGGGAGTAGGGGGCACCTGAAGCTCGCCTGGTCCGTAGGACGTGCTCCCTTGATGGCAGCAGTCTGACCACCAACTGTTACAGTGGCTTGGACTGGACATTAGGAGCCAGAGTTAGGGCCCAGAGTCAGAGCGGGGGACCCTACTATGGGGAAGGCTCATAGGGGTGTGACCCCACCCCTTCCTTCAGTCCCAGCTCCCGTGACTCTAGTGGCTCTCCAGACTCCTGGCCAGCTCACCAGGAGATTACTGCATTTCCTCCCCTCCAGGGCTGTGCACCTGGACGCTGTGCACCCGCACGTGGGAGTGTGCATACCTGGATGGCTGTGTGATGTGATGGTGATAGCAGACTCTCAGCTCCTTGGGGACAGACATGTTAGAAATGCACAACCGTTCTGCACGGCAGCTCTCTGCTGGCCAGGCCTGCTCCCACTCACAGCTGAAAAGACCCAGGTTTGGGGTTCTGGGCTGGCTCAGTCCGTAGAGCATGTGACTCTTGATCTCAGGGTCGTGAGTTTGAGCCCCATGTTGTAGAGTTTACTTAAAAAAAAACAAAACAGGGATGCCTGGATGGCTCAGTCAGTTGAACGTCTGCCTTTGGCTCAAGTCATGATCCCAGGGTCCTGGGATCGAGTCCTGCATCGGGCTCCCTGCTCAGCAGGGAGCCTGCTTCTCCCTCTGCCTGCCGCTTCCCCTGCTTGTGCTCTCTCTCTCTCTTGCTCTAATAAATAAATAAAATCTTTAAAAACAGGGCGCCTGGGTGGCTCAGTTGGTTAAGCGACTGCCTTCAGCTCAGGTCATGATCCTGGAGTCCCGGGATCGAGTCCCGCATCGGGCTCCCTGCTCGGCGGGGAGTCTGCTTCTCCCTCTGACCCTCCCCCCTCTCGTGCTCTCTCTCTCTCATTCTCTCTCTCAAATAAATAAATAAAATCTTAAAAAAAAAAAAAAATCTTTAAAAACAAAACAAAACAAAATAAAAAAAACCCAAAAACCAGGCTCAGGGAGGTTGAATCACGTGCCCCGTATCATGCAGCTGGAATGCAAGGGTGGTTTAACATATTTTAGAAGACAGAAAAATTATTTGATTGTCTTGATAATGCCGAAAATGCACTTGATGTAAAACCTGATAGGAAAGTGGGCAAAAGATTTTGACAGAAACTTCATGAAAGAGGATATTCAAATGGCCAGGAATCACAACCCCTTGGCATTAGGCATGGGTTTGTTGATTGTCTGTCTCAGCCACCACAAAGGCAAGGACTCTGACCATCTGGTCACCACTGTGCCCCCAGGACAATGTCTGCCTTGCAGACAGTAGGTGCTGCATTCCTAATTGATGAAGGATCCTGCAGGTAGAGAAGCATGTATGCACCTCACACATCCACAATGCCCACTGACTTGTACTCCATACACACGTCCACAGGCATGATGGTCCCGGCTCAGGACTACCTGGGCTGGAGTTCCTACTCACCAGCTGTGTGATACAGAGCACGAGATTCAACCTCCCTGAGCCTGGGTCTTTCTTTTTTCTTTTCTTTTTTTACATAAACTCTATACCCAACGTGGGGTTCAAACTCATGACCCTGAGATCAAGAGTCACATGCTTAGCTGCATTTCACACATTTTTTTGCTGTTGTTTTGGCTATTTCCCCCCAAATGCTTATATTTTTATGTTTTCAAAGATTTATTTATTTATTTTAGAGAGAGAGAGCGTGAGCTGGAGGCGCCGAGGAGGAGGGAGAGAGAATCTCAAGCAGGCTCAACACTGAGCACAGAGCCTGATGCGGGGCTCTATCCCAAGACCCTGAGATCATGACCTGAGCCAAAATCAAGCATCAGACGCTTAACCCACTGTGCCACCCGGGCGCCCCTGTTTTTATTTTGAAAAAGTTTTAAACCCACAGAAAAATGGAAAGAATGCTCATTTACACTTCACTTAGGTTTACCAATTGTTAATATTTCACCTCATTTTCTTTCTCTCTCTCCACATATTATGTATCTACGTTTTTTAAAAGTTGCATTAATCATGGCACTTTATCCCTAAATACTTAAGTATATATCTACTAAGATCATTCTCCTATATAACATTGATACCATTATCACAATGAAGAAATTTGACCTTGATATAATAGTAGTATTTGATACCTCATCCAATTCAGATTTTCCCAATTGATTCAATAATTCTGTCATCTATCTATCTATCTATCCATCTATCTATCTTCTATTATCTCTTTAGATCCAGTATCCAATCAATGATTGTCATGTTTTTTTAGTCTTCTTTAATCTAGAACTATCTCCTACTTCTTAAAAAAAAACACAAACTGATCTTCTATGACATTAAGTTTTTAAAGATTGATTGATTGATTGAGAGAGCATGTGAGTGGGGGGAGGGGCAGAGGGAGAGGATAGAGATAATCTCAAGCGGACTCCCGGTTGAGCGTCGAGCCTGATGTGGGGCTCAATCCCAGGACCCTGAGATCATGACCTGAGCCGAAATCAAGAGTGGGCTGCCTAACCAACTGAGGCAGCCAAGCGCCCCTATGACATTAACGTTTTTAAAGAAGCCTGTCCAGCTGAATCACAGCCTTGCTTCACAATCCTGGTTTGTCTGATTATTTCCTCATTATCAGATTCTGGTTCAACATGAAGGCTCTCTCATCATTGGTGATGCTGAGTTGGATCACTTCATGAAGGTGATACCTTCCAGATCTCTCCTTTGTAAGGGATATCATTTTCCTTATTAAATTAGTAACATATGGTTTGATACATTGAGACCAGGTGAATATCCTTTTTTCAAACAACACTTGACCCCATGTTTTAGCATCTATTTTGATCCTTGTCTGAATAAATAAATTTGTGTTTGCAAAAAGGTGATTTCTAAACCTGTCATTTCTTCAACATTCAGTAGTTTGCATTCTTCTGTAAAAAAAGAACCCTTGTTCCCAAACCTAGATGTTCTTGAATATCACTATTGACTCAAGGATTGTTTTGATTCAATATGTTATAATCCATCCCTGTTCTTCTTTCTGATGCCCAAATCGTCACAAATTTGACCAATGGGAGCCCCTGTAAGCCAGCAACTATATTCTTTTACTGCGAATCCATTAGTCTTAGAAAATTTTCTTGACTTCTAGCCCAAAATGTTCCAGGATCTACTTGTATATTCCCTCAGCCAGATCTGAAATCAGGAATCAGTAGAGTATGGTATTTCAGAAATCAAGATCTGAGGGCTAGGGGTGTTCATTGAGACAGGGAAACCATTGCTTCTACATTGTGTCCGTGCATAGAACCAGAAGAAATGTACAAATATCATGAGTCTGTACCGAGACCTCCAGTTGAGATCCACGACCATAGGCTTCTTTCCATTTCCTCTGTCTGATACTGTGCGTCTCTTCTGCCATGGTCAAAGGAATTCCCATCAATGTTAATATATTTACGTACTCGTTCTATCTCCAGTAATCACAAAATAGTTTCAAAATTACTTCAACAAGACCACTATGAACAACAAATCTACTAAGTAAAATTTGAGATGCCTTTGCAGGTTGTTTTTGTTGTTGTTGTTTTGTTGTCCTTAGGTTATATCCCACAAAGGATGTATGGTGAAGTTAAATTATTTTTCCTCTGTGGTTATCAGTTCAATATACCATTAGCTTAATTTTTTTTTCAGTTTGTATTCAGTTTTAGGGTTTCCTTTTTGTTTTAATTTTACTTTTGAATATAAGTCAAAACTATGTAAAAAGATATCCTCAAAGATCTCATTCACATCACCTTCATCCTGTTCCTGTTCAGTCTTTTAGAGGGAATGATTTTCATTTGTCTCTGATTTATTTTTTTTCTGTGTTTTTTTTTAATTTACATATCTTTCTTTTCATTTCCTTTTTTTTTTTTTTTTTTTTTTTTGCTATTAATTCTGTATTTCTATTTGCAAAACAAGCAGATATATCACTTATTTTCTCTTTTTGGCATAGCTTTTGATATCAAGAAAAGTTTGTATTTTTGCTCTAATGGTTATTATATTTCTGTTGATATCTTTATTGTACGTTATATATTATATGTAATTACAATATTAGATATATAAATATGGTACTTTCAGTTCTTCTACTTTTTTTGGATATTCTTTATTTGCTCTTCTGATGGTTAAACTAGGCTATGGTGCCCAGTCATTTGGTCAAATACTAGTCTAGAATTTGCTCTGAGGGTATTTTGTAGATGTGATTAACATTTCATTCAGTTGACTTTAAGTAAAACATTACCCCCAGATGTTGGGTGGTCCACATCCAATCAGTTGAAGGACTGAAATGCAAATCGGGTTTCCCAGAGAAGGAATTCTGCCTCAAATCTGTAACATAAAAATCCCATCTGAGGGGTGCCTGGGTGGCTCAGTTGGTTAAGCATCTGCCTCTGGCTTAGGTCATGATCCCGGGGCCCTGGGATTGAGGCCTGCATTGGACTCTCTGCTCAGCGGGGAGTGTGCTTCTCCCTTTCCCCCTTCCCCCACTCATGCTTTCTCTCTCTCTCTGAAATAAATAAAATAAAATCTTTAAAAAACGAAATCCTGTCTGAGTTTCCATTCTCCTGGCCTGCCCTACAGATTTTGAACTTGCCAGCCTCTGTAATAACATGAACCAATTCTTAAAAATAAAAATCTCTTTCTACATCTATCCCATTGGACTGATAGACTTCCCTACTATGAGTAATACTGAAACCACCTAGAAACCTCTTATTTCCCCTGTTCCTCCTCTTTCCCAAGATAGGATCTGAAGGGATATGGGATATCTTTTTACTCTCAGTTAATACCTATCAGTCAGTCAATAACCTTATTCTACTTCTCACATAGCCTCTCCCTTCTCACTCCTATCCTCTTTTTTTTATCCACACAACAGGCCTTACCACCCATAATAGCTTTAGCTGTTTCTACTGTTTTTTTCAGTTAATTTTCTCTCTTTCCACAAATGAGTTTTCTGTCCACACAATCATTAAAAGGAAAATTTTCACTGGTTCATTTAACACAACCAAACATCCAGTTTCGTGCACAATAACACAGGCACATTTACTTTTATCAATACTGGGGGCCTGTAAACCAGAGTATTTTTTTTAACCTGTCATTTGACTGGCCCATAAGTAAAAGACAACAGTCATGTCCTCAAAACCATATCCCCACTCCATTTTTTATGGTTGTACTGTGCCTCCATTTTCAGAGCAATAGACATTACGTTGCTGTCCTGTTTCCATAACTACCATTTTTAGTCTTAGATCTACAGTAAATATATATTTAATTCCTACTCCCACTCATGTCAGTCTTTCCCATTATTTTGGTTGTCTGAAGTTTGTTTTCTATTAGATTCCTCAGGGAGTTTTCATGGGGAAAATATTCACTGAGTTCTTGCATGTTTATAACAAACAGTTTGTGGCCTTTGTAGGTGATGATCAGTTTAGCTGGATATAAAATCTTTGGTTCACATTTTCTTTCCTTGAATGTGTTGATTATAACACTTCATCATTCCTGGCACAAAGCATTGGTGTTGAAAAGTCTGATGACAATTTGATTTTCTTTCTCTTATAAGTGAGTTAATCTTTTTATCTAGATACCCAAATAATTATTGTTATTAAAGTCCAATAGGTTTATTAGAATATGCCTCAGTGTTGGCTATTTAATTGATTTTTCCACGCAGTGGAGTGCCCTTTTCAATACAGAGTAAGTTTTGTGTTTTGTTTTGTTTTTTTCTTTTTAAATGAAGAAAGTTATCTTGAATTATAGTGTTTATTATTTTCTTTGTCCCAGAGATTTGGCTTTCCACTTTGGGGCTCCTACTAAGTTTATGTTTGATCTTCTTGCCTATCTTTTATATTTTAAAATCTCTTTTCCATTTCTTTTTGATTAAAAAAATTTCCCCCTTCTCATCTTCTCTTTCTTTTTAAGGAAACTCTGTAGGTATTTGCTCTGTGTTTATCTTTGTTTAGCCTTCATTTCTGAGAGTTTTTTCTTTTATGTTTTATTTTTTCCTGAGTCATATAATTTTAGTTTTTTTTTCTATAATTTTGTTTTTTAAGTCATCTTTTCCAATCTCTTCATTTGCAGTTTTTCTAATTCTGATGTATGCTGCCCCTTCATTGCTTCTATAATCCTTTTAATTTATTTTGGCACATTTTGAAATATTAAGTTGCTATTTACATCTGCTTTGTAGGCTTGTCTTTCTGGTATGCCTCCATAGGTCATTATTCTGCTCCTTATATCTTTTTTTCCTTATAACATCTCTGTAGGGGGTGTGACTTCAACATGTTTTATTGTTCATGTTCAAGAAAGATGAATTTTCCTATACTTTTAGGCTGGAAGGCAGGTCAAAATAGTTTTATCACTTTGTGACTCTTGAATTCCTTCTGCTGTTTTCACAAAATGATTGGAAATATATATCTGGTCTCTTACTTTCTGATAATTGTTTTCTCTTTCCTTTGCCTCTGTGGTTCCAGTCCTGTTCAATTTGCTTCTACTACAGCAGCTTCTCATCAGGGCAGGTCTCTCTCCCCTGGAGGAGAACATTGGTTTATTCATTTTGAGAGTTCTCAGGATCCAGAACTCTTTAGCACCATGCCTTCCCTTGTCCACCTTTCACTCACCCATAAGCTGGAGACTGCCAAACCCAATCTGTAACACTCATCTGAGTGAAGATTCTCAGATTGATTGGCCCTCCAGACTTTCCTATGACCTTGTGGCGAATGTGGGAATTCTTCAGACCCATTGTCTCCCTTCCCCGTCCTCCCACACCATTGCTGATTACCCCACACATTCTGATGTTTGGTATTTTCATTGCACTTGGTTCAAAACACTTTCTAATCTCCATTGTAATGTCTTCTTTGTCCCATGGGCTATGTATCAGTGTTTTTCTTGATTTCCAAACACATGAGGATTTCCTTTTATTTTCATTTTTTTTAATTTAAATTCAATTAATTAATATATAGTGTATTATTAATTTCAGAGGTAGAGGTCAGTGATTCATCAGTCTTAGATAATACCCAGTGCTCATTATATCACGTGCCTTCCTTAATGTTCATGACCCAGTTACCCCATCCCCTCACCCCCTTGGCCTCCAGCAACCCTCAGTTTGTTTCCTATGATTAAGAGTCTCTCATGGTTTGTCTCCCTCTCTGATTTTGTCTTGTTTTATTTTTCCCTCCCTTCCCCCATGATCCTCTGTTTTGTTTCTTAAATTCCACATGAGTGAGATCATATGATACTTGTCTTTCTCTGATTGACTTATTTCACTTAGCATAATAGCCTCTAGTTCTACCCACATCATTGCAAATGGCAAGATTTCATTTTTTTGATGGCCGAGTAGTATTCTATTGTGTGTGTATGTGTGTGTGTGTGTGTGTGTGTATACCACATCTTCTTTATCCATTCATCTGTCAATGGACATCTGGGATCTTTCCATAGTTTGGCTATTGTGGACACTGCTACTATAAACATTGGGGTGCACGTACCCCTTCGGATCCCTACATTTGTATCTTTGGGGTAAATATCCAGTGGAGCAATTGCTAGACATATGGTAGCTCTATTTTCAACTGTTTGAGGAATCTCCATACTGTTTTCCAGGGTGGTTGTACAAGCTTGCATGCCCACCAAGAGTGTAAGAGCCTACATGGGGATTTTCTTTCCTTTTCTTTTTTTAAGATTTTCTTTATTTATTTGAGGGAGAGAGAGATAGCAAGAGAGAGAGCACAAGCAGAGAGGAGAGGGAGAAGCAGGCTCCCCACTGAGGAGAGTGCCCCATGTGGGGCTCAATCCCAGGACCCTGAGATCATGACCCGAGCCGAAGGCAGCCGCTTAACAGACTGAGCCACCCAGGCGCCCCTACATGGGGGTTTTCTAAGTCATTTATATTATTTCAGTTCTCTGACATTTGATGATCTGTTTATATAAATATTCTATGTGTTCTTGAACATGTATTCAACTGCATGACTGTTGAGTACTGCATTCTGTACATGTCAATTCATTCAGCTTATTATAGTGGTGGCATTCAAATCTTCTATAGCCTCACTGATTTTTTTTCCTGCTTATTCTATAAGTTTCTGGGAGAAGTATGTTAAAGTCTCCTACCATGTATATTTGTCTACTTCTTCTTTTCATTCTGCCAAGTTTTGCTTTATATGTTTTTAAACTGTTAGTGTACACACATCCAGATTTTTATATCTTCCTGTTGAATTGAGCTTTTTATAATATTAATGTGTTCCTGTTATCTCTAATAATGTTTTTCTTCTTAAAGTCTACTTTGTCTGAAATTAATATAGTTATACATGTTGGTTAGCGCTCACATGATATATATATATATTTTTTTGTCATTTTATCCCTGTGTCTCTTAATATATTTTCTATATGTTCTATACTTTTTTCCCCGCTCTGTACTTAAATTTCAATATTTTGTATTGAATTAATCTTTTTTTTTTTTTAATTTGTGTCCAGGGCATCTGGGTGGCTCAGTAGGTTAAGCATCTGCCTTTGGCTCAGGTCATGATCTCAGGGTCCTAGGATCGAGCCCCACATCCGGCTCCCTGTTCAGGAGGGAGCGCGCTTCTCCCTCTGCCTCTGTCACTCCTCCCCACTCATGCTCTCGCTCTCTTTCTCATACTCTCACTCAAATAAATAAATAAAAATCTCTTAAAAATTTTTGTGTCTAATCTGTTGTTAATGCACTGTTAACATTGAGCTCCTAATTCCATGTTTTATTGTTGCCATTTCTCTGGGGAAATCCTTAATCTTGTCTTTTATATCCTTAAATGTAGTTATTTAAAGTCTGTGGTCTGACAGTTTCATAATCTGGAGGTCCTATGGGTCGCTTTCTTCTATTGTTTGTGCTTTCTCTTGGGCTTTGTTTATGTTGTATTACTGCCTTGTTTGCTCGGTTATTTTATTTTATTTATTTTTGAAGATTTTATTTATTTATTTGACAGAGAGAGACACAGCGAGAGAGGGAACACAAGCAGGGGGAGTGGGAGAGGGAGAAGAAGGCTTCCCGCCGAGCAGGGAGCCCAATGAGGGGCTCGATCCCAGGACCCTGGGACAATGACCTGAGCCGAAGGCAGACGCTTAACGACTGAGCCACCCAGGCGCCCCTTGCTCGGTTATTTTAAAGTTAACCTTTGGAAAGTGTGTTGAAAATTGTTAAAAATAATGGTTAGAAATAATCTGAGGCCCAGGATACCAACATTCTGGAACTAATTTAATCCCATTTGATTGAAAGTGATGATTTGAAGCTGGGCCACTGGGCTTGTTAGGGCTGGCTTATTTCTCCTTTTACTCCCAGAGTGAGGCCCCATTGCCAAGGGCGGTTCACCAGCATGCCCCGGCCCCAGCCACACAACAATGTCAAAAGCACTACGTGGCCTCTCGGCCACTTCTTTCAGGACTGGCAAACGTCTTGAGGGGGAAAGCACCTCCAAATGCCAGGCTCCTCGGTCTCTAGGCCTGCATTTCTTCCCTGCTTGTGATGCCTTTAAGTGGATATTTTCTCTTTATCTGGCTCGTCTAGCAGTCTGTGGGAAATCTGATCTGAATAATTTCATTTCCCATTACAAGGATGTCTGATTTACATTTTGCCAGATAATTTTGTTAAAACGGAAGGGGTAAGGCAGATGCGGGGGACCAAGTAGGAGACCATTGCAATAACCCAGTGAGAGATGCTGGTGGCTTGGATCTGGGGATGAAAGAAAGTGACCAACCAGGAGTGACTCCAACGTTCATGGCCTGAGCAAAAGGGTGAATGGTTGTGTCCTTTTCTAAGGTAGTGAAGGTAAGAAGGGAGCCATTTTGGGGGGCAGAGTTGGGAAGGAAGTGCAGTTTAGGTCATGTTAAGAGTGAAATGCCTCAAATAAAAACTTAAAGAAACAAACAAACCCAAGCCAATCCAAAAAAAAAAAAAAAAATGAAATGCCTCTTAGACACCCAGAGGAGTCATCTTGTGAATGGCTGGGGATGTGTCTGGAGTTTAGGCGAGAGGCCTGAGCTGGAGATAAAACTTGGGGGTCATCAGTGGGGAGGTTGCATTTTAAGCTCTGAGCCTAGATCAGCTCATCTGGGAGAAGATATAGGTGTACAAGGACGGAGGACTGAGCGCGAGGCCCCCAACAACATGAGGCCAGGGAGGTAGGGGGAAACGAGAGCACGGTGGGTGGTGGTGGTGGGAGCATGTCTTCTGGAAGCAGAGTGCAGAGAGCACTTCCAGAGGCAGGGAACAATGGGTCAGACGAGATGAGGCTTTTGTGATGGGAATTTTTTTTTTAAATTATTTTCCAGTTTGTCTTTTGTTTTTGTTTGTGGTGTTTTAATCTTATGAAGCATCTGTGTTTCTCTCTGCCTGGATGTGACCGTCTTTGTTGTGTCATGCTGCTGGCTTCCGCCCGTTTCCTTGTTCCAACATTGCGTGTGTCCATGCTGTAGACATGTGTGCCCACGGGTGTGCCCAGAGCAGGGGCATGTGGCCCAGGGGAGGCTGTGAGCCCAGGGTGGAGTGGTTAGGCTGAGGTGCCTGAGCCGAGGGACGCCCTATGGGGTCAGAGGTCTTACGGGGTGCGGGAGGGCAACCAGTTCCACTCCCTCTTTGGGCCTTGGTTTCCCCATCTGTAACTGGTTTAAATGCTTGCTTCCTTGAAGTGCTGGAGAGGATTCCTGAGTGTACAGGAAGAGGCAGCCCCCCCGTGAACTGGGCAGGGCTGTGCCCTAGGAACAGGGTCATTTCCTCAACACAGACCAGTCTGACTAGCACCTTGGAGCTAAAAGGCCCACCCCTTGGTGCCCACAGACAAGTGGGAGACTGAGACCAGAGAATATTCCTGCAGACACTGGGGCCCCAGGAGGGGCTGGAGAACTCATTAGCCCAAGCCCCTGGTGGCAGGGCAAGATCATGGGGTCACCTGAAAAAGTCCAGTTTTAAAAGGGTTGGGACCTGTTGTAGCCCCACTGGGATGTGGATTGGGGGCTGCCTAGGCTGGGCTCCTGGACTGCTGGGAGGGACTGGGGGTCTGGCCCAGGCAAATGAGCCAGGGCTGCTGGGAGGGACTAGGGAATCATGGCGGCAAAAGCCCAGCACAGACTGAGAAGTACCTTCTATAAGGCAAGGGGCAGTGTAAATGGTATTACAATTTTCAATCTGTAGAGGGCTCTGGACCTGTGAGCAGCTGGACTTGAGGCGGCAGCCCAGTGTGGTCTCTGACCAGAGTTTGGTGGCAGCAGGTGGTCACCCACCTGTCACCATTCCCTGGTAAATGCCAGCCGAGCAAGCCCATGTTGGGAGGCTGGGGCTGGGGAGCCAGGCCTCTTATTCTGTGCTGTGTCCCCTAGAGCCATCCTCCAGCAGCATGGCTCACCTGTGGATGCCACCATTGCGGCTCTGGTCTGCACCGGAGTCGTCAACCCTCAGAGCATGGGCCTGGGCGGAGGGGTCATCTTCACCATCTACAATGCAACCACAGGTGAGTTCATACCAGGGACCCCATGGGGAGGACGGGCATGTCCACAAGCACTAAGAGTGAGGTGCTTACAAACATCCTAAGTGTTTGCCGAGCTGTCCTGTGCACCCATGGCCCTTCTTGGGTCCTCTTGGTGCCCCCCACTTCCTCTACTTGTCTGTGCAAAGCCACTGCAACCTATCTCAAATAGAAGCATTGTCAGGGAGGAAGAAATTCTTCTGCTCTTCAAGGTCCTTCTAGCTGGACTAAGGATTAAATTGACATGAGATAAATTAACAGGACAAAATCGAATTTAATTTCCCATGTATGGGGAATCCACACAGACATGGAAATCCCAAAGACAGACAAAATGAGCTAAGGAGAAGGGGGTAGGGGTCTGGGACTTCAAAGGGAAGGAATGCAATTCACGGGAAGATAAGAATAAACTGTTTGCGGGGCCGCTGGGCAACAAAGGGACACAGAGGACTTTTACCAAAGGCCTTGCAAGGTCCCTCCCTGTTGCCCCTTACTAGTTCATATCCTACTGTAGTTATCTATGGTGATGGCTCTCTTCCTGGAGCAGGTCCTCTGTCTAAATTCTTTCAGGCAGCAGTAGGGGGGAGGTAAAAAGCTCTTCTGGATTCTGTTGGGTCTTAATTGCTTTTAACTCAAAAATAATCTTCAAGCCAAAGTGGCCTATCTTTGGGTGGCCCGCTCTTGGCCCCTACAGCACAGAGGCCAGTTCAAAGTACAAAGAGAGAAACTGAGGCCTAGAGCAGGGCCAGGGCCATATGAGGGGGGACTATGGTGTGGGGTGAGGACTGGCAGCCCCAGGAATGCCCCTGAGCACTCACATGCCCTGCCCCAACTCTAGGGAAGGTGGAAGTCATCAATGCCAGGGAGACAGTGCCTGCCAGCTACGTCCCGGGCCTACTGGACCAGTGTGAGCGGGCCCAGCCACTGGGCACAGGTGAGGCCCTTGGAGGGGTCACCCTCTCTCATCCCACCAGGCCACTGGGGCGGATCAGAACCCTCCCCCGAAGGGGCTTTGTGGACAGGCTGTGCAGCTATTGAATGGGGATCCCTCAGGGAAGTCCTGACCCACCGGAGTTGGGGGAGTCTTCCTGGGACAGGGCTGAGTAGGGAGTGGTGATCCAAGCAGAGAGACCAGCCTGGCAAAGGCCTGGAAGGTTCAGTGGAGATGGGGTGTTGGGTGGGGTAGGGGGTCCCGGGGCCCGTTTGTGCTGGGCCCTGATGGAAGGCAGTGGGGAGCCACAGGGCGATGGTGGGGGAGGGTTGAGCAGGGAGGGACCAAGTAAGGTGTGGGCTCCAGAAAGCTCATTCTGGCTGCCATGCCAGGGGGACCAAGCGGGTGGGCGAGTGTGGGGGTGGTGGAGAACCCCTGCAGAAGGCTAGGGGGCTGAGGGCAGGGACATGACACCACTGTGCCTTGCAGGGGCCCAGTGGATTGCAGTGCCGGGGGAGCTCCGTGGCTATGCCGAGGCCCACCGCCGCCACGGCCGCCTGCCCTGGGCACGGCTCTTCTGGCCCACCGTCTCCTTGCTCCGAGGGGACTACCGCATGCCCTCCATCCTCAGTCAGTTCCTGCAGAACGACTTCCTACGGCCTTCCTTGTACAGGACATCCCTGAGGTGAGCACTTCCCCAAGGCGTCCCCGGGCCCCTACTCAGCTCCTGGGTTCAGGCTATGGCCTGTCTGCCTGGCTCCCACCCCAGTCCCACCTCAGCCCCTCCTTGAACTGGAGTAGGGTTGACCCTGTGCAGGTGTTGGGGGCCCGAAGGCCAGGAAGGCCAGTACTTTGCTGTCTCGGTTGCCAGACCTTTCAGCGAGGTGGCAGAATAATCAGAGGGGCTCAGGCCAGAAGGGGTTTATATCCAAGTGATGGGACTCCAGGATGTGGATTTGGGCTCGGCCACCACCCTCTTGTCCCGCCCTTCTTCTCCACCCCCCAAGCCCGTGCCAGGCCACTGACCCTGTCTTCCCAGGGGTGTCCCAGGCCCGAGGAGGGAGTGTGCCCTCCCCCAGCCAGGGTGATGAGTGAGGTGAGAGGCTTCAGCCTCCCAATCCTAGAGGAACTGTCTCCCCTGATGTCTACACCAGCCCCTCAGGACCCCAGACCAGGACTGCCTCCCTGAAGGGTCCCAAGGAACCCACAAGAGCCCCTGCAGGAGTGTGGTTGCCTCCCGGGGCCCCGCTCCACCCTGAGGCTGCCCCCACCTCCCCAGGCAGCTCTTTTTCAACGGCACAGAACCCCTGAGGGCTCAGGACCCATTCCCCTGGCCCGCATTGGCCGCCACCCTGGAAACCGTGGCCACGGAGGGTGCAGAGGCCTTCTACACAGGGACGCTGGGCCAGACGCTGCTGGAGGACATTGCCAATCAAGGTCAGCTGCGCTGAGGCCCCAGAGCCCCCAGCCCTGCCAGAGAAAGAGTTGGGCTCCGGGTGCTAGGGGTGAGGGCAAGCCCTTCCCCAAGCCCTGCCGGAATGTCAGCTGCTCCCAGGACTTGGGGAGGCCAGGCGTCCAGGTCTGCCCACTGCTGGCCTCAAGGACCCTGTGGTTGGGACCTTCGAGGAGCAGAGCCCCCCATAAATTAGGGCGCTAGTGGTGGCCATAGGGGGTCACAGTGGGCTCCTGGGCCTGGAGCTGGCCACCCTCACGATCTGTTAGAGTGTGACTGACACTCACCTTCCTGTCCTCTTCCCGCCAACCTGCCCGCCTCTGGCCTCTGTCCACCCATCCCTCACCTGGCTCTAGGGCCCAGCCCCGACAGCACTGCCCGCAGACCCTCCATCACCCCTAGGGCTCTCGGAGGCTAGTTGGTGTGGGGAGCCCCAGCACGTGACCCGGGATCAGGGGCTGTCACTCTGCCTGTTTTCCCGTCCGTACATGGGGTCTCTTCTGTCTCGCCTCAGGCAGCAGCCTGACCCCGCAGGACCTGGCCTCCTTCCAGCCGGAGGTAGTGGATGCCCTGGAGATGCCCCTGGGGGACTACACCCTGTACTCACCGCCACCACCTGCAGGGGGCGCGATTCTCAGCCTCATCCTCAACGTGCTCAAAGGTAAGACTCCCAGTGCTCCCACCCAGAGTCCTGCCCCACTGGGAGCTCCGGGCCCGGCTGTCGCTTTGGGCTGCCTTCCTTTTCCGGCTCAGCCCCTCCTCGGACACCAAAGATGGGGCTGTGGAAACGGGTCAAGACGTTGTGTCCTAGAGCTGACCTCTGGCGCAGTCCACGCTGGGGCTTCACTGAAGGGTCGGAGGTCGTCCACCCGGCCAGTCCGGCCCCGCAGGTGGGCTCGGAAGGTGGTGAGCGGCCTGGTCAGTGTGTGCATCCAGGGCTGAGGCCTGGCCTGTGAGATGGCGAGGGGGGTTCCCGGCTGTGCCCAGGGTTGGGGCTGCCCGCGGCTAGCCTGTGTCACTTCCCTGTGACTCCGGTGACAGAGTACCACAAACTCGAGGCTTAAAGCAACAGAAATCTATTTTCTCCTAGTTCTGGAGGCCAGATGTCCAAAATCAAGGTGTCAGCTGATCCATGTCTCCTCTGGGGACTCTGGGGGACAATCTGTTCTTTGTCTCATCCAGCTCTTGGTGGCCGCGAGCTCCCAGGCTGCAGCTGCGTCCCCGTCTCTGCCTCCTGCTCACTCACACAGCCTCGCCCTCTTCTCTGTGCGTCTGTTTTATAAGATTACATTTAATTGTGTGATTACATTTAGAACCCACCGGGATAATCCAGGATAATCTGCTCTTCTCAAGATCCTTAACTTAATCACACATTTTGCCATATAAGGTAAAATTCACTCTTTTGCCATTTAAGGTAGTATTCACAGGTTCTGGGGATTAGGACATGGACAAATCTTTTTTGAGGGGGGCCAACATTCCACCCACGACACAGGGTGACCCCGACCTGCGCCCGTCCCCTCCCCAGGGTTCAACTTCTCCTCGGAGTCAGTGGCCAGGTCCGAGGGGAGTGTGAACTTGTACCATCACCTTGTGGAGACGCTCAAGTTTGCCGGAGGACAGAGGTGGCGGCTGTGGGACCCCCGCAGCCACCTGGATATCCAGGTGAGGTGGCTTGTGGCCACTGGAGAGCCCCCTTCCCGGCCCCCGGGCTCAGCATGAAGGGAAGGTGAGGCTGTCCCTGGACCCCGACAGTCTGACTGGGTGAGGTTGGAGGGGTGTGTATGGAGTTTTAGGACAGGACAGCCTGGCAGTGGCCCAGGGCAGGGAGGGTGAGGCGGGTCTGTGGATTAGAAGGGGCCCTGAAGTGGCAAGTACTATAGGGACCTTAGTAGGTGTCGGCACCATACTTCAGAGGACCTGGAGGATGGGCCGGGTCTGGGGGTAGCCTGGGCTCGAGCGGCACACACTGGGGAGGGCCTCCCAAGGGACCCTCTTCTCTGTGGGCCCCCCCGGCCCCTCACTGACCTGCCACCTGCCCGGCCACCCCAGAACGCCTCCCAGGACCTGCTGGGAGAGGCTTTGGCCCAGCATATCCGCCAGCAGATCGACGCTCGGGGTGACCACCAGCTCAGCCACTACAGCTTGGCCAGGGCCTGGGACCACAAGACGGGCACGTCGCATGTGTCTGTGTTGGGGGAGGACGGAAGCGCCGTGGCAGCCACCAGCACCATCAACACGCCGTATGTGCCTGCCTGGCCCCGGGCCCCGCCCCTTTGCCCCCTCAGCTCGTTTGACGAGCCCCCGGTGTCCCCTTGCTTGTGTCCATGGGGCAATACCTTGCTTTTCCCTTTGCTTCTTCCTCTCTGTCAGAGGGGCCATCCACCTCTGGCTTCTCTGGCTGGGAGGCTGCTGATGGGTGGCCCGGAGCCAGGACCTGCTTGGGCATGAGCTTTACCCAGAAGGACACCCTGATGGGGGGCACAGGTGGATCTTTGGGGGCGAGTGGCGGCTCCGGCGTGCTAGCAGGCTGTCGCAAACACGAGGGGCTCGGGCACCCGTGCCGGGCTGGGAGCCCAGACTCCGCCTCTGCCCGCAGCTTTGGAGCAATGCTGTACTCCCCACGCACGGGCGTCCTGCTCAACAACGAGCTTCTGGACTTATGCTGGAGGCGCCCCCCGGGCTCCAAAGTCACCCCCCAACCCGGTGAGCCTGAGGACTCCACTGGTGAGAAGGGGGAAGGCGGGCAGCCCCTGGGCCAGCCCCAGTGTGCAGAGCGGTGAATAGAGACACAGACGGAGGGGGGTTCCGGAGGGTGCTGGCTGAAAGTGAGGCCGCAGGTGACACCCGTCCGGCCTCCAGTTCCAGGTGAGCGGCCTCCATCATCCATGGTTCCCTCCATCTTGGTCAACACAGCTCAGGGGTCAAAGCTGGTGATCGGTGGGGCTGGTGGGGAGCTCATCGTCTCTGCTGTGGCCCAGGTGAGTCAGGGAGCTCCTGGCTGGAACTTCCGCTCTCCCAGGGCCAGGGATGGGTTGGTGTACGGTGGCCGGTGGCTGGTGACCCCTCCTTCCCCTCCTGTGTTCTCCTTCTCTCCCCCAGGCCATCATAAACAAGCTGTGGCTTGGCTTTGACCTGAGAACTGCCATTGCAGCCCCTATCTTGCATGTCAACAGCAAGGGCCATGTGGAGTACGAGCCCAACTTCAGCCAGGTAAGGCCGCTGTCCCCGCCACCACCGAGACAGATGCCTCAGTGCATGCTGCTCAAAGCCCCCCGTGGGATCTCAGCCGCTGAGTGTCTTAGGCTGGGCGCACTTCCCCTGCTGGGGCCATCGGCAAGTCAGAAGCTCAGTGGGGAAGGCACCAGTCTTGTGGCCTCCAAGGCAGAAAACCGGGTGTCGTCCATGCTTCTCCCAGGCCAAGCACCTCTGCACGTTGGTCTCCGCTCTGTTCTGTTCCCTCTGGGCGCTAGTGTTCCTGGCTGTGGCCTCTCGGACTCTCTCTCATGATGATCTGTTTCCTTGTATGACTTGTGGCTTTTCTGTGTGAAGTTTAGTTGTAAGAGTATTATTCTGTGACAGTCTGCATAGCGATTTCCTTCTGAGGCGTGGGGGTCACATTAGTGCTGGTGCTTACAAACATTTCTTGCTTCCCCCCACACGAGCAGGTCCCCAGAGCTAGATTCTCTCATCCAGACTGCTGCCCAGTAGATAGTCACCTCCCGTAGAGCTCCTCTGGGCAGGCAGACACCCTTTGCTAAGGTCTAATTTAAAAATCTGGCAGCTTTTGGGGCGCCTGGGTGTCTCAGTTAGTTAAGCATCTGCTTTCGGCTCGGGTCAGGATCCCAGGGTCCTGGGATCGAGTCCCACAACCGGCTCCCTGCTCAGCAAGGAGTCTGCTTCTCCCTCTCCATCCACCTCTCCCCTGCTCATGCTTTCTCTCTCTCTCACTTGCTCTCGCTCAAATAAATAAATAAAATCTTAAAAAAAAAAAAAAAAAGCCTGGCAGCTTTTGAAGGCTCTGAGCTTCCTGCCTGGGGTCCGTTCAGCCAGCTGGGGTTTAAGGTCCTCAAAGCTGCCTTGTCCGTGGTGAAGTGCTCTTGGTGTCAAGGCTTCCTCCCATGGCGCTTAGAGCGCTGAGGACCATAGAGTGAGGAACTTTACTCCAAGGGAGTGTGTAGTCCCTGAGAACCTTGGCCTTGGGGGCTGGAGACTAAGGACTCTCGGAGTCTGAGGCACTCCCTCCCTATATAGGGTACTCCCCAGGGTGTCCTCAGATCCAGACCAGAAATGATCTTGCATCTCAAGCTCCCTCTGGCCTGGGTGATGTCCTCCCTGCCATGCTCCCTGGGGCCTGGCTTCTCCACTGGGACTTTTTGTGGGAGGCCACAGACTCCAGGCCCTCCAGACGAGGCTACGCCCAGTGCCCTCCCATCCTCACCGCCACTGATGCCCAGTCCTGCCTTCTCAGTTGGGACTCAGATCTCTGCTCGGAGCCCCGTCCCCTGGACAGGTGGAGCTAAGCTGTCTTCACCTGTGTACTGGCCTTCTCTCCCCTCCAGGAGGTGCAGAAGGGGCTCCGGGCCAGGGGCCACAACGAGACCAAGAGTCCCTTTTTCCTGAATGTGGTCCAGGCTGTGTCCCAGGACGGGGTCTGTGTGTATGCCGCAGCGGACCCAAGGAAAGGTGGGGAGGCCTCAGGCTACTGAGGACACTGCTCCTGAGAGCTGCAATCCAGCCCACCATCAGTGTGTGCCCAGGCTGGCCTTGACCGTGGGACCAAGCACTCAGGCAGGATCTGGACCCTTTGGCGGAGGGTCAGCCTGGGGCTACAAGAGGTGGGGACAGCCTGGAAGATGGACGACTATGGGGGCTGAGCCCTCTCCCAGAGCCCCTTGTGGCCCTGCCCTGACCCCCAAGCCTTCCCTAGGCCTCTCACCCAAGACTGTGGCCTACCCTCTCCCCAGGCCCCACTCCCCATCTGCATACCCTCTAGTCCAAGATTAAAGAGGAGGGTGGATCTCAGCCTGATTTGGGGTCTAGTTGTGGGAATGCGCCCTTAGAAAGCACACACACGGAGTTCCTAAGTCCTCTACAACACACCAGCAGGGAGGTGCGGAAACTGAGACCTAGCGACAGGCTGGCCTTGCCCAGGCCACCCCTGCCGGGCCTCTGCAGTATGGCTGTCTGGGGCCTGCCTTTTGGTGGGAAGGCAGGGCTGTGGCCAGGGGCACCTGCCCCTGACTCTTGCCAGGCCTTAGGACCATCTCTGGATCTTACCCTCTGTGCCAGGAAAAGGTTGGATGAAGTAGGACCCCGCCCCAGTCCCCAGCCCCAACAATTGCCCATGTTCTCACGCTCAGCACTGTTGACATCTTGAGTGAAATAGTCTTGCTGGGGAGCTGTCCCGCCATTGCTGTGCGTTGAGCAGCATCCCTGGCTTCTACTTGCTAGAAGTGGCAGCACCTACTACCACCAGCACCAGTGGCCAAATCATCCCGAGTTGAGAACGGCTCTCCTGGACCCATTAGCCCCCAGTTGCTGAGATGGCTTTGCCAGTTGCTGGGGGGGACTGCCCTCCCTGAGGGTGCCTCGCTGGACTGGCCTGGGGGTCCTGCCCCACACTCGTTCCTGGGAGCATTGGGTGTTACCCCAGCGTCCTGCAGGGGCATACCTCCACCTGGCAGGGTCTGAGGCCTGGTTCCACTGCTGAGCCACGGCCTCCCACCCTGCTCTTCCTATTTGGCCAAGCAGGACGGGAGTGGCTATTATTCCCCTGTGGCTGCTGAGACAAAATACCACGGAGTGCATTCAAACTGCAGAAATCTACACTCTCACAGGCTAAGAGTCTGAAATCAGTATCACGGGGCTAAAAGCAAGTGTAGGCAGGGCTGAGTTCCCTCTGGGGGCTCTAGGGAGACTCCTTCCTGCCTCTGCCCGCTTCTGGTGGCTGCTGGGGTCCCTTGCTTTGTGGCCACATCACTCCAGCTCCTCCCTCTTGGTCATGTGGCCTTCTCCTTTGCATGAAGGCTCCCTTCTGCTCTGCGCGGGTCTGGGTGGAGAAGGTGCCCCCAAAAAGGGGGTAAGGACACCTGTGGGCATCTAGGTCCCATTCAGATAACTCAGGATACTCTCTTGTCTCAAGATCCTTAACTCAGTGGCAGTCACTTCTGCCATATAAGGTAATATTCACAAGTGCTGGGGATTGGGACAGGGACCTGATGTCAACCACACATTGGGAGAGGGGGCTGGGTGGGACAGATCTCTGATCTGAGCTTGCCTGTGAGGGTGTGTGTGGGGGGGTATTCTGACAGACTCCAAGAGAAAGGACTGGGGACAGGGGTGGCTGACTTTGAGAAGGGGGACAGGCTTGCCATGGTCACTGTGCTCCATGGTGACCTCGGGGCCACTCACTGCTGCACTCAGGCAGCCTGGAGGTCACAGCTCTCCCAGAGTCTGACTTTGGGAGGGAGTGGGAAGAGGACTTTTGGGAAGGGCAGGTCTGGTTCAAGAGTCAGGGGTGCAGAAAAAGTGGGCTTAGACAAGCAGGAGTGGGAGGGCAGTTTCTGACCTGGTGGGGTCCAGAGTCTGGCCCTGTGCTGTCAGGAGCGTCCGTAGTGTGGCCTCCCCCTAGGGGAGGCGCCTTGGCCACTATCCCGATGACTCTAGCACATCGCTCACTGAACTTCACAGCCAGCGGGGATGATAGAGCTCCCTTCCATGCTGCTTTTGAGGCTTAACAAAAGTCTCAGGTGCAGCTCTCATGGACCCAGCGGGTCCCTCCCTGAGGCTCTTACCACTCGTGAGCTGATGGGTCCCCACCCCGGCTCTGTCCCAGGTTTCTGGATCATCAGACCCCACACCCACACACCAACCGGGGCCACAGGCACTTCAGACTCAACACACCAACCTGGAAGCCAGCTCTGAAGCAACCAGAGGCTCTCTGGTGTCCACCTCTCCCACTCTGGGCTCCCAGTCCTCTCTCTCCCTCTGCGTGGCTCAGCCCTGGCTCCGTCTCCTTATCCCCCTCCCCCTCCTGCTGCTGCGCCGGCCTCCATCCACTCCCCACTCATGACAATGATGGGCCTTGGAAAACGCCTACCTGATCCACGAGGCAGCACGGAGCTCTCGTTGGTTCCTGGTGCCCCTGGAGGAGCCCCATTCCTCTCCCTCCCTGCTCATCCCACCCTCGGAGACTTGCCCGGCCTGTGCCCACATCCCACCCAGACCACCAGCAACACCAGTGATGCCCAGTCAGGGACTCTTACAGCTGGCTCTTTGAACGTCTGGTTGCACAGGGGCAATCAGACCCAGGGCTGCAGTATCTTCAAAATCACACTGGCACAGTACAGATCAGCCCCTACTGCAGGATCAAAGGAAAATTCATTGCCTTAAACAATTGCATTAATAATAAGAATCAAAATGAATAAAGCATCTAAGTGAAAGTTAGTGAAGGAACAGTCAGAGCAATCAAGAAAGCAGGAGGAAAGGCTCAGTAACAACAGCAGAGATTGATAAATCTGAAATCAGAAAAACAGGTCTTTGAAAAAAAAATAGGTTTTCAACAGTTTACAGTACAAATGAAGAAATGACAACGGGGAAATGAGTTAAGATATAGAGGAAGTTAAAAGATCATTCATCCAAATAAATTTGGCTAGTTCAATAAAATAAATTACTTTCTAAGACAATGTAAGTAGGGTTGCAATATGTGAGACTTACACTGAAAATACTGTTGTTTATCTGAAATTCAGATTTAATTGGGCATCCTATATTTTTGGTTGCTAAATCTGGCAACCTTAAATATAAATGACAGATCCAAGAAAGGGCAAAGATCTAGATGTGACAACAATCATCAGAAAAAATTAAGAACATTGCAGGAACACTAGCCTACCTCAAACACCCTTCTAGAAAGTTCCTCAGGTGAAGTGTGTCCTGCCAGCTAAGCCCCCACAGTGAGGAGCAAGAAGGAAAATGTCCACACTCTTTATGAAGCCAGCAAAAGACTGACCCCAAACCTGCCAAAGCAAACCACAGACCGGTTGTGTTTATGAAACTCAACACGAAGTTCCTAAAAACTATTAGCAAGGAGATTCTAGCAACGCATGAAAACATGACATGTCCCACCTCCCCCAGTGGGGTGGACACCAGCGCTGCAAGGAAGGTCTTCTCTCGGTGTGTCCATGAGCGTGACTCTTACCTCTTATTTTTCACCCTGAGGAGAAAAGGTTTATCTCCACAGAGAATGAAGGAGCATTTGAGGAAATTCAATAACACCCATTCTTTTTTTTTTTTTAAGATTTTATTTATTTATTTGAGAGAGAGAACATGAACGGGGGAGGGGGAAGAGGGAGAAGCAGGCTTCCCTGCCGAGCAGGGAGCCTGGGGTTATGACCTGAGCCAAAGGAAGGCAGAGGCTTAATGACTGAGCCCTCCAGGCGCCCCTCAACACCCATTCTTGATAAAAACGGACAAAAAAGAAAGAAACCCACCAAAAAACCACTGAATAGAAGGGGAATGAATGGATACTCCTTTAATATGAATATATGCCCCAAGGCGACAATAGCAACCTCTCTGGGCATTGACTGTGGGCTGGGTACTAGTCTATTGCTTTACGTATATTAACTCAATTCATATAATTCTCCTTAATGAAGTGGAGCTATGATTATCCCAATTTTACAGACGAGGATCCTGAAGTCACAATGGACCAAGGGTCATGCAGAATAAATGCCAGAAGTGAACGCCTGATACACTGATGGAGAAAATGAATCTTGAACCCTACCTCACACCGAATATAAAAATAATTTAAGATGATCTTAGGAGAGGCGCCTGGGGAGCTCAGTTGGTTAAGCCTCTGCCTTTGGCTCAGGTCATGATCTCAGGATCCTGGGATCAAGCCCCTGGTCAGGCTTCCTGCTCAGCAGGGAGTCCGCTTCTCCCTCTCCCCACCATCCCCCCTCATGCTCTCTTGCTCTCTCAAATAAATAAAAAAAAAATTTTTTTAATCAATTAAACAAATCCATCCAAATTTGTTTTAAAACAAATTATAAACATACAGTTGTTAAAGCAGCATATGAATAAACCTAAGAAATCATGGGGCGCCTGGGTGGCTCAGTTGCTAAGCATCTGGCTCAGGTCATGATCCCGGGGTCCTGGGATGGAGCCCCACATCGGGCTCCTTGCTCGGCGGGAAGCCTGCTTCTCCCTCTCCCACTCCCCCTGCTTGTGTTCCCTCTCTCACTGTGTCTCTCTCTGTCAGATAAATAAAATCTTAAAAAACAAAACAAAACAAAACCAAATCAATGGACCACAATACAAACTCCACAAAGAGATGTAAATAAATATGGAAATCTTGTCTCTGTTAAAGGAACGTTTCAAAGCAGTAAGAAAAAGATTGTTAGCAATACCTATTGGGCAGCCACCTAGGAAAATAATGAAGTGGGATCCCTACCTCTTTATTTACACCAAAATAAATTCCAGTTGGGTCAAGATGGAAGTTTTAAAAGTGAAACCATATAGATCTATAAAAGAAACAAACCAAAACAAAACCTTGCAAGGAAGTTTTATTTATATTCTTAGAGTGGGGAAAGCCTTTTCAGGCATGACATAAAAACAAGAAGTAAAAAAAAAAAAAAAAACAGATATATTTGAACACATAAAAAGTAAAAATTTTGATGTGGAAAACTTCTTTAAAGACCGACAAACATTTGCAACGATGTGGCTGGAACTAGAGTGTAGTATGCAAAGCGAAATCAGTCAGAGGAAGACAAATACCATATGATTTCACTCATATGTGGAATTTAAGAAACGAGACAAACAAGCAAAGAAAACAAGAGAGGAACCAAAAAACAGACTCTTAACTATAGAGAACAAAGTGGTAGTAACCAGAGGAGAGGTGGGGGGGGGGGGGGGGGGGGGGGGGGGGGGGGGGGGGAGATGGGTAAACTAGGTGGTGGGAATTAAAAAGTACATTTACCATGATGAGCATTGAGTAATGTACAGAATTGTTGAGTCATGATATTGTACGTCTGAAACTAATATAATAGTGTATGTTAGTTATGCTGGAATTAAAGAAAAATCTTAAAAATAAAAAATAAAAATAAATCGTAAAGGCCAATGAAAAACTTGGGGAAAATACTTTCAGTACATAATATGATACGGGGTTGGTCTCTTTAATATTTAAATACTTAAGGGCGCCTGGGTGGCTCTCATTAAGCATCTGCCTTCGGCTCAGGTCATGATCCCAGGGTCCTGGGATCGAGCCCGGCATCCGGCTCTCTGCTCAGCGGGGAGCCTGCTTCTCCCTCTCACACTCCTCCTGCTTGTGTTCCCTCTCTCGCGGTCTCTCTCTCTGTCAAATAAATAAATAAATACTTAAATATTTAGTGTAAAAGACCAAGTATCCATTAGAAAGACGCACAGGGATATGACTCAATTTAGACCACAGGAAGAGAGCTACAAATGGGCTGCTTTAACATTGAAAAAGTTGCTCAACCTCCCTCATAAATAAGTGTCGCCAATAAAAACAACAGTGAGACCCCCGCAGGGACAAAGTAAACAACTCCAGGCGCAGAAGTCTTCCTCTGTGAATTCTTCCAAACACTGATGGAAGGAAAAACACCAGTCTTACACAAACTCTTCCAGAGAACAGAAAAGAGGAAAGAAACATTGCCCAATGCTTTAAATGAGGACAGCATCATCCTCAGAACAAAACCTGACAAAGAAATTTCAAAAATGAAAAGTAGAGAGCGATTTCATTCATGGACAGAAATGCAAAACTCCTAAATGAAAGATGAACAAGCCAAATTATCCCCGATTGGGATTTATTCTGGGAGTGCAAGATTGGTTGCACACGAGAAAGTCAAGCCATGTAATTCATTGTGCTAACACACTAACAGAATAAAGGAAAAAAAGAGAGAGAGAGAGAGAGAATCGACCATCTCGATATATGCAGAAGAGCGTTTGATTAAAGTTCCCAACTTGCATTCACAATAAGAACCTTCAGTAACTATAAATGGAAAGAAATTTTCCTAATCTGATAAATTGCAGCTGCAGAACCTTTACAGAAAACGTCATACTTCGTGGTAAAACATAAAAAACCTTCCTTCTGAGATCGAGACCAATTCCTTTTGAGACCAAGATAAGCATGGCCAGCTGTTATAATTTCCTTTCATTAGTGGAAGGAAAGTTTTCACTAACATAATAAAGTGAGGGAAAAAAATAAAAGACACAAGGATTGGGAAGGAGAACATAAAACTGTAGCTACTTTACAGATAAACTGTTAGAAATAGGTGAATTTTACACAATCGCAGGGATCAAGGAAAATACACAAAAACCAATAATTTTTCTACATATAGCCACAAACAGAAAACATCTTTTGGAATGGAAATCATAAAAGCATAAAAAAAGATCAAAGTTAGTAAAACTAACATGGGTACGCGAGATCTCTACAATGAACATTATAAAATATAATTCGGAGAATTTTAAAAAGACCTAAATAAACAGAGTCTTATACTATACTCATGAACTAGGAGGCTTAGTTTTATGAAGATGCTCATTCTCCCCACATTCATCCAGAGGGTCAGTGCAACCTTAATAAAAATCCTAAAAGATTTTTTTGTGGAAATTGGCAAGCTGCTTCTAAAATTCATATGGAAACACCAAGAACCAAGACCAGCCCAAGCAATTTTGAAGAATAACATAAATGGAGGACTCACACTACCAGGTATCAAGAACAAGCTATGTAATTAAATAATTAGATAATTGGTAAGTAAGGCAATTTGGTATTGGAGCAAAGATAAACTAGGCAATAGGACAGAACAGAGACTCATCGTGTCTCTGATAGAAGGGACACAGCAGTGCAGAGAGGAAGGAGTGCTGTTTCAATACATGGTCTGAGTCAACTGGATATCTGCATGAAAAATGGGTATCCTGACCCCTACTTCACACCATGCACAATCTATTCCAGATGGCTTGCAGATCTCATTATAAAGTATGAAGCAATAATACTTTTATTGGAAAACACAGGACAGCTTTGTAACTTTGGAGTAGGTGAATGTTCTTAAACAGGACATGAAAAGTACTAACTATAAAAGAAAAAAATTGATAAATTGGACTATATTAAAGTTAAGAACCTCTGTTCAACAAAAGACATAATTAAACAGTGAAAATCATTAAAACAGCAACTCACGGAGTGGGAGAGTATTTACAGTATTTATATCTGACAACAAACTTATCCAGAGTCAAAAATTTCTACAAATAAGGTGCGCCTGGGTGGCTCAGTCGTTAAGCATCTGCCTTCAGCTCGGGTCATGATCCCAGGGTCCTGGGATCGAGCCCCGCATCAGGCTCCCTGCTCCGCGGGAAGCCTGCTTCTCCCTCTCCCACTCCCCCTGCTTGTGTTCCCTCTCTCGCTGTGTCTCTCTCTGTCAAATGAATAAATAAAATCTTAAAAAAAAAATCTTTCTACAAATTATTTTGAGAAATCCAGGTAACCCAACAGAAAATGGGCAAAGGACTTGAACGGGCACCTCACAAAAGAGGTGCTCCAGATGGCCAATGAACATATGAAAAGGTGTATAGCTTCACTAATTGTCAGAAAAACGCAAAATAAGTCCACAATATGCCACCAGTACATACCCATGAGAATGGCCAAAATGAAAAAGACTGACAATACCAAGTGTTGGCAAAAATATGGCAAAATGGAACTATCATATGCTGCTGGTGGGAATGTCAGTTGTTAAAATCACTTGGGAAAACTGGTATTATCTACTAAAGTTACCAACACACATGCCTCATGCCCAGCATGCTGCTCCGGGGAACTTAGCCAACATAAATTCATGTATTTCTGCATCAAAGGACACATACAAGAATGTTCACGGCACTGGCCATTACAGCTCCAAACTAAGAAACCAACCCAACGTGCCTCGGCAGGAAAACGGATGAACAAATTCATTTGATGGAATAATATTCAGGAAAAAAAAAGTCAATGACAGCCTTATACCTCAACATGGAGGAATCTCATAAACATGCAAAAGAAGCCAGACACAAAAGAGGATCTACTCTATGATTCTATCTATTTAAAGTACAAAACCACACAAAACTAACATTCGGTGTGAGAAATCAGTGGCTACGCTGGCAGTTGACTGATAGATAAAATGGTGGGGGAGGGGTGAAGGGGTTGGTACTGTTCAGTTTCTTTTTTTTTTTTTTTAATATTTATTTATTTGACACAGAGAGAGCACAAGCAGGGGAAGCGGCAGGCAGAGCGAGAAGCAGACTCCCCGCTGAGGAGGGAGCCCGATGCGGGACTCGATCCCAGGACCCTGAGCCGAAGGCAGACGCTTAACCGACTGAACCACCCAGGTGCTCGTTACTGTTCAATTTCTTGACATGAGTGGTGGTTAACTGGGCATGTTCACTTTGGATTAATTCATTGAGCTGGACCCGGAGCGGTGTGCTTTCTTTTTTTTTTAATATTTTATTTATTTATTTGACAGAGAGAGACACAGCGAGAGAGGGAACACAAGCAGGGGGAGTGGGAGAGGGAGAAGCAGGCTTCCCGCTGAACAGGGAGCCCAATGCGGGGCTCGATCCCAGGACCCTGGGATCATGACCTGAGCCAAAGGCAGACGCCTAATGACTGAGCCACCCAGACACCCGCGGTGTACTTTCTTGCATACAACTTATACTTTATTTATCAGAGTTCCGCCAGAGAACCTGCAACTGTGGGAGCTGGTCAAGGGGCCTCTGTAAGGCTGTTGTCTTCCATCTGATGTTGGAGCTTGAGGTCCATGTTAGCAGAGTCTGGAGGGCAGGTGGGTGTTAGGTGGAGGGGAGGATCCAGAGCTGGCTGGAACCCCACTTGTTGGCTGGAGCCCACATGGCTTGGTTGAAACCCAAGAGCCTTGTTGTTGCCAAGGGAGATAAGGGTTTCCTGGACTCCCCTGTCAGGCACCTGGCAAAGGAGCAGGGAAGCTGAAAGTGGCCTGAGGGCAAGTGAAGGCGCTGCAACCTTGGCCTCTCCTGGGGCAGACGAGCTGAGTCAGCAGACACACCATGATGAGTGTGAGCTATGAACGAGACTGCTGATTCGCTTCCTGCCTCCGAATCTGGGCATGGGACTCTTTCTTGCGGTCCATCCTGACCAGGATGGGAATTCTGGGAATGTTCAGCCTAGCCAGGTTGAGGTGGGCCTCACCACATGTTTTGTCTGTCTGGCAAAGAGCAAAAAAATGTGAAGGCTCCTTGTACTGACGAGGGGGAGGGGACCGGGCTCTCTCAGTAGGTTAGGGTGTCACTGAGCACCACTCCAGGAGGAAGATGCATGTGCTGTTTAACCAGCCAGTCCTCTGAACTGCTCCTGCAAGTAACGCTGGACTTATTTACAAGGGACAACAGTGTTTGAAGAAGCCAAAGACTGAGCACAGCTTCATGCCCACCAACTGGGGACCAGTTAAGTAAACTTTGAATTCTTTATTTATTGTAGTAAAGTACATAAATACATAATGTTTACCATTGTAACCATTTAGAAGTGTTCAGCTCGGTGGCATTAAGCCTTTCACGGGCTTGGGCAACCATCGGCGTCATTCCTCTGCAGAACGTTTTCATCTTCCCAGACTGAGACTCTGGCCCCATTAAACACTAGCTCCCCATTCCCCGACCCAGGCCCCGGTAAGCTCTATTTTACTGTCTCTATGAATTTGATGACTCTAGGAACTTCGTGTGAGCAGAATGGTACAGCATTGTCCTTTTGTGTCTGGCTTATTTCACTGAGCAAGATGTCTTAACATTCATCGTGTTAGAGCCTGTGAACGACATCCCACGCGTGGGTGGACCATGTTTCCTTTACCCCTTCAGCCATCCGTGGACACTTGGTTGCTCCCACCTTTTTGGCGATCATGAGCAACACTGCTATGAACACTGGCCTATCTTGAGTTTTTAAAAACCTTGTGCCCACAGTATTGTAAGGCCATCTTTTCTCACCCCTGCCTCTGGCATTTATAGAGGAACCGACTACTGCAACAAATAGACCCAAAAATGTATTATGGTTTAATCACAAGTTCGTTTCTTGTCCCGGTAGTAATACTGGATGGGTGAACAGGACAGTGAGGGAAGGAGAGGGTTCCCTGCCACATGCTGGGGACCCAGGTTAGCACGGGGTCCAGAGCCACCCTCGCAACAGAAAGATCTTGGAAGGATGCTGGTGGAGAGTGTTATGGCTCAGGCCTGCAAGTGCCCCGTCCTTTTCTGCTAGCTTAGTCACGTGACCACCCCAGTGCAAGGGGCGCTGGGAAATGCAGTCTAGCGTGCAACCCAGGAGAGGTATCTGGGTGTCGTGGGCTGTTCTGCTGCTTGCAGGCACCTACTCAACCTCACTTCCCTAATGGTTTTTGTCCTTTCAAGTTCCACTTCAATGGGACTCCTCCAGGAAGCATCCCTTGATTTCCCACTCCCAACATGTGCTGCACTGAGCATCCCCTCCCCGCTGGGCAGCCATCGGAATGTCAGCTCTGAGGACAGAGGTGGCCCAGGGCAGGGACTCAGCCACCCCAGGGCTTGCAGAAGGAACCAGCCTGGCCAAGGAGGGGGCCCTGCTCCCCACTGTGCTGTATTGGCCCCTCAGCCCTATGCTCCCCACTGCGTTCAGCTAATGGGAGGCCCTAGTGGGAGGTCGGAGGGCAGGAGAAGCAGGTGCTTCGCCCATCTTGGGCCTGTGGCTCCTGCTAGTGCCCATGGGCCTGCACGGTTTCTGCTGTGAGGTTCCCACTTTTGTGAGTGCCTGGGCCTGGCTCTGGCACCCTCCTTCCTCTGTCCCTCGGCCCAGGGCTGTTGCTGGGGTCCTACGGCATCCTCACCAGCTATTTGACTTCCCGATTCTCCCATCCCTGTGTTTCTAAGTCCCTGGATTTCTGTCCCTCAGGCCCTGACCAGCACAAAGGGTAGGGGACTGGACACTGGCTTCTGATGCCTTGGGACTGTGGTTTGGGGAGACTACTTCCCGAGGCGGTGGTCCCTGCCTTTGAGGTCTCTAAAGGGAGTCTATGTGGGGCCCTGGGACCTTCTGCCTCACACAGGCCCAATAGTGCCCCTGACTCCCTACAGGCCCCTGGGAAAACCTGTCAGGTGTCGGGGCTTCCCAGCCTGGCCTGTCCCTGGCACTGGGAATGCCAGATGTCTGGGGCGAGGGCCACAGACAGTGCACCCCTTGTCCTGCTGGGGATGGGTGGGGACAACTCTCGGTCCCAACCTGGAGGGACAAGTGTAGGGTGGGGAAGCCGGAGGGAGGCCATGTTTTACTCTTTTAGGATGAAGCTTCACCGCCACTGGCTGGTGGACCAGGGGCCTCACTATTCCTCAGACCGGACTACACTTCTCTCTGAGCCTTTGCCCAGGCTGTTCCTCTGCCTGGAATATCCTCTCTGACCAATCACATCTCTGAGAATTTGACCTAGCCTTTCAGTTATGGCCCTGGAGCTGTGAAGCTGCCCCTGCCCTCCTGGGCCCTGGTGTGCCTGCTCCCACATGTCCGGGCTGCCTAGACAAGGAAACCACCCTGTCACACACTGGCTCGTGCCCGGCCCAGCACTGAGGACTCAGGTCGGTGGAAATGCCAGCCCTGCCTTACCTCATCTGCAGAGAGGAAAGTACCTGCCCAGTGGCCAAAGGGCCAGCCCTCAGCCCCACCCTGCCCTGAGCGGGAAGCCAGTGGGGAAGCAGGGGGGTGGGGCCTGGAAGGGCAAAGACTGACCCCATCCCCCTCCTTTAGTCTCTGGGGTACCACCCCAGGGAGACCCCCCAACCCCACTCTCATCTCTGTTCCTTTGAATGTGCCCCATCGTGCAAGACTGCCTCCTCCAGGAAGCCTTCCAGACTGCACCTGCCCCTACTGCCCAGCTTTCCCACCTCTGGCCAGGACCCTCAGCCAATGGCAAGTCTAATGGTGTGGGGAAGCTTCGCTTCTGACCCTGGCGGTCAGAGCCAGCTGGACGGCCTCTGCTCCTGAGACCGGGGGATGACTCAAGGCCCTCTTAGCAGAGACAGATGCAGAAGTGGGCCTGCATGAGCCTTGGCCAAGGTTGTGACAAGCCAACTGGCCCAGCTGGAGCGGCCGCTGACTGCCCTCTCCTAGGACCTGGTGTAGCCTCCACCTCCCATCTCTGTTCCTACCCTCTGCTGCCCCCACGTGGCCTCTCTCAGCACTGCAGGTTGCTGGGAAGAGGGCCTCCGCTCATTACCTCCCACCCCAGGGTGAGCCACTGGCCTGGACCAGGGGGCACCAGCCTCCAACCCCGCCCTCCACTGTGCTTTCGCAGAGACAAGCCTGGCCCTATCCTATGCTGCCAAGGCCCTCCCATGGCCCCCACTCAGCACCCTCACTAGAGGGCAGCAGTAGCGGGAAGCCTGGGTAAAGAACCCAGGGACCCAGAACATGGGCTCTGGTCAGGAACTACCAGTCACTGCCTACCTGCAGGGCAGTGCTGGTGCAGGGGAGGGGCCCAGGGCCCCCCAACCTGCTGCTGGGGGAAGGGGCGGGTGCCTGTGCCGGCCCTATCCCGTCTCCTGGGCACCCAGCATGACACGCCACCTGAACCCTTTGCAGACACTTGCCCCATGAAGTGGCCACCGTTCTCAATCCCACTTTTCAGTGGAGACAGGCTAGGGAGGGACCCACCCCAGGTGGCCTTCCAGTGGACTAAGGTTGCTCTGGGTGCTGCTGGCCCCACAAAGCAACCATGGAACTCTCCAGAACCAAAGTGTAGCATGAGCACCGGACACCAGGGAGGGGGCACCACATGCTTGTTTTCTCTGGGTAGACAGGGAAGGGTATTTCAAGTGCCATTCCAGTAGAGTTAGAAGGGCCATTCCAGTAGAGTTAGAAGTGACATTCCAGAAGGGTTAGAATTACAAGCCTGGAGCTCAGAGAGTGACCCTCCACACTGGGGTCCTGAGACCTCTCCCACTCAGGCTGGGCCAAGTCCGGCAATCAAGGCAGCTGGGTGTTAGGGCTCCGGGGCTGGGGCACCGGGGATCAGTGGGTCAGGGTCACAGGCATCCGACACGGGATCTGAGGTACTAGCATTTGCGTTTCAGGTGCCCCCGAGTGTTGGGTCTCCAGAGACAGGCGTTAGAATTCGCAGGTATGGAGTCAGGGGAATTGGAGCTGAGACTACCCAGGGACTAGAGGACCAGACGCCTTTCGGGAGCTGCACAGCTGGAGCCAGGTGTCCAGGTCTGAGGGGACAGAGCAGGGCACCAGGCCTGGGGTGCATGGACATTAAAGGCTCAGGTTATCAGGTGTCCAGGTCCCAGTAAATGGCGCTAGGGATTTGGGGATCGAAGTGCTGGGGTGCACGTTCTCCGGGGTGGCCCCGTGTGCCTCTTGCTGTTGGCCAAAGGCGCTCCCCTCAGGGCTGCGAACCCCAGCTGGCCCTGCAACAGAGACACGGTCTGCAGCGGACATGGGGGGCACTCCGGAGCCTCAGGAGAGCCAAGAAGGGGCACAGACGGGGTCCTGCTGGTAGAACCCTGGGTCCGGGGGGGCGGGGGCGGGGGCCTTACATGTTGCGCTTCCTGTGACGCAGCAGCACATAGGTGAGCGCGACCAGAGCCACCACCGCCAGGCCTCCGAAGATGATGCTCAGCAGCACCGTGTAGCTCCGCGCTGGAGAGGGCGCAGAGCGGTGAGGGCTGCCCGAGGGCGGGCGGGGGCGGGGGGCTGGGGCAGGTGGGCAGGGCATCCTCACCTGGCTGGCACATGGGGGTGGGCCTGGACCAGGTGCCATCAGCCTGGCAGGTGCTGGCCTCCGACCCAAACAGGCTGTAGCCGCTGTCACAGCGGAAGGAGACGGTGGAGCCCGACAGGTACCTGATACCCTCCTTGCGCCCATTGCGGGGCGGAGCCAGCCAGCCACAGGACGTCACTGGGGGTAGGGGACCAGGAGCAGACCCCAGGATGAAGCCACTGGCTGACCCCCCCTAGAGCTGCCAGCTTAGGAGGTCACGTCCCAGCAGCCAGTGCCCACCCCATCGCCCTCACCAGGCTGCAGGCTCTGCACACGATGCTGGTGCCCCTGGTGGGCCATCCGCGTAGCATTGCCCACGCTCAGGCTCCCAGTGGCCATCACGTCGAATATGCAGAAATCGTTGTCTCCACACAATTCAGCCGCCTCAGCGGCCTGACGGGGGTCGGGGACGGTCTCCTCGGGGAACAGGGGCTGAAAGCTGTAGTCATGCTTGGACTGATACAGGAAGTTGTTGACCAGGGACCAGGAGTCATAGGTGAGCAGGGACGAGGTGTTCTCCACGGCCCCTGGGGAGACACGCAGCAGGTCTTGCTGGTGGCCGAGGGTTCTGGGGTCTCTCCCCTCACTTCCACGGCCATGTCCCCCCGCCCCGCACCCCCAGTGGGCCTCAGGGTCACTCACAGTCGGCCCCAAAGCGGAAGAGCTCACGGGAAGTGGCCTTGGGGGGCAAGACCTTCCCGTTGCGCAGGGTGAAGTCATCGGTGGGGTCATCATTCAGTGTCCCGAGAAGGCCTTGCGTGTGGGTAAGGAACTTCTCAGGCAGGAGGACAGTCACACTCAGGAATGGACCCTGGATGCTGACCTCCAGGCCAGCCCCTGATGACAGCATGATGGATACGCTGTCCTGGGCAGCTACGGACAGGAACATACCTGGGCACAGGTGGAACTGGGGTCAGGGCTGCCCACTCAGGGCACCGTGCCGTGACTCCACAGCCCCAGGATGAGAGGGTCAGCATCCGTGCACTCCCAGGGAAGGGACGGGCATCCCCAGGGCCAGCCCTGCTGTGACACTCCCTCACCCCAGGCCCACACCTGTACTGGGACCCCCACACTGACACCAAGTGCCCAGGCTCCGAAGGGACCCCTCACACCGAGGCCTGCCTGGGGGTCCCCCGTCGGCCCTTGCTCCTTGAGGAAGGCAGCAGCCATGCCCACCTCTGCCCTTCCGGGGGTTCCCTGCACCCTCAGCAGCAGCAGGCCCATCCCAGCTCCCCACCCATCCCAACCGCAAGAAACTCATTTCATTAGTTCAGTTCCCTGAGGCAGCACAGGGAAGGGGGTGCACAGGGGGCTGCTCCTTAGCCCTCAGGGCCAGCCAGCGTCCTCGAAGCAGGCGGTTCCTATTATTGTAGCTTCCAGCTCCTCGTCCCACCGTCCGGGCATCTCAGGGTTCTGATCACATGTCTGAGGCTCCATGGGTGTGAAAGCACGAGATCACACCAGGTCCCCAGGCTGGACCTCCCTACCTGGGGCCCAGAACCTCACCTGCCCAGACAGCCGTGGGCTGGGGACATGTGTCCACTGTGCTGGGCCCCTCACCGTGGGGTGCAGGGGAGCGGGGCGGACTTGCACCACTATGCTGGGGACAGCATATGGATCATATCGCGAGGCCTCCATCTCCGCATCCACGCTCTGAAGCCCAGGGCCATGCCGGGGAGAGGCACGGAGGCTCAGGCGGGAGGGAAAGGGCACGAGAGCGGCCCCCGGAAGCTCCCCGGCCACCGCACTCACCCTTCAGGTCCATCCAGCTCTGCTCGGTGAAGCTGAGCACCTCCTGGTTCAGCAGCACCTGCAGGACCCGGCCCTCGCCAGCCAGCCGGACCTCCACCACGTCGGAGTTGCCCTCCTGCACGGCCACGGCCACCAGCCCCGTGCCCCGGTCCTGCGGGCCTGCGGTGGCGCGTGCAGAACGCAGAGCGCTCAGCTCCAGCCTCCCTCCTGGGAAGGCCCTGAGCCTCCCGGAGCCCGCGGGGCCCCAGCCTCACCCTCCGAAGTCGTGCGGGGCTGGGCCCGCCCCTGCACCCTCAAGTTGGTCAGCGTGGCCTCCAGCAGCACGTACTCGCCACGCCCGTTGAACGAGAAGTTGGCACCGTCAAAGGTGACAAAATGTGGGTCCCCGAAAGCGGAGGCTGGGGAGAGCAGAGGGTCAGGGGGGCCGCGCGGGTGCAGCCCTGCCCGGGGCCCAGCCTCGGCCGGCACCCACCTAGGCGCGATGGCCGGTAGCTGCGACAGTCACTGGAGGGCCGCCGCCGCATGTACCGGGAGCACTCGGGCGCCCAGAGGCAGCAGTGGTAGAAGCTGACGACATCGTAGAGCCAATGGGAGAGGCCAGGCACGCGGGGCGGTGTGCGGAACGGGGGCGCGCCCCAGTCGTGGCCGCGGTCCGGGGTGCTGCCCCCGGTTGAGTCGGCCGTCAGGAGCAGGGTGCCGGCCTCTGTGTAGCAGCACTGCTGGCCGGAGGCGTACTGGGGGCTGGGGGTGAGGACAGGTCAGGGCCGCTGTCGGGCCCCGGCCCCCCCCCCAAATGGGGACTCACCTGGCTTGCACGGAGCGCACACAGTGCACGGCCCCGGGGTGGTAGGTGCACACGCTGCCGTGCTCAATGTCACAGCCGTAGTCCGTCTGCAGAGCGGGAGGCTGCTGTCAGCTGGACTAGCCTCAGGCTCGGCCATCCCCTCCCTGGGAGCCAAGCCCTGAGGGCGCTCAGACCCCAGCCTCGCCTCCCTGGGGCCTCTATCTACCGCCACACACCGGCTGCCTCCAGCTGGCCCCTCGCCCTCTCCGGGGCCCCGACTGGGGTAGGGGCTTACGTGGAAGCGGCCCGAGTCAGCCCGGGCCTGAGCCAGGGTGCAGGGGCAGTCAGGCAGCTCCTGCAGGAAGCTGGGCAGTTGGTCCTCCAGCTCTTCCCAGGCCAGGCACTGGGCCCGGGCCCAGGCCTCGGGGTCCGCCTGGAAGTCCTCACCCAGGTGCCAGGCCAGCGCGTGCTCGCTGCTCCAGAGCGCCTGCACGTCCCTGTGGGGGCCATGCCCACACTTAAGGGCCGCTCCCACCCTCCGTCCCGCAGCCCCGGGCCTCCCTGCCCAGCCTGCGGAGCAGCGGCCCAGGCCCAGCAGCCCGTCCTCTGCGTGGCCGGCGGCCCTTACTTCTCCCCTGCGTAGTATTTGCTGTTGATGATCCGAAGTGCACCCACTTCCCATTTCTGGTAGTTTGGAGGTGCGGGTTTCGGAGTGAAGGTGAAGAAGCCAGAGTTGGGGATGCTTGTGGCCAGGGGGTACAGGTACGACCACTTTGCTGCCCACTTATCTGAATAGGGCTTCCCTAAGGGAGAGAAGGCCTCAAGTCAGCCCCGAGGTCCCTCCAAAGAGTCCTGGGGCCCCTCCAGAGTCCTGGGCAGAGGAGGGGCCAGGTGCCTGTCTTTGGTGCTCAGAGAGGCCTGATAGATGGACAGACAAGACGATTCCCAGAGGAAGACCTGCCCTGCTGCCCCAGCAAGTATCCTGGCTCAAGGGACGACCATCTCCTCCTCCCACGTTAGGGTCCCAGCCCCACCTCGCGGCCAGGCCTTGAGCCAGGCTAGCAGTCCAGGGGCTTGGGGAGGCTGGGTGGAGCAAGCTTTTTCTGTTTCCAAGGCAAGCCTTGGATCCAAGGGCTGGGAATGCCCATACCTCCTCCCGGAGCTGGTAGCAAGCAGCTGGGGGTTCCCAGCCTGCCCCCCACTCCCACACTTTCCCCAGTTCCCCTTTCTTGCCTGTACTCTTCCTGCTCAAAATCCCCGCCTGGGACTGGGCCGTGTCTGGAACCCCCTTGCTCCCATCTCTGCAAGCCCCAAACTCCCAGCCCTATGGGCCCCCAGAGCTCCCCCGCCGGTCCAGCCGTGGGCCGGCCTTACCTGTCTCCTCATAACCCCAGAGCTCGATGGTGACAGACTGCGTGGGCAGAGCCGAGGGCTCCCAGGTCACGGTGAGGTTGCCCGTGATGCCAGCGGTGCCATAGTATTGCCAGTGGGTCTCGTTCACCAGCTCGCTCTTCTCCGTCTCCGACACCTTGCTGGGGTGCACTGGGCAGGGGGTGAGGGGTGAGTGAAGGCCTGAGGCCCCAGGGGCTCTGAGAGCTGGGGGTGCCCTCCCAGGGACGAAGCATGGCAGTCCCATTAGAGTACGGTCTCCCCCAGACCCTCGTGTCAGGCTGCCCTGTGTCACCCAGGCCTCTGGCCTCCACCTGGCTTCCCCCCTTCCCCTGGCCTGGCTGAGTCGAGTGGCCCACCTTGCCGGGGGACCCCCGAAGGCCCCAGCCCCCTTTTGGGCCGGGTGTCCTGTGTGGATGCCAGGGGCTGGGGAGAGGAGCTTGAGAACGCTCGCCCCCGTCGGGCACACCTCCAGAAGGACTGGTTAAGCCAGGGCAGCCGGGCACTGCCAGGCAGGTGAGGCGTGCCTAGATTAGCGCCAGGGAAAGTCCCTGTGGGGGTGGGGGGCAAGGCTCAGGAAGGCGGGGCTCACCGGCTAGCCAGGTCCCCGAGCGCGGAAAGGAGCGACCATTGTCCATGGAGAGTGTGAAGGGGATGCGGCCCGTCTCATAGAGCAAGGGGGACACACAGTGCACACGTCCAAAGTTGTCCACATGCCCGAGGGTCTGGATGCTCTCCTTAAACCTGTGGGGGTTGCAGGTGGCAGGAAAGGCTGGGCCAGGGTGGGGGGACCCCAGCCAGGAGCTGCCCCCGGGCCCCCAGCAGGCACGGAGCCCCTCGGGCCTCCCACCTGCAGATCACGCCATCGGTGGGGTTGAACCAGCTGAGGTGCTGCACTACGAAGTCCTTGCCGCCCATCATGGAGCCCGAGTAGGGTGAGACTTCTAGGCAGAAGTCCCGAAAGTCGGAGCAGCAGGAGCTCAGGCCGGAGCAGGTCGGGTGGCAGGAGCACAGCCCATCCTGGTCTCCACAGCGGTGGGAGCAGCTCCCCCTGGCACCTGCAGGAGAGGGCCCTGAGCGCCTGGCTGCCCCACGGGCAGGGCTGGCGATTATTTTCCCGGAGCCCATGAGAGAGAAGCATCCCCAGGAGTCGCACTGACCACCAAGTGAACACAGTAGAAACCCAGGGGGCCCGTGGGGTGAGGGATCCTTGGTACAAATGATCTAGCAGTTGCCTGAACTACTTGCCAGAAGGAGGGAAGATAAGGGTAAAGGCCTCCAGACATAGGTTTTTGCAGCATCAAGAGGAGCCTCTAGGGCAGGACTGGCCTTCAGCCACCAAGTCCCGGAAGACCACATCCTCTGATGGCCAGAGGTGGCTGAGCCCTTGACCTGGCCTGGGAGCTGTCTCTATTCCCTGAAGGGTCAGTGAACCCAGCCTGGCGGCCTGTCTGGAGTCTGGGGACATGGCTACTAAGTCCCACTGGAGGCCTGGCAGGGGCTCATTCCCAGGCTTGGCTGTGGCCCCCAAAGGAGCTCCACCCTTAAGGGAAAGGAGGGTCATCTCCAGCAGAGGGCCCAGCAGGGCCAGGGTGAGGGAGAGGGTGGTCTGGTGTGGGGCCGTGGACATCAGGCCTCCACTCTTACACCATGGGGACCCACGACAGGGCCATATCTTCAGGGAATCCGTACCTCTGTAGTGGGAGCGGTGGGGCAGATTGGAGGGTGGAGACTGAGGGACGACTGCAGACACCGAGGCAGGGATCACACGTCCCACCTGTCTCTTCCCTGCCACCCCACCAACGCGGGCCAGTCAAGGGCTGGGTTTGGACCTGAGCCACCCCGGTGACCCCATTTCACCCAGTGCAGGGCCTGGCACTCAAGAGCGTCAATAAATTTTTATTGACAGATGGCTCAAGGGAGTGGGGGAGGAGGCCAAGTGAGGCCAGTAAGTGAGGTTAAGTGGCTGAAGGGTGGTGGCGCTTCCCGGAGATGAGAGATAGGGGTGTGTGGGGGGGGGGCTAGCCTGGGAGCCTGCCACTGCCAGCCCAGCCCAGCCCAGCCCAGCCCAGCCCAGCCCAGTCCAGCGTGAGGCTCGGGAGTAGGAGCCTTATCTGAGACTTTCCAGGGTTCAGCCCCACCCTAATAAGGACCCACAATCCTGCCTCTCACCAGTCAGGGGGCTCAGTGGAGCTGCGGGCTCCTCCACCTGTGAGCACACCCTCCACGGGGGCTCGGGGCTGCGGGCAGGGGGCTCTCCTGAGCCCTCCACCCGCCCCTGGGCCACCTCCCTCGCAGGTAGCCGGCACCTCCCAGCTCCCAGCGGGTTTAGGGTGGGCACAGCCCAGACTCCATCCCGCCAGCAGCCCCCGGACCCTGGGCACCCCAGAATTTCTTCTCACAGCCCCCAGTACAGTCCCAGATGGCCTGGCAGATGGACAGAGGCTGAGCAGAGGGGTCTACCCTGGACCTGGCTGCAGCAGGGAAGCAGGCAGAGCCCGGGATAGAAGCGCAGGGTGGGGGCGTACCTGCTGCAGGCCGGGGGCCCGGCCCGGGGACTGTCGCCAGCAGCAGCAGCAGGGCCCAGAGCAGGAGGGGCAGCATCATGGTCCGGCCTGAGTCTGCAGCCTGCAGCGCGACAGTGGCTGAGCGGCTGCGGGCCGCCTAACTCCCCTCGGCCTGGCCCCGCCCGCCCCGCACGCAGCGCTGCCGCCCCGCCCCGCCCCGCCCCGCCCCGCCCCGCCCGGTCCCCTCTCAAAGTCCACAGGTTCCCTTGGGGGCCGGTAGGGCCCAACCTGCCCCGTTAGCACATTCCTGGCCCGCCGGCCCGGCACACGGGAGGAGGGGGTCCGAGCCTCCAGGGATTAGATCCCCATGTCCAGAGGCTGCGACCCAGACCACCGGATCCCACCTCTGGCCCAGCCCCGGGAACCCGGGGTGGGGCTCCGCGGGGGCTGGGATTTGGGGGGGGGTGGTTCTAGCAATCTCAGGATTCCAGCGGCCAGGAGCCCGCAGCCACAGACCTCTTGTCCCTCTTCCTCAGCTTCCCTGCCCAGAGCAGGTATTCCCAATTCCTCCCCACGGCCTCGCAGGGAGGAGGGAGCAAGTAACTTTCTGGTGTTCGTGGGTGCTGGAGGAGGGCTGGAGGAGGGGAACCCCTTCGGGGGTTGGTGAAGGCTGTGGGAGGGGCCCAGCCAGGGCAGGTTAACAGTGGGGTTAGGGGCTGAGACCAGAACCCCCTGCTGGGAATCCCTGGGCTCCAGAGAAGAGCCACCCAGCTGCACCCCACCCCTGGCTATCATTCATAGAATTTGCATAATCTCTTCAGCGTTCTCCCTTCTCACTATGCAGGGGAGGAAACAGAGGTCCAGATGTAGACAGGTGGGGTCAAGATCACTGGGAGGGGCTGCGGTGCTGGGCCAGGGCCCAGGCAGCTTCTCAGGGACCCCCACTCCACTCCTGAGGCCTGGGACTCTCTTGGGCCCTGCCACCTGGGCTGGGTGTTCAGACAGACAGATGGTTCTCTCCCCAGGGGCGGCATCCAAAGGGGACACATCCCCAGACCTCGAAGGGAACTGAAGCTGGCAGCGGCTATGAGCTTAGGCCACCTGGCTGTGACCCATCTCAGTTCCTGGGATCTGGCCAGCCCCTGTTCCCTGGGCACCATCCCTTCCTGTCCGGTGGGTGGGCCTGCAGTTTCATCAGAGAGGCGGCACCTACAGGTGTCAGGAAAGCCAGTTGGGGCAGTTAGAAGCCACATCTCCCAGCTTGGTTGCCAGGTGCTCAGGTCACCCTCTGTAGGCAGGTGCCAGGGACTGGTGCTGGGCCTCTTCCCAGGCCCAGGGTCGAAGTTGTTCCCTATGGCCCAGGTTAGGGGAAGGAAGATGATAGGAATGCTCCCAGGATGGGTCCCAGGTGTCCTGGGGGCCTGAGAGCCAGGAATCCCTGGGAGACTGCTGGGCTGTTCCCAGAAATTCCTCTTTCTGGGCACTCCAGTCTGAGAAGCTAGGAATCTGGGGAGGGGGCATCAACTGAGTAACTGCTGGCCCCACCTTGCAAAGAGCCTGAATTGGGGCAGTTTTGGCAAGGGTCTTTCCAAGGCTGCTATGCTCCTGGGTCCCCATGATGGCTCTGCCAGGCCTGCGCTGGGGACCCTGGCGGTGCCCAGCCCATGAGGGGCACAGGGCAGCAAGGAGCATCCCCATCTCCCTCCCAGACACACAGCCTTTCCAGGGAGAACCCTGGGGGTAGGGCCAGCCCAGATCTATCCGGGGGAAGACAGCTGGGTCCCCAAGGCACTGATGGGGTTCTGAAGGGCTGGTTGGGGCCCCCGCAACCTGTGCCTCCCCAAAACAGATGTACTTGGAGCCTGAGAGAACAGAGCCAGCATCGTGGGTTTATATGATGCTCTGCTGTCACCTCTAAAGAATGAATTTTTGGACAAGGAACCCCCATTATATGTTGCACTGAGCCCCACAACTTATATGGCCAGTTCTATCAGAGGGCAAGTGTGGTGGGAGGTAAGTACCTTTCCTGCCAGCCCCCGCCTCCCGCTTCCTGACACTGACCCTACCTCTCAGGGTCCCCTGCAGCCTCCTCTTCCCACCCCTGCCCACACTCCACAGGGGAACACCCCACACTCTCTGAGTCCTTCAGGGGACACTCTGGAGACCCCTTCCAGGCCTGGCTCCAGTCCCACCCAGAGGGTCTGCCCTGCTTGGCCTGTGCTCACCTCTCCCCACTGACTCAGTCCCCCCGCTCTCCAACCCCTGCCTGCTCCTGGGATGCCCAAGGGCTGGTCCCTGACCAACAAGAAGAAGGGCCCAGAAACCTTGGACAGCAACCAGCTGAGGGAGGCCCCCGGGGGTTGAACAAAGAGGCAAAAACAACTGTTCCATCTTTATTAGAAAAGAAACCAAAAAAAGGGAGTGGGGCGAGCCCAACCCTAAATGACCCCTCCACTGTGACACAGGCAGAAGCCGGCTCATCCGGGCGTCAAGGTGCGGCCACCTGGGCTGGGCGTGGGCATGGTTATACAAAGTCAACATTTCATAGAAAAGGATGCCAGCCCTGCTGTGTGAGCTGTGGCCGTCTTCACATGGCCAAGCTTGGTCTCCTCTGGGCCCCCATGCGGTGGGGACAGACGATGGCCCAGGCGGGTGGGGAGGACACCGCGAGGGATGGAGGCTGAGCAGACCGGGGTGTGCGTGGGGAAACAGTGCTCCGCCTGGGCCTGGCACGCCCCGAGGGGCTCAGGCCAAGGTGGGGCGGCCCCAGCCCTCAGATGTCCATGTAGTCGTCATCCTCATCGGTCTCGCTCTCCAGCGAGGACTCCTGGCTCGACGTCTCCAGGACCTCCAGGGCTGGCTGGCACAGGCTCTCCTTCCGCACGTTGGCGGCCGACTGGGCAGACAGGATGGCCGACTGCACACAGAGCGGGCAGGGAGCTGGTCAGGGGTGGCCCGGGCCTGGCCCCAGTCCCGCCTATAGGCCACGTCCCGCCCATGCCCCCCACTCGATACCCATGGTCACCTTCAGCTTCTGCTTGGTCTCCTCCGAGATGCTGCCTTTGGGTGAGAGCAGGGTTGGGGTGGGCGGCGTGACGGTGATCTCAGGGGGGAACTTGGTGGCGGCCGAGGGAATGACCAGCTTTGGCATGCTGGGCAGGAGGCGTGACTTGGCCCGGCCGGGCTCTGCCTTGCCGGGGGGGCCCTCGGGTGGCTGGGCACTTGCACCGCTGGGCACCTTGGAGCTGGTGACTGTGGGGTGGACCGTGGGAGCTGAGCCTTGCTCACAGCCTCCTGGGCCTGCCTGCCCTTCCCTGGCTTGGGCCTCAGTTTCCCCTCTGGAAGACAGAGGCAACCAAGAGCGCCGCCTCCTGCTGTGTCAGACCGAGGGTGCCTTCTCCTGGCCTTCTGGTCTGTGCTGGCTGCCAGGCTCCAGGCCTCCTCCTATGTCTGCCTCCCTGACTGCCTGTCTGGCTCTGGGCTGGGGGGCCCAGGGACTAGGATACAGGCAAGCCCCTGGAGCTTTCCCAGGGATTCTGCAGGCCCTCCAGGGGCTGTGCACACACGAACTGTTGCATCCCTGCAACAATGCTAGGACGCATGTCCTAATGTTGTCCACACCCCAGGGAGGATGCGAGGGCCCGGAGCCAAGTCACTTGGCCCTGGGGCATCCATTTCCCCTCCGCTCCAGAGCTGCATATCCCCAGAGCCTGGAGGCAGCGGTTCCGGGGCTGGCAGCCTCCAGGAAGCTGTAAGAGTTAGGAGCCCCGGGGTCAGCCTAGCTGGTCTCCGCATTCCTCTGAGGTCCCATGGCTTTAAAAGGAGCGGGGCTTACTCAGAGCCCACGCCTGGCTCCGAGGGGCTGGCAGCAGGCCCTACGCCCTGAGTAGGGTCGGTGAGATCCTTGAACCTAAGGAATCCCCAAGGGGGGCTGGCCAGTTGGGAAAGGATGACTACGACACGGACAGTGGTCTGGCGGGACTGGCCACCCCTCTGCCTGCCCCTGACTCCTCCCTCCGCATGTCAACCCCTCCCTTGGCCCCCAATCTGGGGAGGCTCCTCCCTGGGACTAAGCAGCCTCAGCTTGGCCTGGCCACCGGCCCTCGCTAGTCTCTGTAGAGCTGGAAGTAGAATGAGGGGCTCTCCACCCCCCAGCTCTTCAGCCCAGGCCTCCCTGCCCAGCTGCCACTCCACTCGGCTTCCCCACCACTGGGTCCTCCCAGGTCCCGCTCGGCCAGCTGTTCACCCTGTGATCCACCCCCCATCCTTCCAGGCAAAGCTCCCCTGGCGGCTCCCAACTCGCCTTACCCTGGCTGCAGGTGGGCTCGGCACCTGTCCGGGGCACGGGCTCTGTGGGCCAGCAGTTCGGCTCTGCCGAAGGGCTCTCAGGGATGGTCTTCACCTGCTCACTGTGCAGTGGCTCCTGGGGCGGGAAGCCCAGGCCCTCTGCCCCTCCTGCCAGCTCTTCTCCCTCTGTGGGGGCACAGGAGGGCCGCAAGTTACGATCCTCACCCAGCCTGGAAGACAGGGCCCCTCCCTCCTGAACCCTGGGACACCTGGCAGGGGACCTGCGCTGAGGCAGCTCGCCACCTCCACCGGTGGACCAGCAGGGGCTTCTCTCGAACAATCACATGGGTGGGGCCAGGCTGGTACAGGCAGGAAACCACTCCCCCTCCAGGTGGACACTGGTGGGGCCGGCTCACTAGCTGGGGTCACTGTGTGTCTGACACAGCAGGGGCAACATGGACACTGTGGGGCCTCCAGCCCCATCAAACACCATCACGGGATTTAGAGGTGGGCTCATGGGCTCTCCCCTCTAGCCTGTGGGAGTGGCACTCAGAAACATGGTCAGGACCCAAAACCAAACCAGCTAGCTCAGACCAGAGTGGATGGAGTGGTGTGCTGGCACCGTGCCCTCCCGCCAGGCCACACCTTCCCTGGCATGAGGCAGGGGCCGGGAATTGGCCTCCTTTGAGCCAAGGTCTGATGGGCCCGAAAGGTGCTGGTTGCGTCTATGGCCGCCAGCCAGGCCATTAGTCAGCATTGGTCCCCCGGCTCCCAGGCCCCCGGGCCCTGCCTGCAGCTGCCCCTCAGCTCCTGCTGCATCCAGGCCTCCTCATGTTCCCTTCCTCACCTTATTCATCTCTTCCTTCTTATTCAGGCCGAGATGGCCATCGCCCCGCCACCCTTTCATTCCCCCACTTTCCCATCAAGTCCTTCCTCTCCCTTCTCCAGCAGGTGAAGCCTCCCCTCCCCGCACCCCGCCCCGGGCCAGGCAGGAGTGAAAGCTCCTGGGACAGGGACAAAGCTGGGGTGACTTAGTACCCTGGCCTCCTGCCTGTTGGCTTCCAGCTCCTGGAGGACAGAGCCTTCCCTGGCTGCCCACGCCATGAGCCAGTCCCTCCCTTCCTTAGGACCCACTGCCTGGCAGTTATTTTCACAGCCTCTTTGTCCCAGGGTCCAGCCCCCTACACTATGGCAGGCAGGGATGAGCACCTCAGAAGGCTCCTCCTATTGCCCTCCTGGACCCGGGGAGCAGGGACCATAGCCGGAATCCTGTGCCACTGGGGCAGCACTCGGTTCACCGTGGCTGGGCACGCACTCACGAAGCAAGCCCAGTGGGTGTCTGCTCCAGGCCTTTCTATAGGTGGTAACACTCTGCCTGCCTCTGCCCAACCTCTTCTCATGCAGCTGTTCCCTGAGGGCTCTGGAGGAGCTGCTTGGGTGGCCTGGGAGGGCAGCTGGCTTCCTTGCTGATAGGTATCTATAGGACAGGAGCATGATGAGGGGGCGGGTAGCAGGCTACAGGGAGGGCCTGGAGCTGGTGGCAAAATGGATGGAGGCTGCCCTCAGGGGGGCCAGGTGTCAGGCTGGCTCTCTTCTACCCCAGGGGACTGTCCACGCTTTGCAGGCCCTTTCCTCTTGGTAGGCCACCAGGAGAAGGGACACTTGGGGCAAAGGCATCTAGCAAAGAGCTTCAAGCATGTGGGGTAGTGCTCCCTAGGCCAGGCAGCCCCCTCCCCTTGCCAAGACCACCCTGGAGGCCTGTGAGGAGGGCTGCAGGTGGGCCTGAGCAGGAGGGGATCAACCTAGAGGCACAGCCTTTAGAGAAGGGCCCTATGGGCCCCCCTGGCCTCAGGTTGTCTGTCAGTGGGAAATATATGGCCAGGCTGGAATCCTCTGCCATCGGGCCACTCTCCCTCCTCCCCCAGGCAGACTCATGGCCTGGGCACCAGGTCCCCAAGGACCAGTGTCCTGGAAGTGGCCAGTCCTGACTCAGACTCTTCCTGGCTTCTCGAAATGGCATGAGGCTGGCATTACAGCCTGTTCGACTCACTGGCTGGCAGCGCCCTGCTGAGGCAGGCGTTTTCCTTACCTAAAGGCTGGCCCCGTGGCCTGAAGTGTCCTTTCCACTCTTCTTCCCGGATCTAGTTCCCCATTCTGAAGGCCTGACCCCTCAGCAAAAGGGACCCTCACTTATTCGTGGGCCAGGCACTATTCTAGCATGAAACCAGGTCCAGGCCCGTGGTGGGCAGACACCCAACAAAGAGATAGCACATGCTCAGTACAGAGGTGGGGGGTAGGGGACACATGGTTAGGAGCCTCCCAGATGCCCACAAACCCCCCTGAACTCCCCGAGGGCATGCATCTGCCACATGAGGCCAGCGGCCCTGGTCAGCACAATCTGGGTGGATGGGTGAGGTCTTAGCTAGTGACCAGGGAAGCCTGGGAGTGCCCCCGTCCATCTGCAGGCCACAGTAGGTGGGACAAGTCGGGAGTGGACACTGCCAGCCACAGTCAGCTGCCTTCCCCTGGCTGGAGCCGGAAGGCCTGGGGGAGGGGCAGGGCAGGGCTGTCCACCTTGGGGATAGCGCCAGTCAAGGTCTCCTCTGAGGCTGCCTTCCCCCTGTTCTCACACCTTGGGGATGGTATCCTGGGAGGATCCATCCCAAGTCTGCCCTCTCAGGTGGCTTGCGACCTCCTGTGTCGCCGTCTCTGGCTACAGCTCCCAGCCTGTACACCCTCTAGTTCCCAGGCGCCTCCGCAGGGCAGGCCTGCCCTTCCTGTCCATCCAAACTGACCCCCGGGTCTGGGCTGCCCGCTGGGCACCAGCACAGGCAGATGCAGATCACCTCACCAGGCCACCCTGTAACCTCTGGGGAACCAGGAGGTGCTAGGCAGCTCCTTGCTGGTGCTCTCCCTGTCCTGGAGGTTGTGGGAAGTGGGCTCTGAGGTGATGTGCCCGTCCCAGCATGGCCCTGATGCCACCCCAGAGAGCCCTGGGAACCATCGGCCAGCAAAACACCATCCGCCTGCAGCTCCCAAGGCAGCCCCAAGAGGCCGGCAGGTCACTCCGCACCAGGTCCAAGTGTCCCATATTCTCCACCCAGGGCCGCCCCCACTCCCAGGGTCATGTAAGAGTTCCATCCTAGCAAAACGGTATTCAGTTTAGTCTGGGGGAAGGAAAGAAGAAAGGATCAATTCTTTAGGATGAAGAATAACACCGAGAAGTACATGCTCTTCCCCTGATCTAACAGAGGGAAAAACGTGCAAATCAAGTTTGGGGCCTGCTTGGAGCCGGGGCATGGTGAGCAGGGGCGGGAAGGAAGGCAGCCGGCCCCGCCTCCTGGGATTCACACCCTGAGTAACCTTCCTGCCCTGTACCCATTCATGTGTGGCCAACAACAGTGATGGTCACCCGCTTCCAAGATCAGGGTATAAAGGACAGTGTGGCTTCCTTCAAGTGTTCTCTCTCTCTCAGACCCCGGGCTCTGGGGAAAGCTGGCAGCCATGACGTGGGGACACTGAGCAGCCTATGGAGAGGCCCAGAGTGGAGGAACTGAGGCCTCCAGACAATAGCCGGTGAGAACCTGAGACCTGCCAGCAACTGAGTGAATTGAGATGACCAGCTGACAGCTTGACGCTCCTGAATTCCTGATCCTCGGGGGCTATGGGATCACGGGGGTGAGTCAGGTGGAGGCCAAGACAGCCTAAGGTGTGGGGGGGTGGGGGGGAAACCCTGGGGTAAGCCAAGTCTTCGTGGGAGTGAGCGATTTCCCTGGGCTGTGGACTCCCATGGCCTCTGCCCTTTGAAATCACCACGACCAGAACCCGCACGGTGGCTGTGCTCGCTTCTGTTGAGCACTGTGCTGAATGTGTATCACCTCCATCTTCCACACTGTGTGCTGGACACGGAGACGCGATAAGCTACGCAGAGGGGAGCAGGGACAGACAAGGTCACCTGGTGGCGGAACTGCTCTTTGTCCTGCAGCCTTCGGAGGCTCCCCTCAGAACAAACAGCTGCAGGAGCTGACTTAAGGGAAGTGATTCTTCATCTCATGGGGCCATGACCAGGGTAATTGTAAGCGATGGGGCAGAGGATCCCTATACTTCCATGATCCTCAATGCAAACTGGGGACCCGCATCAGGTGAGAACATCAGCACCTGATACCTACGCTGTAGGAAAGAGTGAGGAGAGGGAACACTGCCACCCTCGGCCTCCGCTCGGGCAGCACCCTGCTCACGGCCGCCACCCTCAGGTCAAGGCGGCATGGCCAACAGGCTGCGTGGGGCTGTGACTGGGCGGACACAGGAGCCTGCAGGAGCAGAGGCACAGGCTGGTCCCAGGAACGGGACAGGGAGGGCAGGGGGAGGGCCTGGCACGGAGAGTCAGTGTCCCCTCCCGGGAAAGCTGCAGGCCTGTCTGCCCTCTGGCCTGCCAGTGGGCTGCCGTTCCCAAGGGCATCTTGGGTTTTAGAAGGAACCAGGGCTCCCTCTGGCCGCCGGAGCCCAGGGCCCTGCTCCTCGTCCTTCACAAGCCCACCGACTAGCCTTACCCTGCCCCATGCTGGCTGGCTTGCCCACAGGGCCCTGGGCAGGAATGCCCCCAACCACAGCAGGTCCCAGGGATGGCTCACAGGCCTGTGAGGTCTTCAGGAAGCCAAAGTCAGGATGCCCTCTCCTCTCCAGAATTCCTATTTATCTATTCATCACAAGGCTTTGTGGTAAGAGAGAGCAGTGTGTAAACATGTAAACACCTGATGTCAATGCTGGCCCCTCCCTCCTCGTCCCACCCCTGTGAGGGGGCTGCTGGTTGGGATGGGAGGAGGGTTAAGAGAGTGGTGCGCACGCCAGCAGGTTGTGCCCCTGCCCTCCAGGGCCTCTGTGATGTGCTTCTCAAGGATCACCAGGCTGGGGCTCGCCCCGGCCTGGTCTCACCCCGCCCTGCCCCCACTCCCCATGCAAGGAGCAGGACTTGCTGCCACCGGCGACAGGGGCCTGGGCCCAGCTCTGGCCTCACCGCCTAGTGCATAGGACGGGACTTACCTGGGCCCGGAGAGACCATGCTGGGGGTGGCCTCTGGCCTATGTGGCCGGGGGGGTCCAGAGTCCTTGGACGGGTCTGGAGTGGAGGCCGACGCTGAGGGAGGGCAGGGGATGATCGCCGTGGAGGCAGCCAGTGCAGGGCGAGGCTTGGTGTGAGTGTCACTGGGCCGCTGGAGAGCGTCAGCTGGCACAGGGTCAGGAGCCGTGGGGGCCACAGCCCCGGGGAAGAAGTTCTCTCGGCTGTCCTTGGGGTGCTTTGGGGTGGTGGGTGTGTCCCCTGCGGCCTGTGAGAACAAAGGGAGATGAGGAGGGCCGGCTGGGCAGCCCAGAGCCCTCGCCATCCCACAGGACACCTGCCTAAGCCTGGGCCTGCCAACATGCCCTCGTGGCACCAGACCCTGAGCCCCCCATGCTGCCAACGAGGCCCCCAGGCAGCCCTTCAGGACTCTGCAATGCTAGGAAACTGCTGGGGACCCACAGCTCCTCCCTGAGAGGATGTCCAGGCCCTGCTGATAGGGACTCAGCAGAGGGCCTGGGGCTGGCCGACCTCATGCTCCCACTCTTGTGTGCCACACAGAGAGGAGCATGACTCCAGGCAGGGGGTCACTGCACCCAATGCGGCAACTGCAATAACACAAAGTCCGTCTTGGAGGGCGATTTCCCAAGGGCCACTGGTGGGACCATCCTGAGGGAGCTGGGGTGACACCAAGAGTCAGCTTCCTGAGTTTAAGACTGCAGCCCCAAAGCCACGGTGCCAGACAGCCTGGCTTCAGCCGCCCCAGCAGCTCCCACCACAAGCCTTCTGTTCGTAGGCGAGCCAGGCCCACTGGGGCCTCCCGGTCTTTGTCCACACTGTTCTCTCTGCCACCAGGTCCTTTCTGCTTTGCACCCAAAGCCCACGCTCCTGGGGTGGTGTGAAGGCTGCAGCTCACTGAGGGCATGCTGCAAGGTGGGTCCCTGTGTGTGAGCCTAGGGCCGACTATACTATCTGAATGGGCCCACACTGGGGACAGTGGGAGCCCTCCTGGTGGCTGCAAGTGCAGGGAGGTCTCACACCTGCTGGGGGCACCTCGGTGCTGGGGAGCAGCTGGCTCCCCGCCGTAACTCTGCTTCTTCTGATATCTGTTCTGCCTGAGATGTCCTGTCCCCGGTTTCATGGGATCCGGGACAGCCCCTGCGACTCTGCTGTGTGATGTGTGTCTGGGATGAGCATAGGCTTCCATGGGGAGGATGGGCAGGGCAGACCTGTCTCTCATGGGCAGACATGCCATGGAGAAGGTGGGTGCTATGTCTGTCCTTGCAGGAGCCAGCCTCAGCCACCGCGACAGCACTGAGCCTCTAATTATGTCCAAAACACTCTCCAGGTGTGTGCTGGGCTGCCATGGCAACTGGGACATGCCTCCAGCAAAACGGACCCTCCCTGAGGGACAGGAGAAGCAGGCTCAGGGGCATGGCCGCCCCCTCCCTGGCACTGGCCAGAAGCGGGCCCAGCCCCAGCTGGGTGCTGGTCCTCTTTGGGCCTCAATCTCCTCAACTAAGAAATGGGACCCTTCCCTGCCTTTGGCTCCTGCCAGCTCAGCACCTCCTTTTGCCACAGGACACGGGAGGTAGGTGTTTGGGGGTTTCCTGTGTGGTTCTATCACTTGGAGCACCTTTTATTTATTTTTTTATTTTTATTTTTTTAAAGATTTTATTTATTTATTTGAGACAGAAAGTGAGAGAGAGAGAGAGAGCACATGAGGGGGGGAGGGTCAGAGGGAGAAGCAGACTCCCTGCTGAGCAGGGAGCCCGATGCGGGACTCGATCCTGGGACTTCAGGATCATGACCTGAGCCGAAGGCAGTCGCTTAACCAACTGAGCCACCCAGGCACCCTTGGAGCACCTTTTAAAGGCTGCATCAGAAACAGTCCTCCTCTGTTGGGAGTGCCCACTGCCCACCTGCCCCCACCTGGGTCAGCAGAGGAGGCAGGAGGGGACCCCTGGGGCCAAGCCCCGCACTGGGGCCCTGGGCAGTTACTCCTGTCCCAAGCAGCAGAGGCTGTGGTGAGGGCAGCAGGGGCTGCGCCATGAACTCTGGCTGCTCTGGCCATGGAGCGTCGGGGATTGCTGGTGGCCTGGGGCATGTCTCCCCTGGGCTTCTGGCCCTCAGCTGGGGGATCAGCCCGCTTGGTGAAGACTGAACTGGACTTCCTCAGACCTAGAGCCTAGGCAGGGATGGTGGCCCGCTATCCCATTTCACTGAGAGGAAGCCTGTCTGGACACGGAGGGCATCCACCAGCCTGCTGCTGGGGGACCTGGGACTTGAGTCCCCAGGCTGTAGGTGGATGGATGCCCACTGTCCTGAGCTCCTGCCTCTGGACTCCCTGCGAGGTACTTCCCCGGGGGGAAGATGCCAAGAAAGGGCCATGTGTGGGCGAGGATGGGAGGGCAAGACCTGCTCTCTTGTGCTGCTGGGGAAGGGGCAGTTGGGCCACCCTTGGAGGGACAAGAGGCCACACCTATTCAAATGGCAAGTATCTGCCCTTTGACCCAACGACCCAGGCCCAGGGGTCACTCCTGCAGAAATGCCCAAGTGTGGTGCAGGAAGATGCCCCGTTGGCACTACTGAACAGGACTGCAATGTCCCCCCAGCTTTAGACAGGATGCCCCCTTTCTCTGCTGGCCAGATCCTGCCTTCGGGCCTGTTCTTGGGCTGGGCCTCTCCCAGGGGACCCCTCTCTCCTTCATCCCTGGCCCCTCACCCCCTCCTCAGTCCCACTACTCCTCAAAAGCTGTGGCCTCAGCCCCAAACCGATGCTTCTGGGGCACCTACACCCCGGGCTCCAGCCTAGACCTCTCTCCTAGAGGAAGATCCGCCGGCCAGAGCCCAGGAGGGCCTCACCCCTCCTCCCTGTCACCAAGTCACGCTGGCCCATCTTCTGCCATCTCAAACCCACCTGTTGCTCACTGGGCCTCTGCCCCAGCCCATTCTCTCCACTCAACGGCGGGGAGGCTTTCTCAAACCTGGCACCACCCGGCTCCCTCCCTTGCTGAATAAACCCCAGGAACCCCATCCATTCTGCTCCTATCCAATTCCTATCCCAGCCCCACATCACTCCCTCTACCTTTGTCCCAGATGACCTCACATTTCCAGGTGAGGTCAGCTGGGTAACGACCATCTTATCTTCCCCATTTACAGAAAAGGCAGCTGAGGTGAGGGGATCCCTCAGGTCACACACTCAGAGCTGGGGTCCGGGCCTGCCAAGGCCCCACCCACCACACAATGCTGTTCCACCTGGGCCAGTGATCAGGGGCTCCCTGTGGGCCTGAAGCTCGGCGGCCACCTGTCCATCTCCCCTTGGCCCATGCTGGCCCCATGCTGGTCCCTCCTGAGGTGTGCCCACGTTTCGGCCTGCAGCCTGGGGCCCTGGCGTGGGGCCGGCCCCATAGGAGGAGGTTGGCACAGGCTGCGTCCAGCTTACCTGTCTCTGGGCGGCAGCTCCAAGGTGGACCTGACAGAACTTCACGGCCTGCTCCAGCGCAGCCTCCTCGTCCACCTGGGCAAGGAAATGCTCAAAGTCAAAGGGCCTGGGCCATGGTGGCTGGCCTCGTCCCAACCCCCAGAGTGTGAAGATCCCCTGACACTCCCACCCTGCTTGGGGAGCATGGGCAGAAGCACACATCCATCTCCCGGGTCCATCCCCCAGGGCCACTGCCAGGCCAGCCCTGTCGAGATCACGTCTAGACGGGACCATGTTATTGCGTCCTCAGGGGCTGAGGCTGGCAGAATCAGAGCCAGATCCCGCTCCTGGCGAGCGGGATGCAAGGCCTTTCAGAGTTTGAGGTCTGGGTGGGGGGAAGGTCTGATGGACCCAGAGACCAAAAGCCCAAGGCACAGGGGGATGGCAAAGGAGGCCAGGGAGGCCCGGAGGCTGCCCTGGGGGAGCAGTGGGCAGGGCGTGAGGAAGGGCCCACCCTCACCAGCAGGGAATGCAGGGCGTGGTTCTTCCTAATTCATCAGCAACAGAAACAAAGAAAAGCTGATCCCGGATGCTGGTGAGGGGGTGACAGAACAGGCACTCTCCAAAGTGGAACCACACACAGACACGATTTGGGAAGAAACCGCTTATCAGGTTGGGCACCCAGTCTGAACCAGCCACTGCAGTTCTGGGGGCTCTTCCTGTGCAAATCATTTTAAATAGAGAAAGAGCTATATGTCTAATCTATTTAAACAAAACAAAACAAAACAAGAAGGGCGCAGTGCCTGCTCACATACTCAGGGCACTGCAGCCCCTTCAGATGCCAGCCACAAAGGGCTCTGAGGAAGTGCCCCAGAGCCCGGCACCGAGGTAGGGTCAGGGGTCCTGTCCCCCTGTGTTGGATGTGATAAGATTTCTGCAAATGGATTCATTTCCTTTAAAGTTGAGAAGAGAGTTTTCCAAGCTTGTTGTTTCTCCTTTTTGTTTTCTTTTTTGTGGGTGTATTTTCCCCAGCTCTCCTGAGATACAGTTGACAAAATTGCCCCATACTCAGAGCATACAACACGATGACTGGACGTGACTCTTGTTTTTCTGACTCTACGGCCCGCTTGTGGTAGAAAACCTCAAATGTAGAGAAGCGAACAGCAGGGCTGGAGTGGGAATGACACCTAACAAGCATGCCCCACGGGCCCTAGCACCCCAAGACAAACTGCGAATGACCTTTGGTGAGAATACAACTGCAGGCCTGCCCTGCGGCTACCCACCTGCTTGATGAGCATGTAGGTCTCGGACATGATCCTCTCGATGCGGCCCAGGTCGTAGGCCACACCCTTCTGGCCCTGCTGCCACACCCGGTAGGCGTCCAGCAGCAGTGTCTTGCCCGACTCTGTGTCCTCCAGGAGCTTCCTCTTCCGGCTGGGGCATGTGGGTGGCTCCTCGGGGTGGCTGCCCCCTCTGGCCCCACTGGTGGTGGTAGGGGCGGCGGCCGGGGCTGGCTGGGCCAGTGGGAGCGGGTTGGGTTGCTGCCGGGCACTGATGCTCAGCTCCTCCAGGGACAGCTCAGTGGGACGGTTCTCGGGGCCTCTGTCCCTTGGGGGGCGGCCTGGCTGTGGGGGTGGTGCCCGTTCGGAGTCTGAGCAGCGAGCAGTGGCCTCACCCGTGTCCATGGGCTCGGCAGACCCTGCCCGGGGACTCTCCTTGTCCTTCTGCTCCCCGGCCTGGTCTGTGCTGTCTCCTGCCTCCATGGCCACAGGCCGGTGGTTGAGAGGGCCCACTTTGCCCCCTGGCTCAGCCCCTGGCCCTGAGCCATCAGCCAGAGGGGGCTTCTTGGGGTGGGGGAGGCCCTCCTGACTATCCTCGGGGCTGGCCTTGTGGGGGACGTCGGTGGTCATCCTGGCTCCAGGGAGGCCACAGGCCTTGGGCCCTGGATGTTCTGACCCCTACGAGAAAACCGAAGGTAAAAGACTGTATCTTTTGTGCTTCTACCACAACAAAACACCCCTGGGTGTCAGGGGTGCCCATCCTGGGCCACTCTGGGTCTGCCCGTCTGCTAGTTGGCCCAGGCTGGGCCTGGAGACCTGCCTGAGGAAGTCCCTCCCTGTTCTGCTCCTCCTGCCTTGAGAGGGACTGACGGGGCACTGGAGGTGGTGCTGCTCCAGAAGAGTAGGCCCGGCCTGTGCGGGGATGGCTTTCCTCTAAATGCGGGCCTTAGGGCAGTCCTGGGCATCTAATGGGGGCGGGACCCACCAGGGGCTACCTTGCATACTTGCTGCATTGCTGAATTCTGTTCTGGGCTCTCACGTGCCCCTAATGCACAGCAGCCGAGGTGGAGTCTCAGGCCGCCACCCTGAGCCCCTGCACCGGCACTGCCCCGGCTCAGACCTTTCCTGCTAGGCCGGTGACCTAACCTCCTAGGCCTCAGGGTGCTCAGCTATGAAAGGCGGTGAGGGCTGTGCCTGCCTCAGGGGGCAGGAGGGCGGTAAAAAGGAAGCAGGTGTGCCTGGAGCAATCCGAGGCCTCGCTCAGCCCACCAGGAGCCCACCATGTGCTTCAACATCAGAGCTGCTGTGACCCCGAGGTCGACCTGCCAGGTGGGGGTACACTGCTCAGGTAGCAGCCTCAAGGAGTGTCGCTACTGTCCTCCCTGACCACAAGTCCACATCTGCCAAGCGGGTCAGTGCCTCACTAAGCGTCTGCCACTTCCTTATTGTGCTGACCTTCGCCAGCCGGGGAGGCAGAGCGCGCTACTTCACAGGTGGCCGGGGCCGCGGCCTGGGAGAGGACAGGGGCCACAGGCGTACCTCTGCAAGCTCGCTCAGGGTGTCCTCCAGCACCTTCACAGTGAGGATGAAGGCCCGCTGTGCCAGGACCTGGCGGTCAGCATCTCGCAGATACTTCCTGCAGGCACACAGTGGTGGCCAGAGAAGACAGCAGAGCCTCAGAGCCACAGGGCCCTGGATGGGGGCCCACGCCCCTCCCTGCCCTGAGAACACCCGCTGGTCCCTCAGCATCCCTCCTGCCTCGGTCCATGCCCTGGAAGCCTTCCCTGAGCCTCCTGCCTCGGCACCAAGCACAGACTGCCCTGGGCTCTCCGGACCTGGCCGGGAACCCCGGGAGCAGGGTGGGCAGGGCCAGGCCGAGTGAGAGCTGGGGACCTCTGGCTTCTCTCTGTAAAGCCTGTCTACAGGGCACCCCAGGCCCCGGCTAAAGGCCCCACCCCAGCTCCTAGAGGTGAATGAGACGAGAGAAGGTAAAGCAGTGCAGGCGCAGAGGACAGCTGTTCGCCCAGCTGGGCCAGACCACGTCTCCCAGGATCCCCTACAAGCCCCCCAAGTGGCAGCTGCAGCAGATGCCCCTCGGGCCTGTCTGGCAAAGGGATCCCTCATTACCTCTGCGGCCCAGGTCCCCCTGTTGCCTGGCCGGTTATTACTCGCCTTCACCTGAGGGACCCTGGCTATCATCTGGACACCTGTCTTTCCGCAGACCTGACAGCACCCTGAAAGCCCCAAGCTAAAGGGAAGCAAGAGGAAAGGAAGGGGTAGCTTGTGTTTGCCCCAGGGGGCACAGGGCAGGGTGTGGTCTAGATACCGGACAGAGAGGCCCCTGGAGAGAAGGGCTGGTCTAGGCTCCCCAACCAGCGGAGAGACGCCCCAGGTGGGTGAGGGGCTCTAGCCTGCGTGTGCGCTCCTGCTCTGACCCCCGGCAGCGTGAGCTGCCCTCACGGGGCTGAGCACACACTAGGCCGGGCGGCTGCACTCACTTGCCCTGGTCCGGGGTCCGCTGCAGCATGGAGGACACCTTCAGCAGGGTGCTGTGGTCCCGGAGCTGGGCCAGCACCTTCAGCAGCAGCACAATGGAACGGTTCATGTGCCAGGCGAAGCTGCCTGGCCGGTCGATCTCGTCCACGGGGATCCGCCAGATGCCCTGTGAGATGGACGGGGGTGAGCGTGTGAGGGGGGGCTGCTGCGGCTGGAGCCTGCCACAGTACCAGAGGGCACTCTGCCCAGTCCACGATGCCTCGGACCCCTCTTGCTGTCCCGAGGGGAGTGGGAGGGTGGCCACCCCCACCTACGTCCCCCTGCAGATGGCGGCAAAGGATATACATGCTGTTCCGCACTCTCCTCCTCTGAATGGTTGCATGGCACATATGTACTTGTTCTGTCCCCTATGGGAAACACGCAGGTCATGCCTAGTCAAATGCAACCACTGGGAGAAGCCCAGAGCCTCTGTGCCTCCACGCAGCTGCTGACTCAGCCACGGGACCAATTCCTAGGGTCAAACTGATGGGTCAAAAGGTGGCCACTGTGAACTTCTGGCAGCTGTTGCTGGCCAGACAGGCTCAAGCCTGGCCCCCACCTATGTGCATTCGCTCGAGCAATGCCCAGAGTCTAGAGGGCTGGGTTGAAAATGACCTGCAGCTTGCAGAATGCCCCGGTTCCCTCCAACCTGCCTTTGTCCGGGGTGCACTCCGCCCGGGACCCCCTCCTCCACTTCTCGGCCATCCAACCTCACTGTCTGAAAGGCTGAGCTGGAGCAGGGCTGGCTCTGGGGAGCCCCGCCACCATCTCCCTCAGTCTGCGCTCAGCCCACTGCTGCACTGGGCACCCTGCCCTTCGGCAGCTCCCTGGGGCATCCCCACACCCAGCACGGTGTCTGAGACATAGTGGTCCAGATGAGGCGTGGTGAAAGAAAGGACGACCAAGGGTGCGAATTATAAGTGAAGAGAAACAGGCCTGAGGCTGCGGGGCCTGGACATTAGGATTTATGTCTCTGGGGCAGGACTTTGGGGGCCTGGAGGGAGCAGGCAGGCTCACAGCTGGCTCTCTGTGGCTAACACCCTAGAGAAATTCCTGCCCAGAATGGACTGGGGCTGTGAGCAATGCCGCCTCCTCTACCTGGGGCCCCCAGCAGGGTACCCAAGGGGGGGGTGCAACTCCCAGGGCCCTATTCCCGTGGGTGCTCACTGACTAAGTCTATGCTCCAGCAGTCCCAGGAGGGAAGGCAGGGCACCTCCAAGCCCCCACAGCCTCCACACTGGATCCCTGGGCTTACACCGGACACAGATCCGCCACCCCCCCACCCCCGAGTAGTCTGGGGGTGCTGTGTAAAGGCTGGCAACCACCCTTCATCCCAGGCAGTGCCAAACAAGGCACTAGCTGCTTCCCGGCCTGGACAAAACCAGGAGGCTGAGGTCACCCTCACCCACGGCACCGACACCAACGCTGTAACTTCCCACTGGGCCGAGGGGGCTCCTGCAGCAGCTCAGGAAAAGCTGCCACTTGAGAGGACAAGGGACAGCTTTGAGCAGCTGTCTGGCCACTGTGGCCCTGACACCCTGCCCCTAGATGTACAGCAATGGCCGAGACGGTGCCATCTCTGTTGCCTGCCAGGCCTAGCAGTGTAAGACTAAAGAGCCCGGCTCTTCCACGGCACTTCTGACATCACCATGTTACATTCATCACCATGTTACGTTCATCACCACGGGCTCGCACAGCCACATCGGGGAGGGCGGAGCTCAGAGATGAGGAGTGACTCCCTCAGGGTCACACAGCAGGAGGGGCAGCCCCAGAGCTGGCCCCTCGCCGTGCCCACAGCTCTGAAGACAGGGAGGACAAGCGCAACCAGCCCAGAGGGAAGCCTCCACCACATGCCCCAGCCCTCTGCTGCTGGTCTCGGGCTCCTTCCCACACCTAACAGGAGAGGGGGAAAGCCAGAAACACAGCCCGACCATGTGCCGAGACCCCGCAGGCGTGTGCCAGGGCTGGCCCAGAGCCACAGGCCAAGTCCCGGAGCTGGGTGTGACCCTACTGCTCCCGGATCTCATTCTCCCTTAGGGCACAGAGGGGCGTGCCCTGCTCTGCACCATCAATCCTAAGGGCCCAGAATGACCCTGGATTTCTCTGAATGCCTCCCTCTTCCCTGGCTGAACCTCTGAAGACTCAAAGGACAGAGGGAGGTCACTCTTCCCAGTGTACCTTGATCTGGGGTCAGAAGGTCTCTCCCAGCTGCCTTATGAGCATGTGGGGGCGGAGGGCCCCTGACATCCTTCGGGGAATAATCAGGGAGGATGAATGGAAGACTCTTCCTCCAAATCGTGTTTGGGGGTGGCTGTGTAAGGAGAAGGGTGCTGACTTTTCTGGACCCTCCCCTGGTGAGTGGCTCTGTTCCTCCCATGGCACCCCTGCCCTCCATGCTGGCTGAGTCAGGGCACAGGCTGGGGGAGGAGGGGAGGAGGTCTGAAGACAGGCCTGCCAGGGACTTGGGGTGAGCCTGGTTGTGGGCAGAGACAAGGGTCATGGGGCCTCAGATATGATGCCCATGCCTCAAGAGACTCCAGGCACTTGAGGAACATGGGCCCCAACGCCTGGCCCCCACAACCTGCCTGGTGGGCACCAGCCTCAGCCTGCATGTCTGGGGAGCTCACCACCTCGGGAGGTGGCCCATTTTATCCTTGATAAATTGTTAGAAAAGGTTTCTTCCACTGTGCTATAACCCCAGGGATGTTCCCACACCCCTGGCCCTCCCTGGCATCCAAGCCTGCACCTTGTGCCCCTAACATTCCTGCCCCAGCTTGGCCCTCATCCTGCCTCTTCCTCCCACTCTTGCCCCCAATCCATCCACTCAGCCTGGGCCAGGACAAGTTAGGAAAAAGGTAATGTGAGCGCATCCCTCCCCTGCTTATATCCTTGACAGCCAGCTCCCTTACCTACCTCAGCTGAAGCCCGAGACTCACTGGCCTTTGCACCCCTCCTCCCTTGATCCCGGACACTGACCACGCCCGCCCCCTTATAGAGCTGTGAATTTTATGCTTCTCACTTTTTGGGGTGCCCTCTCAAGCCTGGCTGTGATGTCACCTCCTCTCTGAAGCCCTCCTGGCTTGCTGCCCTCCTAAGTCTCTGCCAGGACCACTCAAGGTCAGCCCCTTAGATGGTCAGGGGGTGGGCCTGTGGCTGGGAATGCATCCTAAGTGGGGGCAGGTCTGCTTCAGCTCCAGGTCCCCAGGGACCCGATACAAACCTGGCAGACAGGCAAGGTGCCCGCCCAGCTTGAGAAGGGCTTGCTGCTCGCAGAAGCCTAGCTCCTCCATCTCCCCGCCGGTCTCTCACCCTGGAGATTTCTAGGGTAGGTGGGAAACAATTCTGCTCTTCTGAATGCTTTTCAGGGCTCTGGGTGTGCATATGAGCCCTGCACTGGAGGGGGGTGGTGGCAGCATTTCTCCTTGCTGATGGCAAGTCAGCAACACGCTCACTGAGGGCTGGCAGGACCTGGGGCTGCTTGGAGGCCTATCCCGCCAGGCTCCTGGTCGGGCAAGGGCCAGCTCTCCTCTCTCCCCTGAAAGAGGCGGAGCCGAGAAGGCGATGCCAGAGGTAAAAAACGTTTGGCCCTCTGCAGGGTGGGCCAGGTGACCACAGCAGACTTGGCAGATGGTGGGGTCATGGGTAGGGTCCCTGCAGAGAGGGGATCCCAAACTCCTGCTCTTGCTCCCAAGTTCTAGAATCAAAGACACAGGGCATTTACCTGTTTGGTTTCCTTCTTGGAAGAGGGATGGGACGTGCCAAAATGAGCCAGTAAGCATGCTAAAAAAAAACCTCTCTGAAGGACTTACCATGTCACCCCCCAAAGTGGGCCAACCTGGGACTGTGAGGGGTGGCCGGGCACTGCCAGCCCCACCGGCAATCATATGCAGGCAGGGGCTGTCATCTGCTCTTTGAAGCAAGGAAGTGCCTCAGATAAGACACTTTCTGGATGCACAGCGAGCAGGGGTCGGGGTCTGCCTGCCATCCGCTCCCTGTCACGCCACGGCACCACAGGCCTGCCCTTCCCGCCCCTACCCTTCCTCCTCCACCCCATTCCTGATCCCCAGGATGCTGCTCCCAGCCAGGCACTGACAAATCTGGTGGCATCAGAGTTCCACGGTCATGGACGTTTTCAAGCACACTTAGCTGGCTCAAACTGCTCATTGTGCAGGTGGGAACTCGAGGCCCACTGAGGGGCACCGAGCCCCCAGCCCCATTGCTGGACGGCAGCCAAGCCCGGAATGCAGGTGGATTCCCTCCTCACGGCTGGGGTACTGGGCTACCTTCCACCGCAGCCACGGACTGAGAGCCTGGCTGAGCAGCCTCTGCACGGGCCCTGCTGGTCTGTGATCACTCTGAGAGCAGAACAGGGTCCCTGTGCCCGGGAGCCAGACTCCCAAAGGGCTTTTAGCCAATCCCTGAGGAGGGACGGGGCCAGGATGCACCCTGTGAGGACAGGTCTACTTTGTCCCACGTGTTTTAGGGCGCCCTGTTAATCCATCTCCTTTCCAGATATGTGCACGCGGCCATACCGTAACCCCCTATTTCAGCAAGGATGGAAGACCACACAAATCAGGCAGAGAGTCCATAGACATTCTGAAGGGAACCACAGCCACCATAAGCCCCGGGGAGGTTCCTGCAGACACGCAGCAGCCTCCAGGGACAGCTGGCCCGAGGGCGTGGAGCCACCAGGCAGAGCCGCAAGCTGGCAGGGTGGCAGGTAAGCCAACAACTCCGCCTTCTGCCTGTGTTTGCAGCCAGAGCCCCCACGATACCAGCAGCCCCGAGACGAGTGGGACCCTCCCCGCCCCCCCACAGAGGGGAAGAAGCCAAAGCACACTCCCACATACTGCCCCTCAGGAAAAGACAGCCCTGCCGTGCTGGGCCTGCTCTGAAGCCCCTCAGAGAACCAGGGAGCTCCCAGGGAGGGGACAGGCATCGGGCGAGGGATGTCTGCACGCGGGAGGAAGGGGTACAGCCAGGCTCCACCTGCAGCAGCCGGGGCCACATGCGCAGGCCTCAGGGAGGGTGCAGGGGATGTGCCAGGAGGCATCTGAGGGGGAGGAAGAAGGGGCCTAACGGGAAGAGAGCAGGCAGCAGTGCCCGAGAGGAGGGGCAGATGGGAGTGGCCCAAGGGAGGCCTGCACCTGGGGGCTGAAGGACAGGCCAAAGCAGGATCACAGAGAAGTGAGGGCAGGAGTAGCAGCCAGGGGCAGCAGGGACCCCACAAAGAGGGTCTGGGATGGGGCTCACCCTCGAGGGAGGAAGGCAGCACTGGTGCCGGGCAGGGCCTAGGGGGCATGAGGCAGGGTCCCTCCGACTTCTCCCTTGTGCCCCACCCAGCTGCCCTCCTGTCTGTAGCTCTGGCTGCACCCCAAGACTCCCCTCTGCCAAAGTGCAGGGCACACACTCAATTCCTGGCTGGGATGATGCCTGCTTGGAGAGCTATGGGCAGTTGGGGGCGCCCAGCAGCAGCCTCAGAGCACTTAGAAACACAGAATGGGCTCGAAGCTCCACCCATGTGCAGCTCCTTGGGAGCATCTCAGCCGACCCCCAATGCGTCCAAGTGGTTCCAGGCTCCTGGCTAGCAGATGAGGTCACTGAGACAGACTATAACCACCTGAATAATTCATGGAGCCCCAGACTCTGGGCTGAGCACTTGATACAAGTTACCAAACCCTCCCTGTAGCCTTGAGACTCCGGCATCCTCCTGCCGCTCTTAAGGAAACAGAGCTTCAGTAGCTGAGCCCCACACTTGAGCAAGCCTGGGGGTTCATGGAGGCTGGCCAGCATGGCTGGGGGCCCTTGGAGCCTTTCCCAGGGGAGCTGAGAGCTGGGTTGGTGGAAGGGGTGGGTTGCTGCCGGGCCACCTTGCACTCTTGCCCATGAACACACTGTCCACTCACAAAGGGGGCTGGAAAGCAGGGTGAGGCTGGTGCCTGGGCAGGAAGGCCATGAGGCCTTGGCCTCTGGTCACCAAAATCTTGGCAGGTGGCACCTGAGGGATGGACAGCAGATACCCTCACTGGCATGGAGCACTGCGCCTGGCTGCCAGGCTAAGGTCGTGCTCATTCCTAAGGCTCATGCTGTCTCCCAGCACACTGTAGTCTGGGGGCAGCTTCTTCCTGGAGGGGCAAGGACTCCCCTCTCCCAGATTCCTGATCAGCTGGCCAGTCCACACCTCCCTTACTGCCTCAGTGTGGGCTGGAAGGCCTTGCCCATCGTACTCCTGGGCCCCTGGCTCCCTGCACACCAGCAGGGCTTCCCATGGCTCAGGACCACCTCTGAGCTTGGCAACCCAAAACCACAGGTCCAGATACAGTTCTGATTCTCACATTAGCTCCAACTGCCCTGTGCAGGGCCGCTGTTCAGGCCATTCTTGACAGTATACCCCAAGGTCATTCTGAGGCTCCCAGATGCACTTGTCACCTTCATGGATCCCATCTTTCAGTAACAGCTCCCCCTGGGGCCTCCTCCACTCCAAGGGCACAGGCAAAGGCCCCCCAGGGAAACAAGGGGCCCAGAAATGCCAAAGCAGAGAAGGAGGCAGGTGGGAGGTGTGGCCCAATCGGGCTCTTCCATCTAAGCCACACTCAGACCCAGGGCATGGGCTTGTCACTGAGTGGATGAGACTCAAGCCATGGGGACCGGGTGCAGATTCCGACTCCTCCCACACCCACACTGGCAGGGACTGTCCAAGCGGGTAATCAACCCACCCTTCATTTTCCAAAGGGGGAAGGTGAGTTCACACAACCTGCCTGAAGCTACCCAGTGACCTGGTGTGGGATCAGACACAGGGACCAGACTCCCCTTCTTCAGGTCTCTCTCCCTGCATTCTCCCTGAATGCTTACAAAGGTACAAAAGGTCAGCAATGTGATCTGTGATTTACAGACTAGAAACAGAAATGCAGAACCAAGCGGTGATACCAAATCACTTCAGTTCTGAGCCAGGGCCTTTGAAGACCTGAGAACATCCCCTTGAAAGGGGAGGCTGGAACTGGACACCTGCTGGCAGAGGAATGGGGAGTGAGCATCCTCCACCAGTACCTCTGAGCGCCTCTGAGACTTCATAATCTAGTCCTTTGAGCCCCTGTTTTGGGCATGGCCTCCAGCCTCGGTCTTCCAGAACTCTGCTGGGCTCCTCTTGCTGTCCCCTGCTGCCCTACCCACAGGACTCAGGTGTCCCTTCCCCACTCTGCTATTACTGGGGTCATGTGCAGCTGGGGCACCTGGCAAGGCTCAAGCAGGAGGAGAGAAGAGAAAGTAGCCACCCCTGGGAGCACCCAGAAAGGCCACAAAGGAGACAGGCTTCAGTGCCTTGGGGATAAACTAAGCAGGGAAAGACGGTGAGATGCCAACAGTACTGCGGGAGACCTAGGGGTGCTTAGTCTGCTGAGGCAACAGGTGGGCAGCTGGCTGTCTGGACCATCTCCAGTTCACCCCAGGCTACTGCAGCCTGAGGGGGTCTACGTCTGCCTGGGGCCTTCTCAGGCCTTCCCTACCTGACCAGGGGCTGCTCATAGGATGCTTATAAAGGCTAGCTCTTGAGATCAGTAGCCAGTCCCAAGGATCTGAATCCTGGCCTGCCCTGCCACGGCCTCCCGGACTCTGAGCTGCCTAGGGTTGGGCAGGAAGGGCTGCCTCTCTCATGCTTACTGGCACCTCGGGCCCCCGAAATAGATCCTGGCCTTCTGGGGGAAAGGGAAGCCCTCCCACATGAGAGTCAAGCTAGGCAGACAGGGACGTGGGCCCATTGGGCCTGCCTGAGCAGCCTCCAGAAAAGGAATGTTCCAGGACAAAACCACAAACCCTGGCCTCCAAGTCCCCTCAACCTCAGTGCAGCTCTAGAGTGCCTCTGAGTAAGTCCCCAGCATGAACCAAGGCGAACAGGCTCTGGAGAGTTTATGCCCCAGATGAATCCCCTCTGGGTGCTGGGAAGGCCCAACTCAGGAGTTGCTCCAGAGTGACCTCTGGGTCTCCCAGGGCCAATCGGCCTGGCAACTGGGCAAAAAGCCAAGTGCATCCCAGGAATCAGGAGTCTCGTGGATGGGTCAGGCACACCCACCAGAGGGGGTCCCTGCTAGTAGGAGAGACAGACACACATGCATCCAGGGTGAGGGGAGAGAAGGAATGGTTGGTACGAGGAGTAATGGGGTGAGAGAATAAGGACTTTGGGGAGGGAGTGTTCAGGGAAAGCCAGAGAGAAGCCAGGAAGGAGAAGGGGCCAGAGGAAGAGGAGCCTCTGTCAAGTGGGGAGGAAACAGGCAACCCCCTAGGGTTGACCTTATCACCCAGAGTATCCTGAGCAGGAGAACAAAGGAGTGTGGAATTTTTTTTTTTTTTTTTGAGCTTGTAATTTTTATCTTAAATTGTAACTTGGTAAACAGAGCACAGGTATTTTTTTCTACCATCCACACTCCTGTCATTTAAAATGACCACAGCGCATCACCCCACAGGTGTACCCAAACCCATCCAGTCCCCTCCTGGTGGGCACCTGGGGCTGAGTCCTTAGAATTATGAACAATGCTGGCTGAACAGCCATCCCCACAGATCTTTTCTCTCTCTCCTTGGAATGGATCCCCCAGAGGGGACAAAAGAGTAGGTATGCAGCAGCAGCAGCAGGGCCTTGGTTCTGACCTATGACAGGAGGTGTGTGTTGTGGGGGGAGGAGGGGGCGCAGTCCATCATCCTAGGCCTTCCCAGTCCCCAGTTAGCCCTGTGTGCCATAGTATGACAGGTGAACAGGCCTCCCAGGGCTGCTCAGCTCCAACATTCCTGTCCACAGAAAACACAGTACTGTGAGCACCCAAGGGAGAACCCGTCCCCCCCGCAGAGGGATTCCTGCAGCCCACCCCCCACCTGGCATGGGTGCAGTAGTAACTCAGCGCTCCAAACAGGCGAGGGCGGGCAGCCTGCTGGCATCCCATTCCCAGGAGCAGCGGGCTTGGGGCTGTGGGAGCAGGCTGCTTCTAGCTGAGGACCTTCTTCCATGCAGGTGATGAGCTGGAGAGAGCAAGGGAGCCCCTCAGTAGGAAGGGGTACTGGGGTAGATTAGGGCCTCTCCCCCCAGAAAAGCATAAAAACTTTCCACAGTCCAGCCTCAGTGAGGCAGCCCACCTGACCCCAAGCTGAGCCAGGACAGAACCTGGACCCTTGGCCCTCAGGTCAGGAGCAGCCTTGGGGAGAATACCAGCATCCTCCAAAGTCTTAGGGAGACACCTGTCGCTGGCAAACCCATATGAACCTCCCAAACAGCAAGACCACTTGGAGAGGGTGTGTAGGGCTGCACTTGGTGGCTGTAAGCCCGGGGGGCCAACGATACTGACAGGGTGCCTGTCCAGCTTCTTCAACATGGGATATCAATGTAGAGCTCACCGGGAGTGACTTGTCCCGGGGCACACAGCCAACAGGGAGCTGAAACTATGGCAACACTCACACTACTCTACTCTTCCCACTGCACCCCGCTTGTCCCCAAGTAAGGTGAACATCAGAGACAGTGCCAGGTTGGCAGGGCGGCACCTCTCCCACAGCTGGCCCAGACAGTTCCATCTCCTTCAGGAGCCACCCTCCTCAGGAGTCCCAAGGCCCTTGGGGCCAAGACTCCCCATCTTCCTGATGCCCCGAAGAGCGAAGGGCCCCGCCCCTCCCACAGCACTTGGAGCCACTGTCCCGCTCCAGGCCTACGGTTGGCGGCACAGCCAGGGGTAGGCTAGGTTGAACACCCCTGGGGGCAGGAAGTCCTGCAGCTTCCACTGCAAACCCACCAGGGCCCGCCTCTCTGGCCGCAGGGTTGCACAGAAACCGCCAGGGGCGCCGTCACCCTCCACCCAACCAGCGGTTCTGGCTGGGCTCCCGAGGGCAAGGGATTCCCCGCGCCATCCACAGGTAATGAGTCCCCAGCACAGGCAGGATTTGGGGAAGCCTGCAATTTGCCTGCAGCTGGCGCCCGCCCACTTTCAGCCTCTTCTACCAAATGAGACGTCGCACACTGGGTCCCCAGAGCTGTTGGCTGCCCCTCCCCTCCCCCGCAGCCCCCCCCCCCCCCCCCCCCCGGAAACGCAAAAGCGCAAAACAACTAGGGGCGGGGGGGGGGGCAGCCCAGCCCTCAACTCCACCGCGGCCCCGCCTGCGTGTGCCGCACCCCCGTCCTGCGCCCACGCCCCACGCCCCTCTGCACCCTCCCTCCCCACTCCGTCGCGGGGCAAGGTCCTGGCCCAGCTCCGGGCTCCGAGCAGGCTAGGCAGTCACAAACCGCTGGCACCATCCTGCCGCCCCCGCACAGCAGCTATTTATAGCTGGGGAAGCACCGCGCCCGGGCGCCGCTGCCCACCCCGCCGGCCCGCTCACCATCCCCGGGAGCGGCCCCGCGCTGCTCCTCCTCGGCGCCGCCCGCCGCGAAGTTGCTCGGGCCGGCGGGAGAGCGGCTTTGGCTTTCGCTTTCGCGCAGCACAGCGCAGTGCACACCCCCGCGCGCCGGCTCGCGGCCCCGGGCTGGGTCGGGCTGGACTCGCCCGGGGCTCGCTGCGCGGGCTTCTCCCCCGGCGGCGCGGGTGCGGGTGCCGGCTCCTCCAGTGCCCGCCGCCCGCCCCCGCGCGCTGCCGCCCGGCCCACCCGGCCGCCCACCTGACGCTGCGCAGGGCGCCGGCCCGGGGGCATGGGGGCGCCGCGGCCCCGCCGCCGGCCGACTTCCTCCGCCGCGGCGCCCGGGAAACCATGGCCCGCGGGCTTCCTGCTGCGCCTGGCGGGCAGGGGGCCGGGGCGGGGGTGGCAGCCCAAACCGACCCCGGGAGGGCTGGGCAAAAGCTTCGGAAAGCAGGGAGCCGGCAGGCAGACGAGGAGAGGCGGTCGCGGCCCAGGCCCCCGCCCCCCGGCCCCGGTCAAGTTCCTACCCGCCGGCTCCGCCGTGGCATCTGTGCAGCGGAGCTAGGGCGGGCGCCGGGCCATGGCCGCGGAGGCTCGTTCGCTCGCGGCGGGCCGGGGCGGGGCGGGCAGAGCCGGACGGGGCGCGGGCACTCGCTCCCTCGCTCGGCCTGGAAGCGGGCCCAGCAGCGCAACTGACTTTTGCCGGCCAATCCTCGCAGGTTCCCTGGCCTGGTGCGCGCGGGTGGTGGTGGGCTGCCCACCCGGCGAGGGGTGCAGCCCTCACCGCAGGAGGCTGTGGGTCCCAAAGGCCCCGGACCAAGCGGTGTAGGGCCGGCAGGGAGTGCGGCGGGGGGGTGGTGGGGGGTGGCGGTCCTCACCCTGCACGCGGTAGCTATGTGAACGGCGCCCCCTGGAGTTGTGCCAGGCGAAGGCCCTGTGGAGGGCAGAGGAGTGGGTGTGTGGGGACACGCAGCTACACTGAGCTGTCCTTGCAGATCCAATGGGGCAGTGGGAGGTGGAGTAAAGGCTTTCCCACTAACATCCTCAGGGGGAAGGGCAGAACAGAGATGCCATGGCAGTCCCCCAGTGGGTTTTACAGCTGGCAGGGGCTTCATTTTCCAGTTGGGCCGTGAGGCTGAGCCTGGAGAAGGCCCTGGGTCAAGGCGGTGGGAGTGGCCTGGCCAGGCCAGGCAAAAGCAGGGTGGGCTCAGGATTCCCCTCTTGGACTCTATTCCAAGAACGGCAGTAGCACCCCTCCCTCTCAGCACAGGGTAGCCTGGAAGGGGGACTGTGCTCATTCTACAGATGAGAAATGGGCTCAGAGAGAAGAGCCTCACCCAGGAACATACCACCATGCCCCCAGCACCCATAGCTCTGGTGTGCACACAGCACTGTGGGGCACGCTGCTCCAGGACTGTCCACCAACTACCAGTAGCTCCTCCCTTGCCAGGTGAGGAGAGGCCAAGCAAAGGCAGGGACAGTGGATGGAGAGATGCTGCACCAAGCCCTGGCCTGCCACCAGGCAACCACCCCCCATCCGCTGCCCCCAAGCTTCTCTCTCACCACCTCAATGCCTTGAGTTCCTTGCTTCCTCCTCCTTCCCCACACACCCAGAGACCTCAGATCCACCTGGCCCCTATCCTGGTGACACCTGTCCTGGTGCCATCTCCCTGAGCCAGCTTGTTTCCACCTATCCTACACTTAGGCTAGTTCCTGCACACTAGTGTTCCCAGTCTTACTATGTGCCCCTACCAGGTGCCCTTAATCCAAATGGGCTCGGGTCCAACCTACCCCTTCAGCCAGGGGGATGTCACACTCTCTGTCCTCCCTCCCTCTCCCCCTGGAGGACCACTACTCCCTGCCAGGCACTGGAAGAACCAGGCTGCGGTTCTAGAGGTCATTCACTTGCAGGGAGACAAGCATGAGCACAAGCCACCCCAGGGTTATGTGAGGACAAGGGTCTCCTGACTGGGTGCTCGCCACAGGTCGAGTCTCAGAGGAGTTCTAAATCCACATGGTGCTCAAGTCACAACAGCCCCTCGCCATCTACATGCATATCATCATTTGACACTCACATGTGGGGACAGGTTCAGAGAGGTTGGGCACTGGTTCAGAGTCACACAGCAGTAAGGTCAGTATGGCCAGGACCCGCTGCCAGGCCTGGCTGGCTTCAGAGCTGGTTGACTCCTCCTGGCTGTACGGAAGGCTGAAGCAGACAAGTGACACTTGTGCCTTGCACAGCTCATGACCTCACTTCATACCTTATCCACTTCCTGTAAGATAAAGTCAGACCAAAGGAGGCTGAGAACATGTGCTCATCACACCTAGGCCAGGAAGAAGCTGTCTGTGTTACAGAGTATGTAGTTCTCTGGAAACCAGCCCTTGCGATGCTCTCATGAGCACACTGAGGCCCAGGGTGGGATGGGGCAGTCTGGGGTCCCGTGGTTTTGGCTGTCATAGCAGGAGGGAGGCCCGTAGTGGGTGAGGGGAGTTCAGGGGTTCTGTGCCAGGCCTCTGCCCAGCAAAGTCTCTGGAGAGACTAGCCTGGGACACCGTGTGCTCCCAGTGGTCTCCAGCTTCCTCGGCCCTGCCCCAGGGACCTCACAGTACCCAGCACCCCAAGCCCTGGTTTGTGCAAGCCCTCTCCAGAGCCCCGTGACATGGGCACTGCCATCTCTAGCTGACAGACCATGGCACTGAGGCCCAGAACCGGGAGGTGGTAATCACTCTCCCTGAGCCCCCAGGAGGAAGCATTCCTGTGCACACTTCATGTGAGAGTGTTGAGACAAGGGACCCTGGTGGGCTTGCATCAGAACCTCAGGAATTCTTTGGGCCCAAAAGAGCCTTGTGCCCCTTCTGGGACTTATCAGTACCCTATGCAAGAGAGCCCCCATGGGTCCTGATCACCCACAAAGCACCTGGATGTGCAGCACATAGGCCTCTGACTGCTGTCCAGGGAGGATGGCAGCTCATCCACCTCAGGGCCACCCCTGAAATCTTGGCAGCTGCGGCAGCACTCCGCCAGCCTCAGGGGCCCAGGAGGCCAGTCCACCCTGACCATGCTCACCCAGTGTCTGGCAGGAGCCCTGGCGAGCAGGGTCTGACCTGTGGGTTGCCTGCTCTGGGTCAATCCTGGCGATCGGGTGGCCTTGCCCCCTGTCTGGGTGTTGAAGGGCATGCTCCAGCCTGTCCGTGGAGGACAACTGATGTTGGAAGTGGATGTGCTGGCCCTGGGCTGCATGTAGGCCCAAGCCTCCTCAGCCTCGGGCCAGGAGGAGCCCCATGCCATCAGAGTACCCCACTGCCTTTCTTTTTTTTTTTTTTTTAAGATTTTATTTATTTGACAGAGAGAGACACAGCAAGAGAGGGAACACAAGCAGGGGGAGTGGGAGAGGGAGAAGCAGCCTTCCCGCAGAGGAGGGAGCCCGATGCGGGACTTGATCCCAGTACCCTGGGATCATGACCTGAGCCGAAGGCAGACGCTTAACAACTGTGTCACCCAGGCGCCCCACCCCACTGCCTTTCCAAGGGATATCTGACCTTCAATCTCCAAAGCAAACTTCGATGACTGATCATAGAACACAAAAGTCTTGAGGATATTGCCTGGTCCTACAGGGACTTTCCCAGGCAGACCCCTCTCCCCAGTCCAGCTCCAGAACAGATGAGTCACAATGGAGAGGACAACGGTGGCAAGGGCAATAGGTAGGTGGCCCTGAGAGCCACCTCCCCACCCCTGGGCCCGAGTCCCCTGGTTAAGGGCCAACTCTGAGAGGTGCTGACCCATCACGCCCCCCCCCCCCAGCTGCTGTCCACCCAGCAGCCCCTGGCAGCCACCAAGGAGGTAGGGAGGCCAGGGCTTCACCCATTTTCATGTTGGGAAGCTGGGTGGCCAACATTCCTCTTTGCAGCCCCTATCTGGCCCCTCCGCCCACCCTGTCCTGTGTGGCCACGTTTATTCTCTACACCACAGCCATTTCTAAAATGCCAACTGCCCGCTGCCCTTAGGATAGAGGCCTGGCCTCCCCCAAAACACGCATGCTCCCAGGGGTGGCTGCAGAGAGGGAAAGCTGAGCTGGCTCTCCAGGAGCCCAGGGATGATCACCAAAGCCAGAAGAACTAGAGAAAGCCAAACTGAACAACTGTGGCATTGTCTGGACGAGCAGTCCCTAGCAGGAGCACGTGAGGGGAGGAGGAGGGTAAGCAGGGCCAGAGAGCAAAGTGTGAACTGCCTCAAGGTGTCTGTTGAGTGAGGAGGCACAGAGAAGGATGAACAACACTGGCCTGTGGGGCAGATGCTGTCACCCTGTGTTACTTAGTAGAAAGAAAGACATGCTGTGTCCCTGGGTATGGAAACCAGACCAATGGGTGAATGTGTGCATGTCCCCAAGCCTCTGCCTCAGCATGTCCTCACCCTGGGGTGGACCAGCAGAGAGGGCAGACGGGGCACTGTTCACCCTTTTCTGGACACTTTCTGGTCACCGGAGCAGTGCAGCCCGCTGGAGTGGTAACCACAGCCTTCCTTGCACATAGGCGCTTGGCCTTTGGCTCATGTGCCAGTGAGGGTAAGCAGCCCCCAGCAGAGGTGGGTTCCTGGCCCAGTGAAGCCAATCAGATTCCAGAGCTGGGCTGCTGCCCCAGGTGCTGCCGGCTGAGCTGCCCAGGGGACCATGTGGCCCTAGTGGCCCCCTGCAACCATCCCTTCTCAAGACCTGAGCCAACACAGACCCGCAGGTGGCTCCTGGTTCCTTTCTACTGACTGTGACCTTAGTCCCCACTTGACCTAACCCCATCTTCCTCCTTGGCTGAGTCCAGGGCTACCTTTAGGTGGCAAGAATGCTCCTTGGAGTTAATAATCCCAATCCTCAGCCTTAGAGTTTTGAGCTGCCAACTGGTTTGGAGGCACAAGCCTTACCGCTGTTCACCTGCCTCCCTGCTGTGGGACCCTGGCTCTGTGTGACGTGGGCCTGGGCAGCCTCTCTGCCAAGTGCATGCCAGCCGAAGACACTGGGCCTCCCAGTCTCATGCGAGCCAGCTTCCTCTCCCTTCCCTGACAGCTAAGACATCGAAACGTGCCTCTCCTGCCCAGTTTACAGACCCGCAGCTACAACCCCACTTCCTTCTCATATGCTAGAGCTTCTGGTACCCAGGAGTTCCTTAGACTGTGCTCTAAGGCTGCAAGCCTGAATCCAGCTGTTTTGCCTGTATGCCCATGAGTGAGGACACAGTGGTGGGGAACAGGGAAATGACATGCCCAGCCACGGTGGTCAGGGCACAATGCAAGGATCCCTGTCCCTCAGACTAGGGCTGCGTCTGCCTCAACAGGCGTGCCCATGCCATGCACAGCTCCACAGGGACCAGCATGTGGGCCTCTGGCATGCATACATTCCCACCAGTGCCTTACCAAGAGGGGAATGCCAAGTCCACATCCCCAGTCACCATGAGGCAGACTCGGACACCAGGGCTCTCATGGGAAGGGACTGACGCAGCCAGAGTCCACATCAACTCAGCTTACCTGGCACTTCCAGCCCAGCCAGCTTGGGGATCAAGGGCACAGGTGGCCACAGAGGGAGAGAAACAAGAACGAGACAAAGGGACAAGGCAGCTTCCTGGGGAAGACACAGTGGCATCTGGGCTGGGTGCTGCTGGACAGGGATCTCCCCACACAGGGGAACAGAACGGAGGAGAGACAGGTGGGGGGCCTGTGACATCAGGGACAGCCAACGGGACCGCGTGGAGGGGCCTCTGTGGAGAGAGAAGGGTCACAGGCAGGGCAGAGAATGGAGGCCAGCAGGCTATGAGGCCTTTTGGGGCAAGCTGGGTCTTGGGGTGTGATTGATGGGGACCATGAGAGCCTCCCTGGAGCGAGAAGACGCTTACAATGGGCTCCTCTGAGCCCACCCCCGTGTCAGGTCTGGGAATGAGATCTGCGTCCAGGCTTCTAGAATCGCCCACTCTTTGGAGGACTGCTGAGCTGCTTCCGCTTCATCTCAGGAGGGAAGCCCGCATCCTAGAAAAGCCATGTCTGACATGCACACTGAGAAAACTAGGACAGTCTATCTATCGTCTGACCCCAGGTTCCTAATAAATGGCCTTTGTGGGCTTGGGGGACTGGGGGGGCAGCTCTGGCTTCTCTGGCTGGGCTGCTAAGTGAGGGGGAGTGATAGGAACCTCAGTAGGGTCAGGTTCAAGGCACGGTGGCTGCAGTAGCTGTGCCCCATGCCAGGTTTCTTCCCTTGATGGCCCCCACAGGATCCTCGTGCAGGGAGAGGCCGAGCTGAACGGTGGGCAGGGGTGAGCAGACACCAACCACCAGACAGAGGTGAGGTCCTAGACAAAGCTGGCACCGCCATGGGCATGTGCTTCCCAAGCAGGGCCACCACTTTCTCCTAACCCAAACAGCCCCCGGTAGAAACCCTTCAAATCTCATATACAGCATCAGAACTCACCCTGCAGAGCAGGGCTCAGTCTGCAGTCCAGGGGGGCCCCCGAAGCAGAACACCTCTGAGTCGTGACCAGAACACGCACCCCAGGCATAGCACCCTCCCCTCTCTGGAGCAATGTGCAACCTCTGTGATGGCAATGGGACCTCCCACTTATGCTGTGAGGGGACGGGACAGGGCTCCATCCCCTAGCAGTGGGGTAGCCCATTCAGAGTGGCTCCTACACAGGCAGGATGCTCCTGCTGGCCCCACAGCAGAAGGTCGAAGCCTAAACACAGCACTCTCACACCGAGCTGCAGGGGACATGGGTCTTATTTCTCTGTGGCCAGAACCTACCCTCCCCCAGCCTCCCCTGACCCTCCACAAGGCTCTTTTTGGCCCTGCCTGAACATTCTCCCTAACCTCTCTAGCCCCCAGGCCCTTCTCCAGGCCTTCCCTTCAAGCTACACAGCCCATTGCTCTGAGAGCTCCCCGCTTGACCACGACACTGCAACCAGGACACCCTGCGGTGGGCGCCCCACTGCCACAGGACAGAGCCAGCCTGCTGACCACAGATACAGGGCTGACGCCATCTACCTTCTCCACCACTCCTGCCCTGAGCCGTGAGGACCCTCACACCGCACACTGCCTCCCTTGGGTTCCCTCTCCTGGAACGCCTTCTCCCTGGTCTGCCAATCTGGCCAACTCCTCCAGGAGTGTTCCTGACTACCTGCCCCCACTCCATTTGCTGAGGCTATATTGCACCCACAGCACCTCGAGACGCACAAAGTAGTACACTCAGGGTGCCTGGGCCAAGTGCTGGGGGTGGGTACTGACACTCAACCTCATACAGAAGTGAGGCTACGGAGGGTAGCGAGCTCCTGTGCTCCTGAGCAGAGCCATCTCCTCTCACCCAGGGGAGGGCTCCTCATCTGCGGCCCCTGGGGGCCAGCCTTCCATTTCCAAGGCCTCCGTAGCACCACCTCATTGGGTTTCACACGCCCCTGCCTCTGTGGCAGAGCCAGGTTGACTTTCTACCTGTGGGGAGCCCGGGCCTGAGCCTCAGCCAAAGCATGGCCTGGAGCCCAAGGCTCCCCACCTTCCTCCAAGTAGGTCCAGGTGGGTGTCTCTCTGGGAATAAAGCCCAGCACTGACCTGAGGGGGCTGAGGCGGCCAGGCCCCGAGAAATGCTCCTGCTGCCTGGGTATCCCCGCGGACTCTCTCCTAGGCACAGTGTCCCAGGGCACATGGCAGGCAGTACCGATATAACCCCCTGAGGTAGGTCTAATCAATCCCACTTTGCAAATGAAGAAACTGAGCCTTACAAAATCTGACTAGCTTGTCTGGAGCCACCCAGCTATATGGGTGGAGCCAAGCATGGAGCAGGGCCTGGGCCTGCCCTTGTGAGGGAGTGCTTGCTCTACCCCCAGGGGCACCGGTGGCCACAGCCCATCACCATGGAAACCAGGCAGGGACTCCTGGAGCTGGAGCTCTGGTTTGGATTTTAAACCCAATGCTGCTGTCTCAGAAGCAACTTGGTCAAACTTTCCAAAGAGGAAAAGTGGACAAGGGGGGCTGGAGGAGGAGACAAATTCCCAAACTGAAGTTACCCCAGAAAGAAGGCCTGGCCACTGAGCTTAGGAAGCCTTGTCTGGGTTGGCAGAATGGTGGCAAGGCAGAGACCCCGCAGCCTCTCCGGGGCTCCTGCCCCTCCTTCCCAGGAGCCTGGGCAGGATGGGAGTGTGGCCAGAGCAGGTGGCACCAAGCCCTTCCTGTCTGCTAGAGAGGCTGCCCTTTCATGTTTCCCAGCGGGGTGTGTGGGAAACTGTTCTTTTGGAAATGGGCTGGAAAACCACTGACCTCATCCACTGGCCACCTCTGGAGATGGGGAAACTGAGGTCAGCAGGGACCAGGACCAGGAAGCCAACAGCAAAACTATACTCTGAGGGCAGAGCAGCATCCACCTTGCCCAGAGTAGGGTGCGCAGGAAGATGTGTGGGCCAGACATGTGGGTATCCCCATCCCAGCCACGCTCCAGGCCCCGCCTGCCATCCACAAGCCCCAGCCACGCCTGCAGAGGCTCCTAGCTTGAGAATCCCCCCCGTACAAGGCAACCTCACCATCATGCACAGTAAAAGATGGGAGACTTTAGGCCAGAGTGTGACCTCCAACCCTGGGGCTTAAGGGCAACCAGGGCTCCCCAGAGGGGCAACCCCATGCTCTCAAGAATCCATCACAAGCCAAACCTGGTGGCCTTGCCATCAGGTATGTTCTTGTAGGGGAGCATCTCTGGCCCATGGGAGGTACTGTTTGGGCCCCTCACTCGGGCTCCTATGGCCAATGCCCATCGCCTCAGGAAATCCATCCTCCTAGCTTCCACTCTACGTGTAGGCGCCTCAGAGTGGCCAAAGGCTGCGGGCAGCTCACCCCGAACCCCCAAGCTCCCCTGAGGGTACAAATGACCTGTCTGGAGGGACACCCAGGAAGCAAGGAAGGGGAGGCAAAAGGGCAGCATTTGGCAGTGGATGCCAGAGGGCAGCAGCCATGGGCACATCTCTGGGGAGGGCAGGCAAAGGCCCGCAAATACATCCTGCCCTCCCTTCTGTCCCCACCCCTGTTGCAAGACCCCTTTGGGACCCTCAGCTGCTCTCCACCCCTGCCACCTCCCACATCTGGAATCTTCCCTGGTGGGGGGATGCTACTGCTTCCTCTTTTTATCAACCAGGTGGGTTTGGGGGAAGCAGAATAGGAATGCTACGTGCTGCCAACAGCCCACCAGACACCACTGTTGCAGGGAGGGCCAGGCAGGGCAGGGTGGGTCTCTCCCGTGACCTGGGGCCCCTGTCTACCTGCCCAGGACAGGGAGGTCACACACTCCGGTAGGGGTCAGGCCCAGAAAAGGCCCCATCTGGGCTGCACAGGGCTACTTCTTGGGGCTCAGATATGTGACCTGTGGCCACCTGAACACAGGGCTGGGACCACAAGGTTCTCAAGTGTCAAGTGCTGGACACTCCCATCTCCCATCTCAGAGATGAAGAGATTGAGTCTGAGAGATCACGTACCACCTCGTAGAGGACACGGTACTTCCACACCCTGGCTCAGTCAGCAGGTACACCAGGCCCACGGGGGCGGCACCATGGCAGGAAGCAGAGTCCCTACCCTACCACTCCCTGGCTCAGGGGCCCGGGGCTTGCCACCTCGGGTTCCTCAACTGCGAACAGGGTAATGCAGCACCCCTCCTCCCCGCAGGCTTTGGGTGGGGCCAACTGGTCGGAGCCTGGCAAGCAGGATGAAGCCCAGGGCAGAGGTGGGCAGTCACGTCTGCAGGCCCCCTCCTGTCTGCCCTGGGCACCGTGGCCAACAGCGTGGGGTCTTACCTCAAACTTTGCCGGGCCGGGTGCAGGCTGGGTGTGGGTGGGTCGGTGGGAAGGGGGGAAAGGGGGATAGGAAGAGGTCTGAGCTCTTTGGGGTGGGAATCCCAGCTTTGCTCCTTCCGGCCTGAGGGATGCTGTGCCGTGCTGCCACTGTCCTTAGCCTCAGCTTGCTCATCATGAGATGGGGATCATGGGGTTGCAGGGAGGAATAACGAAGGAAGTACCCACGAGTCCCTGCACCCATGGAAGCAAGCCCTGTGGCCTCCATCCCCTCCCTGGTAGAGGCCCACTGACTGGCATTCTCTCATACCTTTTGGCTTTCCACCGATTGGCCGCCTGCAGCCTGGGGACGGGGACACAAGGAGGGCCTGCCAGGGAACCCCATCTTCTTTCTGGCCCTGAGGTGGGGTACCTACAGCCTCGGCAGCCAGAGCCCTCCCTCAGGCTCTCCCCTCGCTCCCAGCCATCCTCAGGTCCTTGCTCTGCTTTCCAAAGCCTTGCTGAGGCCTGGGCCTCCTCCTAGAAGTGTGCCTCCCCCTGCTGCCTTCAGCACCACGGTGCTGCCCCTCCAGATGGTGGCCCGGCGCCTGGGACAGTGTCCCAGGGCGTAAAGCTCAGAGCTCTCTGCCTGAGCTGAGGCAGTTACGTGCAGTGCCCCAGAAAGACACAGCAGGGACATGTACCCAAGAGCAAGCCTCTAAGCACTAGCGTGCAGTGGGAAAAGAAGTCTACCCTGGAAAATGTTCTTCTCTTCAGGAATGTTAAACAGCAAGCTCCTGACTGAGCACCCCCAGTGGCTGGGTGGAGGGGGCTGTGGGCTGAGGTCAGTTCTGGATGTGTACACAAATCACTGCCGTCCCCCCGGGCTGGCCAGAAACTCCGGCGTGGAAGTTGGCCCACAGGATGCGGGTCCCAGGCCTGGGCTCTAGTCTGGGCTCTGCCACTTGCTGGCTGTGTGGCCCAGGGCAAGTCACAGCTGTACCATCTGCAGGGGTCTCCGCACCCCCTTGCAGGATGGGCCCAGTGTGCGGGATCACGAATGCCAAGGGCTTAAACATATCCTCTCCCTCTGCCCAGGCATCCTGGCACTGCCACAACTGTGGATCCATATCTGGAGATGGAAACTGTCTCCAACGGCCAGAAAAGACTGCACACTGGGGGATGACCATCTAAAGGCTGTTTACATTTGATTGTTGGTGGTTTTTAAAAAATTCTAGCTGTGAATGAGGGCGGCTGGGCTTGGGCAGGGATTGAGAACTATGCTGTGGTCCTGTCAGGATAGGGGCCTGGGCATCCTGTGGCCTTGTCCCCACTGCCCCACTGCATGCCAGCCCCTTGGGCTGGGACACTCTGCAGCTTCTCAGGTGGGAACCAGCCACCCCCCCCCCCCCCCCCCCCCC
>NW_022589803.1:811915-985301 GCF_004348235.1 Phoca vitulina
GTGGACGGGGGCCTGGGCACCGGGGGGCGTTGCCCCCCCCCCCCCCCCCCCCCCCCCCCCCCCGGGCGGCGCCCCTCCCCCCCTCCCCGGGGGGCCCCCCCCCCCCCCCCCCCCCCCCCCCCCCCCGCTACCTGCCACCTCTTGGGCTCACAAGGTTCCCACGGACAGGGAGACAGGGATGTGGACAGGAAGCCTATAGCACCTGTTCCAGGCTGAACCTGGGTCCAGCAAGCCGGAAGAGTTGTGAAGTTCAACAGAACCTGCAGAGCCCAGGACATGGGAAGGAAAGAGAACCCGGGGATAAGCTAAGAAGCCACGCAAGTTTGCTAACCTTTTTACGACTCTTAAAAACTGGACCTTTTTTCCCTGGAGAACTTGAAGTGAATCTTTTGTTTACTTTTGCAACTGGCCCATAGATCATCTCAACAATGCTAAAAATAGCACCACTGCAGCAATTTCTACTACAGCCAAGGAGCTCAGATTTCCTCAATTTAAACTCTTCCCTTCTTTTCTGTTCTCTAATTCCCACTGTGGTGTGACTGGGTTTCCTTTAGCCCTGACGACGGCGCTGCTGCGCAGCTCCAGGCATCTCAGTGAGGAGGGGGAGGCCAGGACACCTGCCACAGTCACCTCCGCCGAGGGCAGGGCCAGCGGCAGAGCCTGATCCATTCCTCACTGGCCAGGTGGGATATCCGCAGGTACCATGGGGGAAGAGGAAAGCCACAATAAACTCCAAGATAATTTCTTCTGAGAATCGGATGACATGGGAGCGTAGAAGTAGTGGGATGACGGGTGGCGTCCTGGAGTCCCACATGCACACATGCAGACTCAGGGCCCACACTACACCGGGTAGAAGTGTGTGAGCCAGTGGACCTGGTGTGCCGGAGCAGAGCTAAGCTCCAGCCCACCCCCGCCTGCACCCCCATGCTTCCTGTCCGCACAGCCCTGCCTATCATCCCACTGGTCTGAGGGAGCCCCGTGTCCCTCCTCTGCCTGTCCCTAGGGCCCACCCACTGGCTGCCATTCCCACCGCCTGGGTCCTGACTCAGGTGCAGACTAGCTGGCTAACCAAGCCTCGGTGTCCTCATCTGTAAGGCAGGGATAACGGCACTACCTACATGCCGTGGCTTACAGGGATTCAGTGAGCGGTCATGTGTAGTGAAGTCCCAAAAAGAAGCAGGTCGGCAGCGCTGCGGGCCCTGCCCCGGCCTGGCCCCTCCAGTACATCGTGTAGGCAAGTGTGATGTCTTGAAGATCCCCCTCCTAGCCCCTCTGCCCTACGAGGAGGTCCACACTCCATACCTGGCCCAGCCAGTGCTTCTGCAGGCACACGGCACCCGCCTGATGCCCACGCCGGCTCACACCTCCCTCCGCTCAGAAGCCCGCCGAGCAGGCACCTCCTCAATGTCCCCTCCTCTGCCTTTCTCCCACTGTCAGCTCCCCCTCCGATTCTGGGGTCTCAGCCCTAGAAAGGGTCGGGATTTATTCAGGCCTGAGGGTCTCAAAGAGCACGTGTACAAAAATGACTGCAGTGGTGGGGCTCAGGCAGGTCCTGACACTTGCTGGAGGAGACCAGCCTAGGGCAGGATTGGGGTGGGGGGAGTGTCCAGAGGAGGTGGGGTAAGCCTGGGAAGGCTGGGCTGGGCGGCGAGCCCATGTACGGAAAAGACTGTGAGGGGACCACAGAGGGAAGCCTCTACTGCAAAATGGCCCTCAACCAGTATGTTTTTAGAGGCCGAAGAAGGCACTGAAGCCACAGGCCTGCGGACAGGAGGGACAATGACAGCCAGGCGAGGTTTCAAAAGGAAGGCCAAAGGGTGGCGGGACTTACTTACATTTGGCTTAAACAAACCCACCCCTGTCCCCACCTCCTCACGATCCTTCCCCATCTAGCCAGTCCTACCCAAAACCCACCGTGAGCTCTGGGCTCCCACAGCTTTTGTTCACCAGCTCACCTCCCCCAGGGACCTGGGCACCCCTCAAGAGGGGGCCTCTCTAATGGCTTGAAGGAAGACAAAATGGGCCATAAGGTGACAAAGAGCCGTGCAGAGAGTGCCTCAAGCACGAGGAGGCCTCAGAGCAAGGGAGAGGCAAAGGACTCCACCCCCGAAGGAGGGGGCAGATGCACAGGACACAGTCTGCCACAGCCCACAGCAGACATCACTAATGGAGCAGACAGAGCCTGGATGCGGCCACTGATTTCCCAACACAGCAGCTAAAGGAGCCGGTCATGGAGTAGGACAGACCTGGGTTTGGACTCCAGCCTCACCACTTGCTAGCTGTGTGATCCTGGCTCACTCCCTCGGCTTCTGCACACTGTTCGAAGGGGGACAGATGGAACCGATCTCTGCAGGGTCCCCCCACCTCTGCTGCAGAAGCACACCCCACAAACGCCCCTTCAGTGCCATTCTCTCCCATTACCCGGAGCAAGCACATCAGCCAGGGAGTGGCCCTTGAACAGGGCCTGAAAATAGGGTCACGAGTTCTGCTGTCCAACAGGGGAAGGCAGGTCAGCCTGGTGGGCAGAGGACAGAAAAGGGCTTTTGATTTTGACAGCCTATGGCACCTGCTGGTGTCAACTTCCCCATCTGTACAATGGGGATAATAATAGCATCTAAGCCACTCACACATGCTGTGGAGGATCAAAGGCGGCACCCCAAATGAAGCCCCCAGTGAGTGCCTGTAAATGGGGCCAGTCCTGCCGTTGCTGCCGTGGGCCCAGCTGGGCACAGATGCTCTGGGCCTGTGGCAACCGTGGCAGCCTCCGCTGTTATTGTGCTCTGCCTCAGGAGCCCCAGCCCCTGGGTGGAGCCAGGCAGGGACTGTCTACCATAGACAGGTGGCCCAACCCCATCGTGCCCACACAGGCCCGGTGTCCACGCCAGCTGACAATGCAATCCTAGCCTCTACCATGGCCCAGCTACTGACTCCAGCCTCCATCTGGAATCGCAGCCCCACCTGCTAGGGCAGGACTAGATGCCCCTGTTCCCCTGCCCACTGCCACACCATCCTCCCTACCCAGCCAATGAACCATGCGGGCAACATTCCTGCTTGGGAGCAGCTGGGCTGATTCCAGTGTAGGAGCCAACCTGTCCCTGGCTTTCTGCTCTCCTTCCCTCATGTGCAACTGCGGGCTACCACCCACGGGCTTCAGCACCAGACAGAGTGAGGTTCACATTCTTCCTCCAACATGGACTGGTCGTGGGACCTCAGCCAAGGCACCTTACCTCCTGGCACCTCCATGAAATGGGCCCGTGGACACTGGACCTCCCTGACAACGTAGCTGGCCAGGGTCTGGCACACAGCAGGTTTAACAATGGGGCAACACATTCCTTGAGGTGTGGGCACAGGGACAAGCAGAGGTGGAACCGGAACTGGTCACAACCGGTCCTGAGAGCAGCAAAGGTGACATGGGTGGACTGATTTCAGGAAAGGTGTGGGTCTGCTGCCAACCGGGGGCTTCCTATTCCGACATTCCCTGGCCCTGACCGGAGAGGGTGGGTGGGACTCTGCACCGGAGCGAGCCACGGGCTGGAACACCACACGCTGACGCTCCTGGGGCTTGTTTACTGCCGGGAGGCAGGACAGATCTGCTGCTGTCAGGAGCCGTAGAGGGTATAATTAACTGGGGAAACCAACACCTCGTCCCTGGGTCGTGCCTTGGTCTTCCCTGATGTCTGCCTGTTGCAAAAGGCCCCAAACTTGGGGCTGGCATCCCGGGGTGGGTGTCAGTGACTCAGCTCCAGGGGTAGATGCAAGCGAGGCAAGGGCTGCCCACAGGCCCACCAGGCACCGTGCCTCTCGGGAACTAGGAGGGGGCGGGTAGTGGGAAAGAAGGGCCAAGTCTAGCCCTGCAGCAGGAGGTAGATGTCTTGGGCACAGACCCCAGGACCTGGCCAGGGCTCACCCAAGCCAGGATGGTGCCTGCTGTCCCTCACTCTGGGGCTGCTGGCTTCCCAGTTAACCCTGTCCCAGGGAACTCTCAAGGGCGGGGAGAATTCCTGCCAGGGGAATGTGCTGGGGGTGGGGGTGACAGAGACACTGTTCTAGATGAGGTCCCTGTTTGGGAGTGTGCCCGGTGTGCTGGGCTCCAGAGGCTGTGCCCTTCTTGGCATCACCAGCCTCCATTTGGACCCCTGGCTCCCTCCCGAGGGCCGGGGCACTGTCTCAGGGGCTGGGCTACCCGCCTCAGAGACGGGCCTGCTGTGCCTGCCCCTCCCTAATACCTGTCATCTGCTCACTGCGGAGGTGGAGGGGGGACTCCCCCAAGATCACACAGCCAACTGGCAGCAAGTTAAGAGTAGAAAGGGTGTGACTAATTCTTGCCTAGAAAGATGGGGTGCTGGGGGTTTTAGAGGCCTTTTCTCCTTTCCCCCAGCTCTGGTGGGGTGGCTCTCCCCCGAGCTGGCTGCCCAGCCTGTGGGGGTCCTTCCTCTCACCAGGGCTGGGGACCACACAACACAATCGCTTGAAGAACAAAGACGGCTCATGACAACTGTATCTCCCAACACTTAAAGCAACATGGACTCAGGACAAACAGAAGCACAGAGCCCACGTGGTGGCTGCCAGGTAGCAGCGCACGCCAGAGCCGGGGCAGACAGAGGCACTAGCCACAGGTATAGGAAGGGGCTCAGCCTTCCCAATCACCCCATAGATAGGCCAAAATGAAAGTCATCTCTGGTTCTGAGTGCCAGGAACGGCGGAGAGGGGGCTGGTGGGAGGGAACCTGGACAGGATCCGCAGAACCACCTGGCTTCCGACGTGTGGAGGCACTGGTTTTGGAGGGCCTGTGACCTTGTCCTGGAGACCTGCACAGTGAGGAGGGAGACCAGGGAAGGCCATGTTTTTGTACCAGTGGAGAACTGGAAGCTACTGCTCCCCTGGGCAGAGGGCAGGTAGATAAGCTGGAGGACAGACACCAGAGCACTATGCAGCACTGACAAGGAGTACGCACGACCTGCATCCACAGGCACCAAAGGCCACGCCAGGCCGTGCAGAAAGGGGCCTGCATGGTGGGCAGAGACAGCTCCGCATTTCAGACTGCCCCACTCGAGCCAGGGCAGGGCCTGAGCGTCTGGAGGGCCCCAGCCCTGTGAGAGATGGGGCTCCCACCACTGGCTCTAGCCACGCCCCTTCTGGTACCAGCACTGCCCTCCTGCGGCACCACTGGGATCCACAGATGAGCCCCAAAGCCCCACGCAGGCTGACTCCTGATCCCAAGGGTGAGTTGTGTGATGTGCCAAGCCCGTGCTGGGCGAGGGCTTCCATCCGGCTATTGTGACCACGCTGCCAACAGGCAGCCCCGTGCCCAATGCGGGGCCTGGGAAGGGGTGGAGTGGCCAGGAGCCAAGCCTACCTAAGTCCAAAGTCTGTTGCTCTACTCAGTGGCCCCAGAGCATGGGGACCTGCCCTGGGTGCTACTGGCCACGGGCTGCTCGCCTGGGCCTCAGGCAGACCCCCACATGGGGCAGGAGTGGCTTTGGGGGCGCCGTGGCAGGGCAGCAAGTCCCAGCCAGGCAGCACCTCCCCTCCACTCCCTCCGACTCGAGCCACAGCTGTTGCCCACCCCACGCAGTCTCGGACGCAGGAAGCCGTGCTAGTTGGGCCCTCAGCTCCCTTTGCTTCTTTCACAGGGCCTGGAAACTGGGTTGAAACAAGAAAAAACCCTGCCTGCTAAAATAAGCAAACATTTTGGGAAAGGAAGGAGAGCCATCTCTGGCTTGGTTACTATGGGAACATTTCTGAAGCAACTCTAAGAGGGAGAGAAGTTCGCTCTGGACAGAGCAGCCCAGCTCCAGCCTGTGCCTGGGCCCACCTGCCCAGAAGTGCACACACCAGTACAGGAAGCTGTAGAAGCTTCTGGGCACTCGGAGACAAGCCCTCAGCCTCCACTGTGTGCTTGGAGCCTGCTTTCCTGGCCCCCTCTCCCCAGAGAGGGACAGCCCCCTGCTCCCCCCTCCCCCGTAGCCCACTCAGGGCTGGGCACTGGCTCAGGAGGGTTCATATGACCCCAGGCCCAATCCCCACCTCACAGCCCCAGCCCCAGGCCTCCCTGTCTTCCCTGCTCCCTGTTCTGCACAGTTGGCCTGAGGAGCCACGTCTGAATCACACAGCCACACGCCTCCGCCGGTCCCGCCCGATGCTGTGAAGAAACAGGCACCGGGGCCCAGGCCAGGCCCCGCTGGGGCAGGAAGGGCCGCAGGACCTCAACCAACAACGTCCAACAACCCTGGCTCTGTTTTGGCAAAGACCAGACTGTTCCGCCCGGTGGGAGAGGGCTGAGGTAATGGGGCCCTCAGCCGGGGCTCGGGCCTGCTCTGGAGCACGAGCCACGGCCCAGGAACTCCAACCTGCTCGGCACACAGCCCGCAAGCAGGGATTTTCCACGGCGGAGGAAGGGGGTGGGCTAGGAACTGTTCCCTCGCAGCCAAGTTATGGAACAGTGGGACTGGAGATGTGCCAAGTTCATTCCTCTCTCCCTCACATGCTCATCCAACCGCACTGCTGCGCCCTGCTACACGCCACGTCTACGCTGCGCGGGGCCCCAGCCAGCTGTGCAGCAGGCCCGCTAAGCCCCATGTGCAAGAGCTTCCGTGAGGAGGGCTGCCATCAAAGCCCCAGGTCACACTCACCCGCCCTTCAGCATCCCTCTGTCTGGCTCTTCACCCGCCCCATGAAGGCTCAGCCAGCACTGCCTCAGGCACGGCCCAGCCTTGAGGAGCTCCCCCCGAGGGTGCCTCTAACCTTGGCCTTCATCTGTTGGCCCTTTCCTGGCCGGGCGGCACCCGCCCTGCAGTGGAAACTCTGCCTCCAGCACACCCAAACTCAAGAGTTCCCCCGACTCTCCCACGTGCCCCACGGTGTCCTACAGAGGCCCTCCACGGAGGGACCCGCGTGCGGGGCTCTACTGCAAGCCTGCAAGCATCCTGGGGCACGGGCACCACAGCAACCAGCACTGGCTGGACCCGGAGGATGTGCCTAGAGACCAGCTGTTAAGGGAAAAGGCACGAATGGAATCCACAAACAGTGAGCACCTCTCTGGGCCAGGCTGGGACAGCTAGGGCCTCAAAGAGGAACACGGCACAGAGACAGGCACAGGGAGGCCTGCTGTAGCCTCCTTGTGAGCACAAAGCCAGGCCCCACATATGTGCCCACTCAAGGAGACCGTGGCCCTCCCACGGCACAATACTGGGAGGCAGCTGAGTGAGACGGCGTGCGCCCTCACAGGGAAACTTCTCTCAGACTTAATGTCAGCAAAAAAAAAAAAAAAAACAACCCTCAAAAAACAACAAAAACAACCCCAGGTTGCTGAAAAGCACACGGGTGTGCACACACACAATTTTGTACAGCTGCACAACAAACTTGTCTGATTCTGTACACACACACCTAAGATAAGAGAACAGCCCAACCATGCACAGAAGCACCTCTGAGAAGGCCGTGGCGCCTGGGCCCCACTGTGTGTCGGGACTGTTTGCAGGGACAATGTGTGGTCCTATAAGACTCACACAATTTTCAGAAATTATCAATAACAGGAGGGTCCCCTAGCCCGGGGCCCTTGAGGATGATGAGGGGGGCTGTCCAGACAGCCTCTTGGGTGGCATGGGTGGCCCAGGACAGTGGGGTTTTTGAGGGATGGCAGGTCAGGATGCCTAGAGCCCCCACCCTCACCCTCCCTGTACCTCCTCACAAGGGCCAGCAGCCCCATGCCTTTGCCCCCACCCCAGGCTGAAGCAGTAAACCCCAATGCACAGCGGAAGGGAGAAGAGCCAGCCTGTTCCTCCCAACCTACAGCCCCAGTTGTCAGAGTCATGGCCCCATCCCAGCAGAGTCAGCTGAGGGGGCTCTAGATGCTCCTCTGTAAACATGGCAGAAAACCATTTCCTCACACTTGGTCACACCTGCTAGACAAATTCCTGTACTGAGAGCACACAGGGTCAACACTCTCGGTGTGAGGCAGGGCTGGAGGAAGTGTCCACCCTGAGGGTCCTCCTGCAGCAGTGGCAAGGACGGGGGGTTGGGGGGGGGCACTCAGCAAGGGCCATCCTGTCACAAGCAGCTGGGAGCACCTGTCCCTTGGGCACTTCACAAATAGGGGTGCAAGTGTCTGGCCTCCGCCCCAGAGGTTAACATTTCGGGCCGGAGAAGCACGAGGAGCCCCAACGCACCTCCAAAGAGAAATGCCGAGAGAGCAGAGATGGCCAGGACTTGGGCTGGAGAGGGCCTGGGGGTGGTAAAAGCAGCAGGTCACTGGGAAGCACGGAGAACTAAACAGCTGACACAGCGGAGCTAAAACCACCCACATCATCCAGTCCAGGCTGGGTGGCCTGTATCTGCAGGGGCTACTGGCTACGGGGAGGCGTTGCCCAGGTGCCAGGCTCACCCAGGGTGCTGCTGCCTTCTCTCCCACAGGCACAGTCTGACTGTCCTTCTGCAGAACTCATTTTCTGGAAGGCCCCAGGAACCACAAGAGCTGCTACGGGGAGTGAGCCCAATGGGGAAGGGGCCTAGAACACCCAGCTGCCAGCTCAGACGTGCCCTGGGTTTACAGGCATCTGAGGTGCTGGTCTCCTAAACTCTATCATTAGGAAGGGTAAGCACTCCACCTATGAGGAAGAGAGGGAGGCTGGCTCTCTCCTTCCAACGTTACTGTATAGTCTTTGAGGGCAAATACCGACAATGGGAGAGGGAAGAGGGAGGGAAGCTGTATTCTTGAGCACCTACCATGAGCCAGATCCTGAATTAGGGTCATTATCCCATTATATAACTTGATCCCTACAATTACTCTTCAAGGCAGGTACTAACGGTAGCTCGTTTGGTACAGGAGCTCAGGGAAACTAGCTAGCTGCCTGGCTCTAACTTCAATTTAGAAACTGCAGAAAAAAAGGTTTGCACAACACTGACAAAGAGCCCATTTCATTAATATATAGAGTTCCTATAAATCAAAAAGAAAAAGATGAACAATCTAGTAAGAAAATTAACATGAGCAGAAATGGCACAGAAGAAGAAATTAAAACTGTTAATGTGATATCACGGGCAATCCCACTAATAATAAATGAGACACAATAGCATTTTTCACCTACTGAAAAGCAAATATGTAACAGTTAAGTAAGACAGAGTGTAGAAGAGGTCTGAAAAAAATGAATCTGTGTTTGGGAATGTGGGCTGGATCTCTGGAGGGTACTATCTTCTAAAACTTGAAAGCACCACAAACCCTTTGACCAGGGAATTGTTTCTAGAAATTTATCCTATGAATGGATTTCCACATAGCAAAGATGTATACACAAAACACGGAAATAACAAGACTAGAAACCATCTAAATGCCCATCAATAGGTAGGGTATGGGGAGGTAAATTGTGGCAAATCCATGTTGGGAATACTATGCAGCTATTAAAAAGACAGAACCAGTTCTTAAACACTCTCTAAGATATATTTTCAAGTGAAAAAGAAAAAAAACCAACAACAACAGAAGTCAGAAGCACATGTACTTTGTCCTTTGTGTACATGTCCGTGCCCTGGCTTATAAACAGGCAGACACCCTCTGGAAGGACACACACAGGATGAGGAACAGTGGCTGCTGAGGGATGGTGGCTGCGGCCTGGGCATCTGCAAATCCTTTCTCTGCAAACCCTTGGTACTGTGTAGACTGGTTACAGGTTACATCTATCTATTGCTTGTCTATAAAATACCCGGGGAGGGGGGTGCTGGCAGAGGCAAAGCTCCTAGGCTCCACGGCCCCTGCGTAGCCACTAGAAGGTCAGAGCCCAGGAGAGAAGAGCCATGGGACCCAGACCCCTCGGCGCCTGGCTGGCTCTCAGTGGGGAGGCCCCCACTGCCATGTGCCTCGAGAACCAGCCTTTGACACACCCCTCCAGACCCAAGACCTGCTCTCCTCAGCTCCTGTCCAGGCCAACCCCACCCTTCAGTTTCCTGACATGTAACAGGGCATCAGGGAAAACAGAGAAGACACCAAAGCTCAGAGGGTCTGGGTAACTTGCCAAAGACACCCAGCTGGGAGCTGGCTGTGCTGGAAGGGGTGGATGAGGACTTGCTGGTGGAGCAGAGCGAGGGGCCAGCTGTCTCTGTGCAGGACAGAGCAAATGAGGGAGGGATGGGCCTGGGTGGGGTGGCCAGGAAGGGTAGATGTGGGCTTTAGGGGGCCTCAGGGATGGAAAGCAGACAGGCCTTGGCGACAGGCCATGTCCTGGCCAAGAGGTGGGTCTCTACTCTATCCAGAATGTCAAGGCTGGAAGGGTACTGAAAGCCCAGCACTGACCAAACTTGTTTTTTAAGCAGTAGACCCGGCTTCAGTCAGAATTTCCTAGGCACCCAAGACCACAGGAGGGCACATGGAGCCGCTCCAGGAGAAGCAGACCATGGGCCTGGAAACCCTTTCACCACTTCCTGCTGCGGCCCCAGATTACCTGGGGCTCCAGAGAACACACTGAGCCCATCCATGCCTCTCCCCACAGACAGGTAAACCAGTGCCGAGAGGGGGCAGCGACTTGCAGAAGTGGCTCGGCAGGCACGGCCCCACTCCCGAGTCTGGCGCACTCTCGACTGCGCCACCCTGCCCGCCCTCTGAGGATGCCGCAAAGCCGTGGTCCTGGGAACGCCCACCCAGGGGGGCCATTCGCACGCCTCCGGCGCAAAGCAGGGCAGCAAGCAGCCTCGGAAATCAACAAGGCAAAGTACTCACGTTGAAGAAATTGGTCTTGTTCCTCTCGCAGAAGAGCCCCTGTGCCGGCATGTGCTGCAGTTGTTGCCACGGGATACCGCTGCCTAGCAACACGTCGCGGGCCCACTGGAGGTTCTGGGGAAACAAGAAGTAGGTTGGAAGTGAGTGTGTGGGCAGCTCGCAGCGCCCACGGAGAAGGGAGGCAGTCCCCTCCTTCCCGGCTGCGTTGGCAGAGCGGCGATGAGCAGCGGCTCCTGCAGACACCGATCCCACAGCTCCAGGGAGCTCTGGCTGCGGGCTTTGATCATCTGGCTGTGGGGTACATTTCCGGAACTGATTTCCTGCCTAGCATAGCTGACTTAGGAGAGTGTGGCCTCAGACTGCCCCAGAAGGGCACAGACAGGGACCCCTCGCCCGGACTGGCCTTGAAAAGCTGCTACATGGACCCAGTGCCCCGCCTTCTGGCAGGGGGACCCCCGCTGGCCCAAAGGGTCAGCCCTGACTTGTCAGGGTGTCAGCAGTATTCCTCACAGCTGGCGACACAGCCACCTTAGGCTTGGAAGAGTTGGTCCCTGTGGGATGCCAGGGGCCCAAGTGCTTGGGAGGGGACGGGGGTTCCACCCATAGTGCTCAGGCCAGTGCTCTCTGGGCAATGGTACCTCCTGGAATCCAGGCCCAGGAGCCCGGTAAGGTGGGAACAAGAGCCTGCTAGCCCTTGTGGGACTCCGGGGCAGCGAGAGAGGCTGGGTGTGGGCTTTTGGCTGCCTTGGCCTTCTCTGGGGCCTTCTCAGTGACTCAGAGGGCAGCCCTTCCCCACCGGCTGCCTGGCTTGCCACCTTCCCCTCTCAGGTCTTTCCCACGGAGGCTCCCACGCCAGGACCATCTCACCCCAGCACCTGGGACAGTGCTGTCTTACAAGGGAGAAGCCAGCAGGGGGCAGAGCTGGGACTGGAACCTGGACGGCCCAACATCAGACCCTCCTCTTTTCCACAGCACCCATCTCCCCCCCCAACCCCCAGCCAATCAGTACTCCTCCCCACCCCCATTCAGGCCCCTTCCTTGCCTCTCTCACCCCTGGTGCCAGGTCTTTATCACCTCGCGTCCCAATTGCTTAATGCCTTCTCACATCTCAGCCTGCAAGCCTGTCTCACCTGCTCCCATTGTGCTCAGTATTGGTCAGGCTGAACTTATGAAATAGTCCCCCTAGTCACAACTTCTGGCAAAAGTGCAAGCCCCAGCTCCCTGGCTTGCTGGCTGGGGGCCCCTGCTGGCCTGCATCTGAGCCTCTGCTCCTACCTCTGCACAGAGGGACACACCCCAGGGGCTGCTATAGGGGCTGAGGGCTGCTCTGCACCCAGCACCAGGCCAGACCCTGCAGCTGCAAGGGGGTGGGACACAGAACTGAGGATCCCTCTGGGATGGAGACAGGTAAAATTTCAAGCACACATCTCCTGGATGACACACTCACAGCAGACGAAGCTAGCTCTTCCGTGGAAGCCCGAGGGAGAACATCATCTCCTGGGAGAAGCCTGGATGATTAAGCCTGGCAGCGACTCTAAGGCCATTTCCTATGGGGACGTGGCCTGGCTCTGAGAGTGGCTGAAGGCTGAGGCCCTGTAAAGTCAGGGCTGCCCTCGCCCAGCAGGGCTGCAGCCCAGGCTGGTCTAAGCAGGTTCAATGTGGGGCTGGGGGCTAGAGGGCCATGGGCAGCCCAGCGTATAGGAGAGCAGGGCCAATCCCAGCTGGACGAGAGGGCACATGCTGTCCACAGCCCTCTGCACAGCTGACCCCTCTAAGCCAGCACTCAGGAGGCTGGCTTTTTTGCTCAGAGCCCTCCTTGAGCCCAGACACCTGCTCAGATACATCTGACATGCTGAGATCAGGAGCAGACTGAGACTCCAATCAAAACAGCAAGGCGAGCCCAGAGTAGGAATCACACCAAGGGCCGTGTGGGGGCTGCTCTCGCTAAGGCTCAGCGGCTGTCAGGAAGGGGCAGCCACAGCTACAGTCTCCTGAGACATTACTTCTCCAGGACTCTCAGGCCTTTCTAGGGCCTCAGGGACTGATGCCACAGCCATTCATGGTGAATGACGAGCTTCCTGAAGGCCAAGGCACCTCCTCTCTGCCCCCACATGGGGAAGGCAGAAACAGACAGTGGGGAGGGGTTACCTAGGCAGCAACAGTCCCTGGCCCTCAGCCTGGGCCCTTGACCAGGAACACACGGGCCACTCTGCCCTATACATAGGAAGAAGAGTGAACTACTCAGTCCCAGCCTTCAGCTTATGAGGCTCCAAAGAGCCAGGAGGATCACCTTGCAGTTCACATTCCAGTGTCCAGAGCAGTGCCCAGCAGTCTGGCTCAGAGACCCCACCTCCCAGACCAGTCCATTAAGAAGCCTCCTGAGGCTGGTTACAAGCCTGGCCTGATACTTCTGCCAGGGTAGGGAAGGTTGGCCATGGACAAACGGAGTGCAGAGCAGGGAAACAGGGTGGGTCAGGTGTGCTTCATTACAAGGAATAAGATCCAACTCAGATTAGTTCAAGCTGATCAGGGCTCTTCAGGGCCCCAGGACATGGGATCCAAATAGAAGATAAAGCCTCAGACCTCCAACAGGCAGGGCAACCACTCGGGGAGCCCAGGAGAGAAGCTCACAACCTTTATCAGTACTCAGCCATGATCCCTTGGCCTCAGTGCCACTTGGCTCAAAGTCTCTCCCAAGTGAGATGTAAGAGGCTACCAGTCTAATCAGCCATGAAGGGGACCCTCACAGAAAGGAACATGAGACAGAAGACCGATACCTGCACTTCAAATATGACAGGTGAGCCCACCTGACCGTGACCACGGAGATAGGGCACAAAGGAGACCCACCTCTGGTCCAGTCTATGTAGGTGAGTGAGGCTCCTAGGGAAGATGACACCTGAGCTATGGTCTGCCCCTAGAGCCATGACACGAAAGCCCCTTTCAGGGCTCCTTTGGGACTTAAGGGAAGTATCCAATTAGCAGCAGTTTGAGAAGGGTGGGGAAATGAGATCTGAAGAAGCATCTCCATGGTGGCCATAATTTTCATAAGAACATCAAGAAAATAAAATACAACCAAGACTTCCATGTGGCTTGGGGACATATGAGAGAGAACAGCGCCAGGGCCAGGGTGGAGAGAGTGGGGGACCCTGCTTCCCTGAGCTAGGTGTCTCATTCCAGGCCCCAAGGCTGTGGGACAGGAACACACATCCCTGCAAGGCTTCTGTTTCTGCCATCACTCTGCAGCTTCTCCCATGACACCTGCACCAAGACAGCCCTTCCCACCTGAACAGTCAGGCAAGAAGGTGGAGGGCCAGGGAGGGAGGAGGCTGGGGGAGAGGTCCCAGCACTCGTGGAGACCTGAAAACCAGCCACTTGAGAAGAGTGCAGAAAATGCAGGCCTGCCAAACCCGATCAGGATTGTCAATTAGCCTCCTGCAGACTTGGCCCCCGAACACCAGCAGAGAGCAAGGCTCCTGAGCCGTCTCCCAGGCCCGCCAGAGACAGCCGATCGATGGCTAAGGCACAAAGCGTCCAGACGGCTCACAGGAGACCTTAGCTAATTTATGTCTGAGGCCCCGGATGGGAGCTGACAGGGACAAGGAAACCTGCCCGGAGAACTGACAAGTGCCAGGCTAGGGAGGGGAGGGGAGGGGAGGGGAGGAGCAGGGGGAGCTGACCCACCACGGCACACCTGTACTGCAGAGTCTGCCCTGCAGCTTCACACTATGGGGAGCTGAGAGGCACGATGCCACCTGGGCCAAGCACAGCACATAACTCCTCATAACTCCTCATCCTATGTACTGCCAGTTTACAGAGGAAACCGAGGCTCAGAGAGGTCCAAGAGTTGGTCTGAGTCCCCCAAGCCAGGAAGTGGCAGAGCCAGACTTGCATTCTGGTCCAGACCTGAAGGACTCAAGGCTTGGGCTCTTACCCTGCACCCCCACCCCAGGGTGGGCAAGTCACTTTACAAATCTGCCTGGGGTCATGCTATGTGCAGCTCCAAGGCAGCCCTGTCTCAGGCCTTGAGCAACCTGTCACCATGCCACTGGCCCGGAGCCTCAGTTTGCTGTCACCCCGGGAATGGGAGAAACACCACGGGGCCACTTGCCAGATAACAGCACCAATCTTCCTGGGATCCGTGGGCCCCCTGAAGCTTGGTGCACAGACCCTCCTCTGACAGAGGGCAGAACACACTAAATGCCCAAACGGGGCAGATGGAGAGTGGAGTCCTGATGAGAGGGGGGGAGAAGAATCCCTAGAAGCACATGGCACCTCAATGTCCTCCACCGCCTGTAGCCTAGACACCCCTAACCTGCCATAAGGCAGAGGGACCCTCCTGATTCCTCTGCTTGAAGGCCTCAGCTCCTTCAGAGTGAGAGCCAGCTCCATATCTCAGTTTACCCGCACACACGCAGGCTCCTCTCCTTCCCTCCCCTCTCCCATCATGCGAGGCCCTGCAGCCATACCTGCCTCTGCCCCCACCTTGGTCCCTGCTGGTCTCTCTGCCTGGCGCCATCTCACCCCACTCCCACCTGCCCCCCAATACTGTCCCCACAGCCCCATGGCCACCTTAAACAGCCTCTTCTGCTGACCCTCAGATGGCTTTGTTGTCTGCTCCCTCTTGTGTGTCAGCCCTATGAGGGCAGGGACACCATCTGACTTCTTCACTGATGGCCCCATCATACTGGGGCTAGACCAGTATGGGGCCCGCAGAAGGGATGCGACAGATATTTGGGAAGAGTGAAAGGAATGGGCAGGGTTTGAGCTTGCGGGACAGTCTGAGGGGCCGAGGCAGGAGAGGCTGTACATGGTGGGCGTAGGGGGCCCAGGACTGGAGGCAGGAGTGCTGGGGCAGAGCCATCACCCTGCGCTCCTTTACCCAAGAAAGCTGTTGGGAAAGAGCTCACGTGCTGGTCAGGCTAGAACATGAAGTCCATCTTTCAAGACACCCTTCTCTATTCTTTCTTCAAAACAGTAATTCAGAAGCCCTAGGTTTGCCTGGCAGTTCTTCACAAGGGCACGCAGTGGTACACACTGAAGTTTTGTTGAAGGAATAAACGAATGAGTGCCTGGTAGTGTTGGGAGTCCTATGACTAACCTCTTGGGGCCTCAGTTGCCCACTTGGAGGGTGGGGGTGGCAGTGACCATCAGGCCACTCTTAGGGTCAGTTGAAGAATGCCAGAAATAGCAGATAGGAAGCAACTGTCTACAAATGCACCAATTCCCCACCTGCACCTTGGGGAGAACATCCCTGCCCATGCAGCCCGCCCCCCTGCCAAGCCGGGCCTTCCCACATCTTCTCCGAGGACCTGGCCTTGCCCCTGAACTTGGCAAAGTTTGTCACTGCTCCTCCTCCGCCCTCCCCACATGGACCTAAAAAGCCAGGCCTGAAGTGCACCCCCTGGCTGCTGGGTGGGTTTGACCAGCAGGAGGTACCAGTGAGAGAGCAGAGCAGGGCAGGGATGAGAGCAGAGCATTTATCCCAAGTTCCCTCCGGTGCTGAGGGTTGGCCACCAAGGACTGAAAGCTCTGACAGGCAGCCTGCTGCAGAGGTGCCCAGGGCCCTGCACTACCCCTACCCTGTGGGTTCCTGATGTCCACCCAGGCCACTGTAAATCCCTCCTTCATTAAGGCTCTTCGGATTAGCGGTTGGATAGAGCCATCTGAGGCCTGAACTGACAAACGCCCTCACTCTCTACACAGCAGCCGAGTCTTTCACACACACGACCTTGCGGTAGCTTTAACCACACTTAGAATGATGCCCCACAGCTCCTTCCTGCCTCCCCAGGCCCTCATGAGCTCTGACCACATCTTTTCCCCCCTCTCCTCCCTGCCCAGCCAGTCACACAGGCTTCTGGCTGATTCTAGTCCTGCCAGGCCCATTCCTATCTCAAGGCACACATGTGGCCTGTGCTGTCCACCCAGAAGCCTCTCCTGGTATCGCCTTGCCTAGTTCCCTCACCTGCTTCAGGTCTTTGCTCAGAGATGCCTTCCCAGACCTCCCTGCCTAAAGAGCCACACTCCCCCACTGCACCCCCTTACCAGCTTTATCTTTCTCCCAGACGCATCACTAACCGCCGCTAGGTGTGTTTCTACCCTCCATTCCCTCTGTGCGCACTCAAGGGGAGGGGCTTGGCTGTGCACACCACTGTATCCCGGCCCCTCAGGCAGGGCCTCGCACGTGACAATGCAGGAGACAGCTGCTGAATGAATGAACCTGCAGAGATGCACGGGCACCATGCTGGGGGGGCGGGGGAGGGCGGAGGATGACACTAAAATACAGGGGTTCGGCCATGTCGTGGTCTATGGGATGATGCGGTGGTGGTAGTTTCTTTCAAAATGGAATACAATTTGTAATGGGTGCTGGCAGCAGAGTACTCAACCCATTCAAACTGCTGGGATCCATCTCTCTCCTCTTCCCTGAGAGAGAACAAGGAAGGCAGTGGGCCTTTATGGGGGCCATCTGTCCCCCCCCGGCCCCCAAAGGCACAGCAAAATCTTCAAGCCATGTTGCAGACAGACTTTGAAATGCATAATCGAGATTCTGAAGTTGAGAAAAATCTCGAGTTTCATTTTGCAAATCATACAAATAAAGCCTGCTAAGAACCTGGCTGGCCGGGCTGGGCAGCAGCCCAGGGCTTGTGCGTGGGGAGCCTGAGGCCCAGCATCGTTCTGTGTATGCAGAAAGGGAGCAGGGGCTGAAGGAATGGAGGGGAACGCCCTGCTCTGTGGCCGGCACACCCCCGTCATGCCTGGTCCTGCCGTCTGGCACGGAACGCGCAGCTTACCACCTGCTCCTGGGACACTCACCGTCTGCATGGTGGGGTGGCTGTGTCACAGCTTGAAGGCGCAATTCCTTCACACCCACCCAGTCCGACAGCGCATGGCTCTCCTTGTGGGCTCTCATTTAACCTGACTTTGCAGGGTCCAGATATGAATGGTGGCACAGGCAGGTGGGCAACTGCCCACAATGGATGGGGAAGGGGCAGGGGCTCACAGCCCAGCCAGCCAGCCCCTTGCCCAAGCATAAGCTGACCCTGAAGTCAAAGTTCAGCGGCTTCACTGGAGATCACAGGCAGCAGCAGCACTGTCGGACTCTCCTGGCAGGAGGCAGCTTACCAAACAAATCCTAAACAGACACTGGGGCCTGCGCTCATCCCATACAGGTTCTGGGTCTGATTGGGCTGGAGCGGCCAGGCCGCTATCCCGCCATATGCCACATCGACAGGGCCTTGCCGTCTACCATGAGGGGGATGCACTGCAACAGGGCTCAGCCACGATGCCATGCAGCTGCCTCCAGGAGGACAGTGGGACAGGGACGGAGGCCTGAGCTGGTCTAGAGGACGGCTCAGAGCGAGCGGCCTCTGCTCCCATCAGAGCAGCGTGCACGTGGGGCTTGCAAGACAGGCTGCTCTCGTGTCATTGGTATGCATGTTTCCCAGCTGGGAAAGCGCTATTAACTCACTTTTCCTCACAACAAAACCTAAACCTACCACGAAGGTGCCGTTTTTCCCACCTGACAACTTAAGAAACCTGTCCATGGGACTGAAAGGGGAAGCCGGCTGTCTAGCTGGCCGAGCCTGAGTGAGGTTCTGGGAGCTGGCACTTGGGAGGGGTGGCTCAGGTTCCAGCATGCACACCAGCAAGGGGACAAGTGCTGGGAGGGGGACACATTCTAATCACAGGGTCTGTGGGCCAGGCCTATGATCAGGGCAGGCTGAATAGCCCCTTTCCCATCTCACAGCCCTTAGGCTCCTGAGCATTCTTCACCTGGGTGTCATCCCTGGGTGACAACTTGGATGCTAACTGTCAGAACTGCTCCAGCTCAGAGGGGAAAAGCCACACAGCAAAAGGTGGGCTTCATCCCACAGCAGAGCCAGCAAGGCTCACACCCACCCTGGAGGGTGGGAGGAAAACCTTTTGGTCAAGTGTAGGGCCAATGAAGGCCAAGTCTTGACCTGGGCAGTGCTGGGGCCAGATGAGCAGAGCCCCAGCCCAGGGCCCAGAAGCCAGCTGTGCGCCGAGCCCCAGGAAGGTGGCCTCTCCCACAGAACAGGCCCTTCTCCTCTCCTCTCCTTCCTCACTTGGGGTGCCATGCACCCCTGGCTCACTGCCTGCCTCCTGCCACACTGACCAGCAGCAGCCCAATGACTGTGGACACTGCGCTCACAGGAGCCGGCAGGTCAGCCTTGCTTCTGCTAAAGCTCCAGCCTCCCCTTTCCTGGCTCAGCCTGACGTAGCCAGTCAGTGGCCGTGTGGCTGTAGCAGGAAGCCGGGCATCCACCCACCCGGCCAGGTGAAGGACTCGAGTTAGAAGGCTTCGGTCTCCCCAACCTGGAAAGTAGAGGCAAAGGAAACATCTGAGCCCCATGAGGTCCAGGCCCTGCCACATCCTCACCAAGGGGTTCGAGACAAGCTGCTGCCCCCTCCGAGCCTCGGTTTCCCGCTCACCGGGCTGGGCAGGGTGCTGTGCGAAACAACACCGAGGAGCTGGCCCAGGCCAGGCTGCCTCAGTGCCGCACTGGAGTCTGCTTTCTTGACCTTTCTCTTATGACGTCAAGTGACCTGGGAGGACGAGCAAGAGCAAAGAATGGGAAGAACATTCTCCAAGTTGAGACCCAGCAACGAGCACAAAACAAAGTAAGTTTAGGAGAGGCAGTAACCTAAACAAGAGGCTCCCCGGAGGAAACGAGCTCTGGAAAGCACCACCAGTGTTCTGCCTAGAGGCCAGGTGCCCAACTCCCTTGCCCCCGTAGAACTGCCAGTGAGGCAGTGGCTGCTCATACACCCCCAGACCCCTAGGAGGAGAGGCTACAGTGTTTGATTCTAGCCAGACTGGCAGGTATGAAGTGGTATCTCAGTGTGATCTGGATTCCCATTTTCCCAATGGCTAATGGTGGTAAGCATCTTCTCCTGTGCTTATCGGCCATTTGTACATCTTCTTTGCAGAAATGTCTATTCAGATCCTTTGCCTACTTTTACATTGGGTTGTCTTTTAATTATTGAGTTGTAAGAGGTTTTTTAAAATACATTCTAAATGCAAGTCCCTTACTACATATATGCATACCTCAGAGGTAGAGTGGATTCAGTTCGAGACCACCACAAGAGTGAATACCAAAATAAAATGAGTCAAATGAACCTTTTGGTTTACCAGTGCTTATGAAAGTTATGTTTACGCTATACTATAGTCTACTAAGTGTGCAATAGCATTATGTTTAAAAAACAATGTATATACCTTAATTTAAAAATACTTTATTGCTAAAAACTGCTCACCATGATCTGAGCTTTCAGCAAGTCATAATCACTGATCATAGATCACTATAATAATAATGAAAAAGTTTGAAATATTGTGAGAATTACCAAAATGTGACACAGAGACACAAAGTGACCAAATGCTGTTGGCGCTGAAAGACTTGCCCAACACTGGGTTGCAGCAAAGCTTTGATTTGTAAAAAAACATAGTATCTGCAAGTTGTAACCAAGTGAAGCACAGTAAAACACAGTGTGCCTGCCTGCACGTGATCTGTAAATATTTCTCCCTTTGTGTGGACCATCTTTTCATTTCAATAATGTCTTTTGAAGCACTTCACCTGGAAAGTAGAGGCAAAGGAAACATCTGAGCCCCACGAGGTCCAGGCGCTGCCACATCCTCACCAAGGGGTTCGAGACAAGCTGCTGTCCCCTCCGAGCCTCAGTTTCCCGCTCACCCGGCTGGGCAGGGTGCTGTGCGAAACAACACCGAGGAGCTGGCCCAGGCCAGCTTTTAAATTTTGATGGGGTCCGGTTTATTATTATTATTCATTTATTTTTATCACCTGTGCTTTTGGGTGTCGTATCTGAGAAACCACTGCCTGGTCAAACCACATCTTTGGTCAAAAATCAGTTGATCATAGATGTATGCCTTTGTTTCTGCGCTCCCAGTTCTATTTTGTTATCTATACATCTACCCCTAGGCTAATACCAACCAAACTGTTTATTTTCAGCTGTGGTACAAAACACATAAAAATTTACCATCTTACCCATTTTTAAGTGTACAGTTCAGTAGTGTTAAGTATATTCACACTGTTGTGCAACAGACCCCTAGAACTTTTTCATTTTATGAAACGAATTTACTGAAATTCTATACTGATTAAATAACTCCCATTCTCTCCCCCAGCCCCTAGCAAGCACCATTCCACTTTCTGTCTCTCTGATTTTGACTACTTTAGATCCCTCATGTAAGTGGAATCATAGAGTGTTTGATTTTTTTTTTTTTTTTTTGTGCCTGGCTTATTTCACTGAGCATAATGTCCTCAAGGCTCATCCACGTTGTAGTACATGTCAGAATTTCCTTCCTTAATTTTAAAGCTGAATAATATTCCACGGTTTTGATTACTGTAGATCTGCAGTAAATTTTGAAATTGGGAAATAGGAGTCCGCTAAGTTTGTTCTTTTTCAAGACTATCTGGCTCTAGGAACCATCTTATAACCCACTCTGTCCTAGAGCCCTTGCAGCAGGAAGTGCTGAAGTTCCCCAGCTGAGCCACAGGCAGTGGGTGGGAGGAACTGGGACAGGGGTGCCCATGCCTCAGCCTTCTTTCTGGATCTCATTAGTGAATTTCAGAAGCCTCATGATAAAAGGCCCCAATGCCATGTGGCCTCTCTCCTGGGCCACTCACATGGACTCCAAGAAACAGTTTTTTTCTGAGCACAGACTGAAAGTCTAGGGCTCAAAATCCTGGTGGAGACTGTAATCTTGGAGATTGTAAGTGATGTAATAGCTACACTTAGGGCCCTTATGGCCAACAGCATGTGTGATCTTCCCTAAGGTGTGGAGAGCATTAGGGAGCCCTGCTTCCTCAGGTGCCCCTGGCCCTCGATGTAGGCTAGCAGGAGGCCTGCCTTGGGAGGCCCAGGGGGTCAGCCTGTGTGCAGCAAAGCCAACCTTGGGCAGAAGCGCAGCCTTAGGCAGGCATCAGAAGACCTAGTAGAGGGGCTAGGAGCCATGGGAGATGCTGACACTGAGGAAATGGACTCTGGGGTCCTGGTGAGAAGCTCAATGGGAAGGCCCCCAACCCCTCACCTCATTGTTACAATAATCCTGTGCGAATACCACAAGAGAAGAGTCGTGTTGCCCCCCTCCCCCCCCAGCTGGGATCTGAACCCAGGTGAGCCCACGTTCAGAGCCCACATTCCCTCTCCCTCCCCCAGAATTCCTGCGGCCAAGAGCTAAGCAAGTGGTTCCCTGCACCCTGAGGGTAGTTTCTCTGTAGAGGCCTGGGGTGGGGAAGCTTACGGAACAGAGCTTTAGCTGGGGAAACTTGAAAGACCCGAAGAATCTGGAGCAACATGCACAGCCCCTGGGGCCTCTCTGAAGGCAGGGATGATGGATGTTCCAGCCAGGTGGCCACTGAGCCATGAGATGGCAACAGGAAAATGCCACTGCCAAGCCCACAGGCGGATTTTATGAAGAAATGTGCTGCTGTTAAATATACATAGCGGGAAGTGTCTGTTACCAACAGCTGTGTTTGGAAGGCAGTCACTGCTTGTCAGCTAATGGTGCCACATGAGTCACTGAGAGCACTGGTTGTGTCCCCCATATCTGGGGACAAACTGACACCCGGGCCTGGGCAGAAGCATGCCCAGCCCCCAGGACAATGGCATGCCCCAGACAAGGTCAGCCTTAACTCAGGCTCTCAGTGCAGCGAGGTGTTAATGACCTGCCCTTCAAGTTGGGGTGACACCTGCTGCTCAGCGAAGGTCTCTGAGTCAAGTAGGCAAAGGAGCCAGTGGAGCCCCCGGGCTGCACCAGGGCCTAGGGTGTGGCGGTGTGGCGACCTGGAGCTCCGGAGGCACACCTGGCACCCACACAACTGCCATGTAAGGGGGGGTCTCTCTCAGAATCACGACCAGCATGCCCTCTCAGAAAGCCAAGGAGCCCAGCCTGGGAACGCAGCTAACAGAAGAGCCAGCAGAAACAGAGTGTGATGGCTGTGGGAAGGTTTTCCGGGAAGGAAGAAAAGGCAGCCTCCGTCCCCACGACCAGGGATGGCTGGATCAGCTGGGGTCCACCCACCCCACAGGCCATCCGAGGGTGACCAAGATGACCTGGGGGACATTCACAGAAATAGCAACAAAATGGCAAACTGAGCACGGATGCTCTAATGGCGGGGGGGAGCAAAGGAGCAACTGGGCCAGGGTGAGGCTACCTGAGCCCATGCCAGGCTGTCACTCTCCTCTGTGTGACCCTAAGCCAGGTATGCAGATGTGAAGTAGAGAGAGAACAAGATCCCCACCTCCTGGACCTGAAGTATCTAAGAGCTTCAGAAGTGACAGTCAACGGCGTGTGTGTATGAGAACTGGAAAAAATACACATATAAAATAGCTTTTGTTTTAGGGTGGTAGAACTGTGGATATCCCCTAATTTTTAATTTTGACATAGATACTATTTTCACTTTTAAAAAACTCATCCAGCAAGGGGACAGGCAGGGAAAACGGCAGCCTATGCTTCGCACCAGGTGGGGCCCTTTACATGCATCGGCTCCTTTGAGCTCAAAGCCATTTAATGCGGAGGCTGCAGCTGGGTGCTGGGGGCTCTGTGGGGCCTGCATTGCAACTCAACTCTCCCTCCACCCAACCCTGCATCTTCCCCTCCTTTCCATTGCGGCTGATCCCTAAGAGGCACCTTGTACCCCAAATTCTATCAAAGCATCTGCCACAGTGTGGGGAAGGTTTGGGCTCAGCACAGGAAGCTCCAAGTCCTGCTAAGAGCTGACCACAGCTGGGGGGAGCATCTGAAGAAGGGGACACCCAAGGCGGCGGAGATCCAGATGATGGATGCTAGTGTCCCTTCCAACCAAGACTCATAAGAGCTCCCGCACTGAACTCTGCTGCTCTCAAAGGAGGGAAGAAGGGAAGTTCCCAGAGCAGTACTGGAACATGGTGGGGGGCAGGGGCAGTGTCAGCCATCGGGCCCCCGAAGACTGCTGCAGAGGGGGTTTCATTAAAACCCAGGTCTACCTGGATTCTGAAGGCCCAGGGCACCAGAGGTAAGGTCCACTGCAAAATGTAGGCTGGGCAGTGAGGGAACTAAGCTCAGGGGGTTCAGCGGCAGCCAGGAGAGCCAGACGCCCTGAAGCAGAGACAAAGCCCAGAACGAGATCCCCTCGTTCCCCAGGCCTACCAACACCAGCTCCCCCTGTTCTGCTCTGACAGAAATCAACCAAACTACGTGAGCATGTTGGGCAGTCACGACTGTGACAGGGCACCTACCTGTGCCTAGTCCCCAACAGAATTTTGTCAAGTAACAACTTCCTGTCATGTAACCAGCGCCAAGCCAGCAGCCATCCCTCCAGCCAACTGCCCTTCCTGGGTCTTGAGGTCCCACAGAGGCTGGTGAGGAGGGGTCAGCGGGGGGTGCGGGGGGAACCTCTGGGAGGAAGAAGTTTCTGAGCCTGGACCTTACTGAATAGGGGAGCCAGACAAAATTATAGACTACAGCCAGACTCCAAGGGCTGCCCCTGCCCCGCCACCCTGGCCCTCTCTGGCCCTCGCCCACACCAGTTTGGCTCAGCCAGCACGGTCACACGCCCAGGCAATTTGCCTGATCGGGGCTCTCTCCCTGTCCTCCAACCTGCCCACTGTCCCCCACTCTGCCCATGGCCGCCCTACAGGTCTCAGCTTCGCGGGTGCCTTTGTGGCGCTGCAGCAGCACCCCCACTCCTGTGTGTCCCCCATTATCTTCTCTGTAGCATGTGTCACAATGGGACTAGCTTTATTTACTTGTTTGCATATTTTAAAATCTGCCTGTCCCTGGGCGCCTGGGTGGCTCAGTTGGTTAAGCGACTGCCTTCAGCTCAGGTCATGATCCCAGGGTCCTGGGATCGAGCCCCGCATCGGGCTCTCTGCTCCGCGGGAAGCCTGCTTCTCCCTCTCCCACTCCCCCTGCTTGTGTTCCCTCTCTCGCTGTGTCTCTCTCTGTCAAATAAATAAATAAAAATCTTTTAAAAATAAATAAATAAATAAAATAAAATCTGCCTGTCCCTTAGAAGGTAGCTCGGTGGGGGCCAGCGCCGTGCCCAGGGCACCTTCTCCCGTGCCTCCCAGGTGCGTGAGAAGGGGGTGGAAGAGCACACATGCCACACTCCCTGCACAGATGCTCCATGCCAGCAGAAGCGAGCCGGCCGGGAAGCCCCCGAGAGCGCTTAAGCCTGGGGCACAGCTGTTAAGAATCGCTACATCATCTGCTTTCCAAAAAGAGCTGGAGGAGGCTGTCAGCACCCAACCCCCATGCAGCAGAGGCTGTGAAGATGGTTCTGGCAGCTGCACTGGAGAGGCGAGCCCAGGGGCAGGATGATGGCACGGAGGCCTCTCTGCAAGATGCGTCTGGAGGAGACGGAGCCTGCAGCAAGGCCCTGGGATGGGGGGCGGTGGGGGGGTGCTGTAAGGCATCTGGGGGATGTGCATGCGGGGCCATGCTGAGGACAGTGGAGTAAGAGTCACTACACAGGCCCTCACAGACAAGAGCTGATGAGTGTGTAGGTCCTCATCCTTCAGCCCACAGCTAGTACTGGAGCCTGAGATCCTGCTTCGGGATCCCGGGAGCCACTCCTCCCTTGATCCCTTGCTGTGACCCACAGTCCTCACCAACTCTCACCCGGAAAGCTGGACCACTCTTGTAAGGACCTGCCTCCTACATCTCTCCTGTCCCGTCCCTTCCATGCACCACTACCCAAGATCTTCAGCAGCTCCATCAACACTCAGATGCTCGTGGGCCCTGGGAAAATCAAACCCCTCTCCTGCCCCAGCGGGCTGGCAGCTCACTCACCCGGTGAGTCTTGCTGTAGGTGTAGAGGAAGGCCAGTCGGTAGAGGCTCTTATAGTGCTGGGGGAAGCGGCTGAGGCACAGGCGGAAGGAGGCGATGCACTGCTCCGTAAGGAACTGGCGCTGCTCCTCTGCCCCGGCCGGCAACCCCTGGGGAAAGGCTGCTGGCTCCCCCAGGGGGTCAGCTCTCTTCCTCCCATCCCACAGGGCAGGTGCAGATGCTGCCGGTTTGACAGCAATGCAGGCAGAGGCTGGGGGGTCTGCGGCAGGCTTCTGGCTGCCTTGCTCTGTGGCCCGGAAGCCTTCTGTGCTCTCCAAGGACTCCTCAGTTTTCCCTATGGGTGAGAAGAAAAACAAAGTCACCTCGGTAGTGGTCCACCACCAGCAAAAGAGGTGCCTTAGTGAGGCGACAGGCACAGCTAGGCCTGTGCCCTTGCTAGACAGGTGCTGGACTCAAAAGACCCAGCAGTAGGAGGCATGGGGCCCGGTGTTGGCTCTGCCCCTGCCGGCTGAGGCCTCCACAGCCTTCCCAGTCTCCTCCCCTGTGAAACAGGGTGTCCCAGCTGGCACACAGCAGAGGGGCCCCGAGGCTGCAGACAGTAGGGGTTGCAAGCGGGGCTCTGGGCCCCCCTCTGAATGGCAGCACAAGGCTGTCCCGCCTCTGAGGCCTGTGCAGGTGCCTGGGGAAGCAGTCCATAGAAGGAAGGTGTGGCCGCCACCACCATGGAATAAAACAGCCAGGAAAGGAGCACAAAGGACTGCACCTGCTCTACCACTTAGCACCTCAGCCCACAGCCTACCCGACACCCTTCTCCAGGGCTGCTGCTGCCACTCTGCACGAACGAAGAGCTCACACGCAGGAGAGCCCAAGCTGGGTGGCAGGGGCTGCAGAAGATGACTGGACCAGGAGGGAGGGATAGAAGGAAGAGGGTGGGGGCAAGCATCAAGGGTAAGGGGGCTCCTTGGGCACCCGGGAGTTTGGCAAGGCCTGCGTGGAGGAGGCCAGAGAAGCAGCCCGGCACCAACTCTGAAGCCTGTCTGCCACAGTGGGCTGAGCCCCTTCCCGCCCTTAGCCTAATGGCCCCTTCCCAACTGTAGTGGCAGCCAGGAGAAGGCTGGGGCCTGCTGCGAAAGGGCAGAGTGGTCAAGGACTAAGGTCCCAAGTTCCCCCAAGCAAAACCACGCAGCCATCAGGTGCACATCAAGCTCTTCCTGCCCAGGAAAGAATTTGAGCAAGACAGAGCCAAGCTGCTCAGCACAGCACACAAGGCCACCTCCCATCAGTCCTGCCATTCCTCCTAGCTCCCCTCCTGGCCTCACACCTTGAGACCAACCATGGGGAACAAACACCTCGCTCTTTGTTCCTACCTCTCCACTGCTGCTCCTTCTGGACACACCGTCTGCACTCCCTCCCCTGCCTTGCCCACTGCTCTCATCCTTCAGGACTCCACTCGGTGTCACCTCCTCCTGCAGGCCTCCTCAGCCCCAGGGTGGGGTTTGCAGAGAGCCTTGTGCGCCCAGCTTTTTGGTATTACCCAACCCACTGTATTGATGCACGGATGCCTCCCTCTCCCCCATTGCCCAGAGCCTAGCACAGGGTCTAGCTTGAAGCTGACTGAATGCCTGGAAAGCGGATCACATCTGATCTTGACACTATGCTCTCCTTTCAGAGGAGCTCAGCAAACCATGCAGGTCCCACAGGCACCCACTCAGAGCTCAATGACTGCAACCAGGAGTCTGCTCAGGGCCGGCATCTTACAGGGGACACCAGCGCCTTACTCACAAATGTGCCTGATTACTAGTGTTCAATTCAAGGGACACATTTCAAATATAGCTCAACAAACACATTCTGAACAACCACTCTGGGCCTAGCCCTGTGCTAGGCACAAGGGAGATAGGGAAATAGGATGAAGATGCAGGCCTCCCAGGGGTTCAAATAAGATGCTAAGCATGTGCTCACACACAAAGACACACAGGAACAGATTTCCTATGGAAAGTGGGCAGAGGATCAAGAATTAATCCAAAGAGGGGCGCCTGGGTGGCTCAGTCGTTAAGCGTCCGCCTTCGGCTCAGGTCATGATCCCGGGGTCCTGGGATCGAGCCCCGCATCGGGCTCCCTGCTCGGCAGGAAGCCTGCTTCTCCCTCTCCCACTCCCCCTGCTTGTAGTCTTGCTCTAGCTATCTCTCTCTCTGTCAAATAAATAAATAAAATCTTTTAAAAAATTTAAAAAAATAAAAAGAATTAATCCAAAGAGCTCAGAAGACATGTCTGAAGACACATAGGAAAAAACAGAGACGCCAGAATAAGTAAAAAACCTAGTGGCTTTGGGATCTGGGTGGCCTCTTGGGTGACACGCCTCACCCACAGCATCCACTCTTAGGGCTGAATGAGCCTCACAGGTCACGTTAGTGGAAGAAACGGGGTCAGAAATGTCAGTAAGCCCACACAGCGCTTCCCAGCCAAGAGGCCCAATCCTAACCCTGGCAGCGTGAAAGTGAGAAGACTTCCTCCTACAGATAAAAAGCAAGCGAAGCAAATGCTCTGGCCACCCTGGTGCCTGCTGCTGGCAAAGAGGACTGGCTTAGAATGCCCATGGTGCACCAAGCCACCTCCCACTCCAGCCACTGCCACCCCAATCCGTCTTTAGCATGGCACTCAGGCATGGTCATCAGGCCTCTACTTGACCAACAAGGGGCAGGCGCGCAGCCACGGGATGGCGGTCCCTGAACGAGGTGCCTGGTAGCCATATCAGCATCCTCGACCCACATCCTGCCCTGGGCCCAGGTGGCAGGGAGAGCCCAGGCCAGGCACCCGTGTCCACTGTCTAGACCACAAGCTGTTGACAAACTCTGCTGTCTTCAGAGTAATATAACAGAGTGCCCTTGTGTTTAGGTAGTGAAATTTGGGCAGCTTTTTCCTCTATTAAAAAGAATAAACCTTTACTGTGGCTACATTCACATTATATACATTTTTTTAAAGCTCTGACCCCTAAGAAGGTGAGCTTCAACTAGCTGTAACAGTCACCCATGGAGAAACCTCCTTCCTGGAGGCACCCTGTCAAAAACCAGAGTGGAGAAGTAGAGGGGAGGCGAGTGCTCGGGAGCCGGCGCCCACTGGACGCCGTGGGACAGAGGGCACCTGGAAGGGCGCGGCTGTCAGAGCCGATCTTACTTCCCCTTGGCACCCGTGGCCTGGCACAGACTTGGGTTCCATTACGCCCTGCAGCTCAACAATGCCCATGAAATTTGTGAGTGAGCCCTGTGCCACTGACCGTGACAGAAGCAGCAGGCTGGTGGCAGGGCCACCCACAAGGGTGCACCTGAAGGGATGGGGTGTGGAGCACACTAGGGGCACACACCCAGCCCTGGCCCAGGACCATATCCTGGTTTTCTGCAGGGGGCCGAAAGCTGCGGGAGTCCTTGTGGCCAGGGTTCCCACCCCTTGGGAGCCCGGAGGAGGGGGTGTCAGAGACCACCACTGCCCAGAGCCAGGCCGAGAGGAGCCCACTCCTCCCTGTGCTGTCTGCCTGGTGCGGGCTCAGAACACATTCCCTGCTGCACCTACTCTCCTGACAGGAAGTTCACCAACTTCACTGTGGTTACGAGGAAAAGCTGGGCTTAGAGCAGAGAGATGCATCCACAGAAGTAAGATGCCTCCCTTCAAGCCCACCAGCTACTGCGGTGACTCTGGTTCTACTTGAACTTTCTTTACCGGTGGCAAGCCCCCACACTGTCCGCTTAAACCACTGGCTCTGAATGGAAGAAGGGCAGGGGTGGGATGCCCCTTGTGTGTCTGGAAGGCCCAGTCCAGCCTGGGCCAGACCACAGCCGATCCTCTCCTGGCTCAGCACCCCAGCCTCCATCCCCCACTTCCCTAAGCACAGTGGAGAGAGGCCTGTGATGACACAACAGCACCCGCAGCAGTTCACTGCTGGATGGCCCACGGAGCACGGACAACAGGCCCCACCTGTCCAAGAGTTAAAATGAGCTTATTGGTAAGACTGGACATGAACAAGAGTTGCTATGTTAGAGCATGGGCACTATTGGTAACTTTTTCCTTCCCCTTCCAAACTCCCTGCAGCGTGTTTATGTCAGTTGTAGAATGTCAACATCGGTTTGGGACAGCATAAAAAGTGCCTAGTGGGAAAGTGGGGCACTGGCCTCACCTTCTGTGTCCTCTTACCTGACCCTAATGGGGGCACCTGTGCCAACCTGCAGGGCATGCAGCCTCACCAGCTGCTAAGGCCAGCTAGGGGAGGCAGGCGAGGAACACAGGGCTGGGATAGGCCATCGCCAGCATGAAGGGCTCTGGCCACATCTACACGTGAACCCCTGAGCCTCGTCTCTCCCAGCCAGGGCCTGTGCAGACACATCCTAGGGAGGGGTCATTGCCAACCCTAGCTGCCCCTCCCAGCCCACCCAGAGAGGGGGAATGGGGCAGAGGTTTAGAGTGAAGACTAACCCTGGGCAAATTCCCGACCCTCTCTGAATCTCAGGTTCCTCACCTGTAATGTGGGAAGAGCCGCGGGGCTGTTTCCTAGGTTGGATGGGAGGACAAAAGGAGTTCAAACAGCGCCTGGCACAGGGCTGCTGAGCATGGGTCTGGGTTGTTGTTGTTGTTGTTGTTATTGTTTGGCAAGCCCTGGCCAGGGTGGGAGAGCTCTCAAAACCCATGGCCGGCCGCCCAGCCACAGCCCTAGAGCGGCACCGCGGACATGCAGCCTGCCCGAGCTCTCCCGCGAGCCGGGCGTGGGGCTCTGCCCACTGGTTTCCACAAAGGGGGCCTGGGGGCCCCATGAGAGCTGGGCATGCCCCGGGGTTGGATCAGGGCCCCCTGCCCAAAAAAGGGGGCACTTTTTCCTAAAGGTCTGATGTAATTCAGACTAAAAAGAAAACACATTGGTGACATTTAAGATCCAAAGGCTTTTTTAATAACTATGTAGCAAGAAAAAAAAATACGGCACTCACGTCACGGACGTGGCTTTCCCACACTGGGCCACGGGGGTCACAACAACGACAAGTGTCACTGAGTGCACACTGTACTCCAGGCACCGTGCGAGCACCTTCCTGAGCCGCCTCGTTTCATCCTCACAACCCCCGGAGTGGGCCTCGGGATCGCTCCCACCCTACAGGGAGCACAGAGGCCCAGAGAGATGCGTAACTTGCCCAACTGAGGTCCCAGAGCAGCAGGTGGAGGAGGGAGGACAGGAGCCAGGCCCGGCCTGGGCCACTCAGGAGCCCATGTTCTTCAGACTGCCTAGCCTGGCACACGTCACCAAAGCAGTTCTAACGCTCAGAGCTACGTCTTCATACCTCTTTCCTCTGTGGCCCCCTGAAGGTCTTTACCAGTCGGTCCTGCTTGGGAACTGGGAACGGGCAGCTTCTTCTCCATGTAGAGCTTCCGGGAGCCCTCCAATGAGCTGGCAGGCTCATTAAAGAAGTCCTGCGTTGAGCTGGAGTCTGAGAGTGCCACGGCCGTGCTGTCCTGGCTGCGCTCTGAAGGGAAAAGGAGGGAGAGAGGGCAGCAGCATGAATCTACACCAGCTCCAACATGGAGAGGCCTCCCCAGGGTGAGTGTCCTGGTGACTGCCCTGCAGAGCAGATGGTCTGAGCACAGCCACTATGACCCTGCTGAGGCCGACCTGTGCCGGAGGCCACCAAGCCACTCACCAAAGGCACCAATCTTCACGGTCAACCTTGTGGGGTTTGCCCAAATGGTGGGGTTCTGGTAAATGGTTAACAACTGGCTCTCAGGGTGGGGGGGAAACCCGTGTTTGTAGCATTTACTCATTCCTGTGGTGTAAATACTCCCACCATGGCCAATTTCAGGCTACCAGCCAACATGATCTTGCTGAAGGTGGAGCTGGAAAGAGATGCACAGTAGTACACCATTCTATAGCTTTTCTACCACACAGAGACAAGAGGCATAAACAACTGAAGCAGGTCAGAGTCCTGCAGACATTTTTAGCCGGTTGCTATAGGCCAAGTGCAGTCTAGAGTGAGAGCCGAGATCCCTGGGAGACACAGACACAAGGGAGGTTTGCTACCCACTTGTTAGCTCCTCTCCTCGGACCTCCACATGTGCTCATGAGAAAGATGAGGGTCAGTGCAGGAAGAGAGACTGAAGGAAACCTTCCGGCGGTGCACGCCTGGAGAGGAGGCGTGTTTGTTGCTATAGGAAAGGAAGGAAGCGCTGATGGGACCTTTTGGCCCTGGGGAACAAAACCCTTAAGCCAGCTGGGGAGAGAGAGCAAATCTTGTTGCCTCCAGGGTACAGGTGAGGACCCACTGCAGCTGTGAGAAGGAAAAAGAAACACCTCCCGAGGGAGGGGCAGGAAACCATTTAGGGCCCAAACATCTGAGGTCTCCCTCCACTAGGGGAAGAAAAGCCCCACTCCTGAGATGCAGGGACACAGTCTGCCTAAGTCTGAGGCTGGACAGAGACAACAGAGAACCAGCCTTGCCCCTACGCCAGCCTAGCAAGCACAAGTAACAGGCAAAGCAGTCTACCACAGGAAAAGGGGCAAGAACATGGAGAGAGACCCTGCCTGAGGTGTACACAAAAGGCCTAAGGCTGAAGGTGGGGATGGAACATTGAGAAAACGTTCTGGCAAATCAGCTCTGCTGTAAGCATAAGGTAAGATCATGGACATTGGAAACCAGTGGTACACTAAAAACAAAAAAACCCAACCCCAGCTCAACTTCTGACTAGCCTAACTCCCCCTCCTAACAGCCTAGAAACAGGAGAGAGAAGCCCATTCCAGGCATAAATACAACTTATTTCAGTTTCTTCTGTCCTACACATAATATCTGATATTCAATATAAAAATGAGGCACACACACACAAAAGAACATTGTCAAGAGAGAAAATAATCAACAGAACTAGGCTCAGAGGTGACCCAGATGTTGGAACTACCTGATGGGAAATTGAAAAGTAACTAAGATCAGGGTCACCTGGCTGGCTCAGTTGGAAGAGCATGCGACTCTTGATTTTGGGGTTGAGTTCAAGCCCCACATCGGGTGTAGAGATTACTAAATAAATATACTTTAAAAAAATAACTAAGATGAATATGATTTATACATGTGATTAGTATGTTAAAGGCTCTGGTACAAAAGGTGGACACATGCATGAACAGAGGGGGAGTTTGGGGAGTGAGATGGAAACTATGAGCAAGAGTCAAATGAAGATGCTGTAAATAAAAGACACAACAGCAGAGACGAAGAATGCCTTTGTCAAGCTTCTCAGCATACCTGACACAGTTGAGGGGAAAAATAACCAAAACTTGAAGACAGAGCAGTAGAAATCATCCAAACTGAGAGAGGGAGAGTGGGGGGGAAATCAGAACAGAGCAGCCAAGAGCACCCAAATGATCTAACATACTAATCAGAATCCTGGAGGGAAATGGGACGGACACATGTCTGAATAAATATTTAAAAAGATAATGACTGAGAATTTTCCAAAAGTAATGAAAGACATCAAATCACTAAGAATCTCAGAGAACACCAAGCAGGGCAAAGACTCCTCCACACATATTTAAAAAGCAAACAAACAAAAACATCAACAACAAACCACACCTAGAGGTCTCATATTCAAACTGCTGAAAACCAAAGACAGAGAGGAAATCTCGAAGGCAGAGAAAGACACATCATATATAGAGGAACAACGTTAAGAACTACAGCACACTTCTCATCAGAAACCATGCAAGTCAGACAACATCTTTAAAGTGCTGAAAGAAAGAAAAAAAGTCAACCCCAGGGGCACCTGGCTGGCTCAGTCAGAAGAGCATGTGACTCTTGGTCTCAGGCTTGTGAGTTCGAGCCGCACGTGGGGTGCTGAGACGACTTAAATTATCCAGTGAAAATATCTCTCAAAAATGCAGGAGAAATAAAGACTTTTTCAGACAAACAAAAGCTGAGAGGAATCCTTACCATGAAATCTGAGTTACAAGGAATGTTAAAGAAAGTTCTTCAGGTAGAATGAATTGAAACCAGACAGAAATCTGGATCAACATAAAGAAATGAAGTTCCTCAGAAATGGTTAAAGTAACAATAGAAAAGACATTCTTTTTCCTCACGTGTAGTTCCTCTAAAGTATTCCTGTCTTCTGTCTAAAGCAAAACTAGTGGCAGCCTATTGTGAGTTTATAGTTTATGTAAAAGTAAAAGGAATGAAAACAAGGGTACAAGAAATGGGAGTTTCCTTCAGTGCACCTGAGTAGTATAATATCACTTGAAGGTGGACTATGATCACTTACACATGTATATTGTTAAGTCTAAGGCAGTCATTTTTAAAGAGATATAAATAATAAACCAATAATAAAAGACAAAACACAACCTTAAAAAATAAAACTTTGTCTCCAACTTTGTGTATCTGAAAGAGGAAGCTCAGTGAAATAGGAATCAAGAGAGCCAAGTTCAAGTCCCTCTCATGCCACTCCCTAGTTGTGTGACCTTGAACAGGTTAAGCCCTTGCCCACCTATGAGTTGCAACTACATATCCTCTCAGAGAGGTCAATGGTATACCAGCATCTGGGGACACAGGGAGAGAGGCAGACATGGCCCCCAGTCCTTGGGGTCCCATTTTAGGTACATGCTTACCTGGAAGGCCCTCTCCACCCAGTCCTGTAGGAAGCCTGGCTCTTCAGCTGAGTCGGGCTCTCCTATGCAGAAGATCTTTCCATCTGTCTCCTGCTCTGGCTCAGGACCAGGAGGCCAGGAAAACCCCCAGCCCAGGCCAATCTGCAGGACCTCCAATCCTTTGCTCAACTAACTCAAATACTGGGGGCCCCCTAGGAGGGCAGAAGTGAGCAGCCTGGGGGGCAAAAAACTTGCAACAAAACGTGAAGTTGTTTCAACAAAATCAAAGGCCTGGACTCTGGGAGAGCCAGGCTGCCTCAGTTCAAATCCTGCTCAGTCACTTTTTAGGTTGGAGAGCCTATGCAATTGCCATAATTTCTTTACATTTTAGTTTCCTCCTGTGTAAAACTGCGAGATATACAAATGCCCACTTTGTAGAATTGTTATGAGGATTAGATACGTTAATACATGGAAAGTGCTTGAAACGGCCTGATACACCATAAGTGTTGACAAAATATCACCTCGATTATCAGTATTATTATTTCAGAGAACCTGGATTGATTTTTTTTTTCCAGTAATGTCTCAAACTTGACATTAGAGATTTTGTTCTGAATGGGCAAAGGGTTCTGCATATGCCAGGCTGCAGATCACACCTGAGCAGCATCATGTGGATGGGGTGGTAATCGCTTCTTATTGACATGACAGGGTTGTCCAAAGTGGTCCTGCCTGCACAGAGAAACATGGAATCAGGCCTGTGCTTCCAAAGGCAGCTCTGCTGCTCCACCCACTTCACCCATGTCTGATCAGAGACCAGGGTTTGGAGACAGCGACCTGTCAGGCAGCCTCACAGTGCCTGCCATAGCCCTTCCTCCTTAGCTGCCTCTGGGCAGTAGAAGTGTATATGAGACCCTTCAGCAGCCAACACAGAAGCTCTGTGTCTCACTAATGGGGGAGCAGGGACCTGGCTGGACCCCTCTGTCTCACACTCAGTGAGGGGCTCTTCCCTGACCTGCAAGGCCAGACCCCAAGGCTCTGTGAGCACCGAATGGGGATTCCTGGCAGGCCTGCAGCCCTCCTGAGAGTCCCAAACCCAAGTCCCCAGTGTGAGGGGATCACTTCTCCGAGAGAAATTGCAGGGACAGCTCATTTGCTGTCTCTGTGGGAAGGAGACCCTTGGTTCCGGAGGCCACACAGGGTCACTTGCAGGAGCTCAGGACCCAGGAGTCTCAAACCCACATTCCAGATCTGCCACTTGGGCTGCTCCAGGTCTCCCAACATATTTATCACTGCTCTCCCTGCTCTGTCCCCAACACACAAATGGGATCCCCACAGGGGCCTGGCCTAGTGCCTGGCACGCAGGCGTGACAGCCCAGTAACCCATCCCGCCCTGCAGCATTTGCTCTGGCCCCAACAAAGAGAACACCATGGCTTGGACAAGATGGCAGGCCACGCTCCTGCAGTGAAGAAGTCCTTCTGAAAGTCAGGCCAGGGCAGGCGCTTCTCGCCAGCATCCAGAGCAGCTGTAGTCACTGCACGGCTGAGCAGCACATCGTGTGGCAAGCATCTGGGAAGCGAGCCTAGCCGGGAGGGTCTCACGAGAACTGGCACGCTGCCTGATGAGCTCACGCACTCACAAGCTGTTGGGCTTTGGGCCTAAAGAATCACTAATTTGCTGGAATCCCAGTTGTGATTATTACAAAAACCATGAATTGGCTTAAGCAAGTGGATATTTACTCCCAACATGCTAATACCCTCTTGATGCTGCCTCCTGAGGGCACCTCTAATGCACCGGAGCGAGCAGGGAAGACAGCAGACTGCCCTAAGAGTGGCGTGGGCAAGACAGAGTAGCATCAGGCTTCACGGGGGGCTGCTCCCCTGGGAGCAAAAATCAGCAGGTGGGGCCTCTGCTGAGACTTTAAAAACAACACCCACAGCAACAACAGCCACAGCCAAGGAGCAGGACACATGTAAGCTGAGGGACTGCGACCAGGCCTCCCGTTTTGAGGCTCTCAGACATACGCATGAGAACCCAGAACAGCCCACCCTCTGAAAGGGTGGAGAGCAAAACCTAACATCAGCCCTGGGGGGCACCATGGCGATTCTAGACAAGCCCTCGTCCCAGGGGTGATCGAGAGCACCTAAAGACCCCTGAGGAAGGCCGATGCTGGAGGGAAGTGACAGGGAATGGAAGCCGCACCCCCCACCACCACCACAGTTGGGTGGCGCCCCCTGCAGGCGGGCTGCTGGGTCAGAGCTGGAGAGGCGGGAGCTCTGCACACTGAGGTGCCCTGGCTGGAGCTGGGACCCCCTCCTTACCAGGCCTGTAAAGCAAGGGGGTGGGGGGTGCTTGCCAAGGTTCCTGCCCACCGCTGCCTGAGAGAGGTACGTGTCTGGGAAACAGAGGATAAGCACATCACTACAAATGAGAGCCCAGGGCCAAGTTTCTCTCCAATCCTTTCGGAAAGGGTTGGCACAAAGCTATTTAAAATCATCCTGATTTTGAATACTAGGAAGCGGCCTACACCAAGGTCTCACACCAAGAAGCAAGTCAGATTAAAAGAAAACTAAGTTCATTTCTTTTACATCACCAGAGGAATGAAAAACTCTTAAAGAATGACTAACACTGGGCAGACGATGCCTCTGGGCAAGGCCCAAACCACCCTGAGTACGTCCTGCCTGCCTCCTGGCCAGCCCAATTCAGCACAGGCTCAAGCCGCACTGTGCACGGCATGGATGCTAGCACTGTGCCCTGAGAAAGGGGCACGAGGAGCCCATAGGTGTCTGTGGGGGCGGGGAGGCACTTCTGGCTTAAAGAGCACACAGCTTCCCTCCAGGCCTGGCTATAGTCCCACCTTTTCCTCAAAGTGGTCTATGGATATCACATTCCTTTTCTGGGACACTGTGGGCCAAGGGTCCAAATGAGCTGACATCCAGCTTTGTGTAAGTGTGCACTAATGGCCTGGGGTGCTTCCTCCCCATCCTCTGGGCACCACAGGACACCCCCAGGGTGCTGGCCTGTGCTGATGCTTAGAGAATAACCAGGTGGGGCTGCTGGGGCTTAGCGGGCAAAGGCTGCCAAGCCGCGGGGCAGCGGCCCTCCCCCCTCTCACCTGCCTGCTGGAGCAGAGCCAGAAGGGGAGAGCAGAGGCGAGGAGAACTGGCTGCCTTCCTGCCTCTGCCCCCACCTGGAGGTCCTGCAGATTGGCCTGGGCTGGGGGTTTTCCTGGCCTCCTGGTCCTGAGCCAGAGCAGGAGACAGATGGAAAGATCTTCTGCATAGGAGAGCCCGACTCAGCTGAAGAGCCAGGCTTCCTACAGGACTGGGTGGAGAGGGCCTTCCAGGTAAGCATGTACCTAAAATGGGACCCCAGGGACTGCCCACAGCCCAGGATCCTGATTTCCTTAAGGAGCTGCCTAGAGATCAACAGGAAAGAAGACACACTAGTGGACAGGCTGGACAGGCTGGCTCTGCTCTTCTTCAGAATGTTCTTTTAAAAGTCTGCCCACACAAAACCTGTTCACACTAATTAATATTTGTGGCAAAATTATAAATATTTCCCTCTCTTACTGTTAATCACTGATATGTTCCACATCTCTGCCTCTGGGCCACCCCAGCCCCTCCCTGGAATCCTTAGAGGGATGTTCATCTGCCAGCCAACTGCTGATGACACCCTTCACTTCTGAGGTGGGACCTGCAGGGCCAACTGCAAAGGAACGGCAGCTGGGGACACAGAGGGAAAGGGATCTGGCTTGGTAACAGAGAGGCTGTCCGTTCCATTGAGTGTGAGAGCAGACTGTATTCTGAGGATTTTTTGGTTCAAGTTTGACTCAGTTCAAATCCCTTTAACATTCTCAGGATTTCCAGGCCAACCTAAAAGAGCTCTTTGCTTACAAGACACACGTTTCCTAGTACATTTTCTCCACTTGCTCCAGCAGTTAAGACTAGAAACAGCTCACACCATTTATTCCATCAGCTCAGTTCAATGAAAGTTTGTGGGAAAAGGCATGGTTGTACCATCAAAATCTGCAGCAACTCTGACTAGTGAACTCTGAAAAGATCACAAATGCTCTGCCAAGTAGAAAGCAACAGGTTTCTAAGAACAGTAAACTTGAGTGGAATCAATATTTTGACAAATCTCTCAAATGGACTAACTCTGCCCCAGTGGGTCCCCGATGACCACCAGGAAAGAACACATCCACCGGAAACTAGGCGAGCTGTGTGGGAGGGGGGCCCTCTAGCAGGCCAAGGAGCCTGGACAGACGCCCAAGAGAAGAGAGATACCAGATACACGAGGACCCCTGAAAAAGAGGCAGACACACAGAGGCAGCAGGCAGGCACAAGAGTATCACTGCGGCCAGTGGTCAGACAGCAGTGCCACCCCTCTGGGCCCCCCATGCTCAGAGCTGGGAGAAGACTTGGCCTTGTGTGCACTGCTCACCATGTGACCCTCACCATGCATCACTCTGTCACACTGTGCCTACAGCAGAGTCCTTGTGCCCCTATCTCGGACCAGCTGGTTTCCCAAGCTGGTTTTCCCAAGCTCTCTCCCTGCAAGGTCTCTCTTCCTCCCACCCGAATCACCTCAGTATCCAAACATGGTAGGGCTCTCCAACCTCCATGTCTTTGCTCCCACTGTCCCTCACCTGAAATGGCCCTGCAGGCCTCTCTGGAGGGCTATCTCCTCCAGGAAGTCCTCCCAACCCACTAGGCCCCACAGCCAGCTCATGGCACTCCCTCTTGGCACCAACCACTGCCCCAGGACACCACCTAGGGACACACAGACCCAACCAGGCAGCAGGGATCAGGGTGCCCCCCTCCTGGCTTTCCTCATGGGGCTCCGTTCCATGCCCAGCACACAGCAGGCACTCAACATATGCCATGACCAGCTTCAGCCTGGAGAGGTTTCTTGGAAGGTAAGAATGGAGAAGAGAACAAAGGTGACTGGCTCTGCCCTCTGACAGTCTCCCTCCTGCCCCAACATCAGTCCCCCCGCCCCCCCTGCAGGGGCACATGCAGGGCCACCTAAGCTCCACTCCGAGCCTCTCCCACGTTGAAAACGTCTGTTCATGGAATTGTAGCTTGCCCACCGTGAGCTGACTTCTCCCTCACCCTGGGAAGGGAGGCTGGCGCGGACTGATGCCACACGCAGCCCCCTGCCCTGAGCCTGGACACCGCGGACTGCACACAGAGGGCCCACCTCAGAGTGTCTTGGCTACTGTGCACGATGTGCATTTTTACACACTTGTCCTTGTCAAGATAGCTTGGTATCTTAGAGTCTGTCGCCTTTGTTACGTTTTTAAAGCCAGAAAGAGCAAAGCGATGGAAATATAGGACTAAGCCACCTGCCAGGCAGACAGGCGGTGGGAGGAGGCCACCACTGCATCTGGCCAGAACTGAGAACATGGGCTGTGGGTAGAAGCCAAGCACATCAAACACACACTCTCCAAATCACAGGACCAGCAGATATGGAGGAGCTCCTGGTCACAGGGGGAGCAGGGAGCCGGACTGAGGACTAAGCATGCGGTCTGCGCTGTCCCCTGAAGCGAGCCGTGACAGTGCAAGCAGAAAGACAAAGCCTGGAGAACAGAGTGTGGTCAGGGTTAGGGGCAGCACGGGCAATATTGGTGGAGGCAGTGTGGGTGAGCAGGCGAGGATGAGCACAGATGGGACACGACACAAACGGTGACAGCATGGTGGGTGAGGACAGATGGTCACATGGGAGCTTGCATAGGGCACCCTAGGCTCCCATATGGCCTACACCCTACAGCCTGGGGCTCAGGGCAGGCTCTGTTCGTGCTGTAAGTGGGGCCAGATGGGCATCCTGCAACCCTGAACACCAGCCTCCATGGCTCCCACTCTTCTGACCCCCGGCTTGTTCTCTCTTCCCACCCTTCACAGTAAACACTGACACCCCCCCAGATCTTGGCTAAGCTTTGTCTCCTCAGGAAGGCCTCCCACCCACCAAGGCCAGGCCAGGTCTCTTAGGGGTGGTTTCAGTTGCACCCTGACCCTTAGCTGATTCACAACTTCACACTTGCCTCCCCCAAGCACCTGCAGCAGGAACCAGGATTGTTCCATGCACCCAGCACAATGCTGATGGGCACTGGATGGGCATGGCCATGGGCTGGCTGAAGAACCCCACAGAAGGCTCAGCCTCAGACTGACCACAGGGCAAGGTCTCTGCTCTCTGAGGCCCTTTGTGGCTCTGAGATTCTCAGGTGACAATGGAGCATGGCAGGCAGACAGCAAGGGTCTTGGCAGTCCAAAGAGCCACTATGCACACATCCTAAAGGCTGGCTGAGCTGGGCGAAGCTGTGGACCAAGGTGTCCTGTTAACAACCCTGCTCCCTGGGCCCTGCTACTGACACACCTCCAACAAGCAAAGCAGGGAAATGCACACAGATCCAGTCTCCATCAGGTCAGCAAATACAGGACCTTCCCAGTGTTAGCCTTCTCTGGCCTGGGGTGGAAGGAGACTCAGACCCCAATTCTCCCTTGGCTCCACCCCAGCTAGGTGGGCAGCCCTAGATGAGTGCCCAATTGCCCTCAGCTCGGCTTCCTCCTGGGAAACCGGACACGTGGCCAAGCCTGCAGGGCAGCTGTGAGAATGGGACCCCAGGCACCTCTCCCAGAGTCCAGCCCAGAGCAAACATACACTGCTGTGTGGTGGGGCCCTGTTACTCACACACACGCTCACATACTCCATGCCAGGGAGGGGTTATAGAATTTGTTCAGAAATCTCATTATGCTATGTTTGAACATGTGTAAACAGCAATCACTGGGAGCCTCTTGAGGGTCAGAATGTATTCCCTATGTGATTTCCTTTTCCTGGTCAGGAAGTGTTAACGCTAAGGATTTCAGGACTTTGGACAAGTCCCAAGATGGCAGGGAGAAATAAGGCAGCCAGGGAGGAGGGGGTCAGGCACGGTTGCCAATAGTGGCAGCCATGACTTAGTTCATCCTCTGTCTCGGTCTCTCTCTCAGCTTAGCCAAAGGGCCCCTCTTCAGGTCAGCTGTGGGCATCCTCTCAGCCGCCCTGAGAAGGGCTGGCTTTCACACCTGACCATGGTGAAGTCTCAGAGCAACCAAAGGGCCAGTACCAAGCGTTTTTAGCCAGAGCTGTGGACAGGCTGTAGGAAGCTTCCAACGCTAGTGTAGGATGGCACAAGGGTGCAGGTGGGGCCAGTCCAGACAGCAAATCTGGGTCCCACTAAGAAGCCATTATGAAATGTTGTGAAGCTATTTTTCTAAATCTCTTTTAAAGATTTACACCAAATAAGAATTGACCCCAGCTGATTTCTGATTTTGAAGCACAGGTATACAAAAGTAGAAGGGCAGCTTGGAGACAGGGTATCCTAACTGTCCCCAAGGGAAGTCCTAATGCCTGGCTCCCTGTCTAGTTGGTAACAAGTTAGCCTCTGACAGGCTTCAGGGTGCATGAGACTTGGGCCCAGATAGCCGGAGGCCCAGGTCTACTCGGGGGCTATTGCTTCCAAGGACACCGCCTGCCCCTCTTCTGAGGCCACACCACTGGCCTGAGAGAGACAGGGTGCAAACCAAGGATGACTGGCCCCAGACCCGGGCTCCTCCCGCTGTGCGGTGCTGCATGGCCCTTGTGCCAACTCTGGTGGCCGGGGGTTGACTGCGTCTAGGATGTGGCTACAACGTGTGCACACCTTCCTTTAACACCCATGAGAAGAACATTACTCCCATTCTCCAGGTGAGGAAACAGGCTCAGAGGGAAGTCCCTTACCCATGGTGGCCAAGCAAGGTAGTAGTGGGGCTGGGATTGAAATGCAGATCCCCCTGACTCTAAGGCTTGCTCTGCCCTGGCCTCCCTGTCTGAGCTCGAGTGGGTCCCTGAACTGCTTCTCTTGGTTGGTACCAGGGCTAGAAGCACCCATCAGCCTTCCTGTAGAAAGGCTCAGCTATGGCCTAGAGTGAGCACTAATGCCCCATGCTACCACAAGGGAGGCTGGTCTCAGGCTGAGGAGTTGTATGGAAAGTGGGAGACCACACGTTCTCCTCCTAGGGCTAGTTAGCCAGCCCTGGCTGGGTCACGGGAGGCAGGAGCAGAGGTGGGCAGGCCTTGAGGCTACCAGCATATCCCCTGACACGAGCAGTCCGCTGCTCCAGCCAGAGCCAGGGCCTTTCCCTACGAGCTAGTGTAACGGCTGAAAGGGCCACTTTAACATTCTAAGAGCATGGCTATTTTAGGGCCCAAACATTTTCCTGTTGCAGACACTGCTTTCTTTCTGCGGTGAGGAAGGCAGGAATTCTGAAAGCACTATGCAGCCAGGCCTGTGTGGAGCACAACAGGGCTAGTCCAGAGCTTCCTGGCACACTGGGCTGGGACTGGGTGAAGGTATACCATGGTTCCACATCATTGACAGAAATCACTTTGAAAAAAATATTTTTTTTTACCATCATTGAAAAATGGACAACCACTAAAATGATATTTGAGCTTGTATGTATGGCTCCGTCTGCAAACTTCCAGAACAAATAACCATTATGTTGGCACTCAGGCCATGTCACACCAGTGCCTGCCCCCCACGCTCTGCTTCCCTACAGCTCCACGTGCATGGGACAGCTGGGCAGCGGTGCCAGGTGGCATCACGGCCCCTCCCTGCCTCCCTTCCTCTCTGCTCCCGGGGTGTGCCCACACCAGGGGAGCCACTTTTAGCTCTAGGGGCTCCTGCTACCCAGGCCCTGCAACCCCAGCTCAGCTCGAACCTGCAGGGCTGGGAGGGGTGCCAGCCAAAGGCCTGTGGACAGCCACAAGAGGCACTCCTTTCTCACAAAAGCTGACATGAGGTTCAATTGTCACAGGAGTACCTGGCAGAAACTAACTTGCAGAGCAGATTGATAAAAGGTGGGGAATAGGGAAGTTTTCCTGTTGAACTCGGGTTAAGCAAGCAGGAGCAGGACCTTGCTCAGGCTGCGTGCGGGACTGAATTGGCCCTCTGGGGCACAGGGAGGTGACGCAGTCATGCAGCACACACTCACTCAGCTCTACACTGGTCTCCCCACACATTCCCCGCAGGCCAAGCAGGACCCAGGAGGGGGCGCTGCAAGTCTCCTCTCCTCTCAGATCACCACGTCCCAGCCCGCCCACCCTCCCTCAGTGCTTCCCTAACCCTGCTCTCACACCCCTCTCACACCAGCCCCGGGACCCCATGCCATGGGGGAGGGGTGTCCCACGCCCTGGGGAAGGCAGGGCAAGGCCTGTTTCCCCACAGCCTGATGCGATCATTGACTTGTGAATGAGGGCCTGTGCGCCTGTGGGCATTGTCACTGCCCCCCCCAGGGCTCCACTTTAACACCCTCTCAGGCCACGCTGATTTGGCTCATTCCAGCAAAGACTTTATCACAGCCTAGCGCTGTAAAGGTGAGGAGAACATGAAGAAATCAAGCTATGAGGTCAGCATGCGAGCCTCCTAATGTTAGTAAGAAATGTGGTTCAAAGGTCGCCACCTGCCCTATCCCACGTGGGACGGCCTCGTTCATGGTCCCAGCGGATTCCCACCACCCCCATCTGGACTCCCAGGGGTGACAGACTTAGCCTTCCCACGGCTGTCAGAAGGACATGCCGTAATAGTGCAGGCACGATGCCAGCATCACTGGGCTGACTGCACAGAGGCCACTCCAGGCAGCCTGCAGACCCCGACAGCTAGTCCACAGAGTCTCAGAGAGGCAAGGTGCCTTAGCCTGTCCTGCCCCTTCCCAGCCCCCAGGTGGGCTAGCAGGTGGCAACCCTGAGCATGTTCTGGAAGCACAGAATCACCGTGAGGCCATGAGGTTAATGAACAGCCGCAACATTGCCCGTGTCACCCCAGACCCAGCACCCCCCCTCACCAAAACAAAGCGAATTGTCACCCGAAGCACCCTCCCCCGTGATTGGCGTGCCGCCCTGGGCTGGCAGTAGGGAGAACAGGGACTGTACCGTCCGGCGTCGCCTGCTGGTGGGGTTTTTTACATTTGACGTAATCGTGGTCAATCGGAGTAGCTGTGTAAGGTGGGGATGTCAGACCTGGGCCAGAGGAGGAGGGGAGGGAGGCTCCGGGGCCCGGCAGTGTCCCAGCTGAAGAGTGGGAGTCCTCGTCCACCAGGCAGGCCTTCTCTCTGTGGGAAGATGGTTGGGGTGCAGGTCAGAATCTCTACATCCCACCAAAACGGGACGTGTACTGGTCTGAAACAGTGCCCTTCTTGACTGCTGGACCCCATGCCTCCTTCAAGGGCCTACTCGGGCCTCCTCTGCCCTCCTAGGGCCCACTGCTCCCACACACCTCAGATGACATGCCCCTCTGGCTGGTGGTCCAAGGTGCTGAAGGAGCTGCCCCTATGGCACCCACTTGGGCTCTGGCCCCCAACTGGCCACTGTCCAACCATCTCAGGCCCCAGGCCCCATGCACCCATGCTAAGTAATAATACATAGCCACAGACTGCTGAGAGCCACTAGAAAGAATGGAGTGAGCAAGGTACTATCTCTATGGATGGGGTCCCAGACCCCTTGTCAGAGGAGAAGTAAACTCTAGAATAGTACCTTCAGTAGTTTGTTTTTATAAAATAAAAGAAACTCTATAATTGTACGTGTAAATGTAAGTGTGTGTAAATGCACAGATAATTATTTGAGAAAATAAACTATGAAGAGTGGCTAATTCTGGGGAGGAGAAGGGATTGGTCACATTTTAGCCTATATATTGCCAGAATTTTCCACAACTAGAATATATTCATGTATTATTTGTATAATTTAATAATTTTTCTTAAAGATTTATTTATTTGAGAGAGAGAGTGAGAGAGAAAGCATGAGTGGGGGGAGGGGCAGAGAGAGGAGAAGCAGACTCCCCACTGAGCAGGGAACCTAACATAGGGCTCAATCCTGGGACTCTGGGATCATGACCTGAGCTGAAGGCAGACGCTTAACCGACTAAGCCACCCAGATGCCCCTATAATTTAATAATTTTTTTAAAAGATTTATTTATTTGAGAGAGGGAGAGCGAGCACGTGCATGAGCGAGGGGGAGGGGCAGAGGGAGAGGGAGAGAATCCCAAGCAGACTCCCCGCTGAGCGTGGAGCCCAACACGGGGCTCAATCCCATGACCCTGGGATCATGACCTGAGCCGAAATCAAATCGGACGCTTAACTGAATGAGGTACCCAGGTGCCCCAATAATTTTTTTTTAAAGAGTTACGATCAATAAAAGAGAACATCATTATACGAGGGGGCCCTTTATGACTAAAAAGTATACACCTATAATTTCTAGGGCACACCCCATCCACCTGGGTGACCTGCCACACGCATGCCCATCTCTCCCATAAGACAATGGGCCTCAAGGACAGAGCCTGGGTGCAGGTCTCTCTGGCACTTGGCTAAGCCCTGCACAGTGCCCAGCCAGGTAGGGGCACAGAGGTGAGGCAAGCTGAGCTGAAGCTCCAAGATGTGGATACCGGGGCAAAAGAAGTCTGGGCCACAATCAAGGGGAGGCCCAAGGGTCCTCCCTGGCCCAGTGAAGGGACCACACCATGGCCCTAGCATCCCCACGCTCTCTGGCACCACAGGAAGAGCCTCCAATGCCCCCTCTCTGCTTCTTGGGAGAACAGGCAGCACACAGGCCCTAACAAGGCCCCACTCTTGGGAGAGGCCGTGGAAAAGGACCCAGGAGTAAGAGCCTGAAACGTGAAAACTGCTTTCCTACAGTGTTCTGCACAGGACAGAGCTGTGCCCCAGTGGGGAGAAGGAAGGAGCTGGCTTCTCCCTAGGATCTGCCCCTGAGAGTGGGGTGACACTGGGCATGGCCCCAGTGCGAGGTGACCTGGGATTGCACACTCAGCCTCTCCTTCTCAGTTTCAACAGAAGTAACTCAGACTAGCAACCAGGACTCTCCAGATGAGTTACAGAGGCTCAATGAGCTCTAATTTACTCAGCAGCAACGTCCCCTGAATGCCACTTTGTGGTAAATGAGCCATCAGGGTACATATGGGGTAAGCTGCTGGGTGAAAGCATGCTACTCACTTCTCTGAAGCTTTGGGCGTATTCTTCTCCTCGCCCCTGGCAAAGGGTCCTTCTGCAGCCTCCTTCATGAAGTTGACCAGGACCTCTGCACTGACCCCAGAGTCGGACTTCCCCAGGAGCTTTAAGATGGAAGCGTGGAGCCGGAAGTACACCTAGGAGAATGATACTCGGGTGTGAGCAGCCCTCCCAGTTGCTAAGGTTCATTCCACAGGCCAGTCAGCCACATTGGAAAAGAGCCCCTGACCAAGGAGACAGGCCACCACACACTGCCTTTTTTCACTCACTTTTAAACCAGCCAACCTATAAGTCATTCAAAGCAAGCTCTGACAATTAAAATGGACACGAACTCTCAGGGGTCCAGCTTAAATGTTTAGCCAGTAACGCAGGCAAGTGGTGGTAAGACAATGAGAGTAACAACCCTCAGCCCCACTCACTGGGCACCTCCTCCTACCACAGCCCCTACCACCCTCTGTGGGCCTCTCTCCTGGCACCCATAAAAAGGGAGCCTCCACACCTGTCTCCCACTGCACTGCAGACTCCCTGAAGTGAAGAACAGCTGACTTCTGTTTGTGTGCCCGCAGCTGGACCAGCCAGGTACCATAGGCTTGCCCCGGGGGTGCAGGATGGGTAGGAAGCACACTGCACCATTCAGGGCCTGTGCTTTTCTTCATTTCCTTAAGTCCTCACCGAAATCCTCCATTTACAAATGTGTGAGGTAAGTTGTCCAATGCCCCAAAGCCCCACAGCCAGCAAAGCCCAGGGCCAGGTTAAACTCAGGTCCCCCCTGCCCTCTACTTCTCCCAAGTGTACACCGCATCACACACAGGCACCTCCACAGTGACTTGGCCTGACCTTTGCACCCAGCGGTGGGTGCAATGGGGGCTCCCGCCTTTGGCACAGACTCCCACAGATGGCACAAAGGATGTCACCAAGACTGGGATCCCCTGTGGCTGCAGACCCTGATTAACCAGCCTCCCCTCACCCAGAGGTGGTTCTCAAGAGACGCTGCCAAGGACCCACCCAGGTGAGATGCCAGGTGGTCCACCCGGGCAGCACTCTCAAGGGGGCATCCTAGACAGAGGCGCCCGCACCCAGAGCCCCTCCACCTCTAGCCCACCTGTGGCCCTCAGAGTGATTAGCCCACCAAGTCCATTTTCAGCCGCAGAAAACCTCTGAGGCCCCCACACACGTGCGAGTGGCTCCTCCTGGAGAAGCGCAGAGTGTTTCAACTGGCAAAGTTTAACCAAGTGGCAGGTTCAGTATTCTGACTGAAGGTTCAACAGCAAAGGTGAATTTTCACCAGGGCAGGGGTAAAATCTTAAGAGAAATGTCATTTTTAAAGCAGCTGAGTGCTCATTCTCCTGAGAGCCAGCACAGTGCGCTAGGCCTCAGTTCCTCACCTCAAAGTCCCAGGGCCCCAGAGGGATACCATCCTGCCTGCTCAATGGTTCCATTAGGCAGCAGAAGCCAAATGTCAAAGAAACAGCATGGAGGAAAACAGAGTTGTCGTTTTCCTGAGGGCTGGACCACCTCCCTACACCAGAGATGCTGCATAGGGGCCCTGGGCTCAGGAGAGCCGGCCCCAACCGCCCTTCTCTTCTGCTGCTGACTTAGGGCAAGTCACACCAGCTCTCTGGGTCTCAGCCTCCTTAGCCCCAAAGTGGAAGTCCCTCCAGGGACAGGCCCGTGAGCCTGAGTGGAAAGCACAAAAGAGCTGTGATAGAAAGGACATGGGACCTGGGGCTGGGAATGACAGCAACCTGGAAGCTGCCAAAGACGGACATGCTCAGTATGAAACTGCGCTTCCACATTTCACCATGAACGCTATGCATGTGGCCCCCAGACAGTTGCTGCCAACCACTCAGCATGAACCATTTTTCCAAGGCAAATTTATAAAAATGAGACTTTTTTGCTTGCTCACACAATTAGCAAATATTAAAAAGAGGGAAAACATGGTTGAAGGAAAACAGACATGCTCATAGATCAGTATAACCTTTCAGGGCAACAAGAAACTGTGGATGCAACATTAAAAGACCCTTGGAAATACTCCTGTAAGTGCTCCCTGACATGCAGGCCAGCCCCTGTCTGCACCCTGTTGAGGAAGAAGTGGAAAAGAAGGCCACACCCATGAAGGAGGGATTGGACAAATAAATGGATATCCAGCCAGACTGGAGGGCCCAGGGGCAGGGAAGGAAGCCCACAACGCCTTGCACTACATCTTGTCTGGTGAAAAATGCCAGGTGCAAAATGATAAAATGTTACTGTGTATCTACACGTTAATAGGGGGAAAATCTAGAACGATAAGGACATGCCCAAACTGTTAACAGGGATTATTGGGTTGGGGGGCTAGGATCACCAGGGACTTTAGTTTTTCATTTTAAACACTTGTGAATGTTGGATTCTTATATATTTTTTAACCATGAATATGTGTTAATTTTATAATCAGAAAAAAAACATCAAGGCAGACAAGGCATAATAAGCAAGCAGATTCTGCCCCAAACTCCAAAAAGCTTGCCTGGCACAGGGGACCAGCAGGGGCTGGGCATGCAGCCTCAGAAAGGGCAAAGCTAACGTGCTCAGGAAGCAGCGAGGTCTGGGTCGGGCCAAGCATACATGGATCCTCACCCGTGCACTCGGGTTTCCTCCCTACAAAATGTGCTGATTGCAGTCTCCCAGTCTGCCTCCCAGCACTGCCCTGAGCATCGGAGGAGAGCATGGTGTGAAGTGCTCCAGAAATCATAAAAGCAAATCTGAGCAGTAAACAACTGCTCTTCTCTTGAGGAGCAGCACAAGACCCTAAATCTGGGGCCAAGAGAGCAGGCAGCCCCCCTCCCTCTCGCCCCGGCCCTGTCCTGCCAAGCTGGGTGCTCTGGGCTCAGCCTGTGCCCTCGCCGGGAACAAGGGCACCAGGAAACGCTGTGCCGCATCGACGTCCTCACCAAATCAGGTTCCGGCAACCTGCACGTGCTAAGGAGGAAAGGCACTCCTTAGAAAGACACTCACTCCCCCAGAAAGGATGGTAAGCACCCCTTCGAAGAGAGAGGAAAGGCTGCTTTAATTTCATTGCACACAGAGCTGCTGAACACAGAGAAGTTTCCAACAGGCTGCATGGGAGTCACTGGGACCTCATGCCCCATCCCCAGGGAGACAGGGAGACCGGCCCGCCCCTGCCCTGCTTCCCCGCCCGGGGCCGGCACGGTGTCACCTCCAGGGCCTCCATGGCCAGCTCAGGTGGGTTGTGGTAGTGGATCTTCTTGGGGTAGCGCGCGGCCTCCTCGTGCAGGTAGTGGCCGGCCTGTCGGTAGTGCAGCAGGTACACAGCGGGCGGCTGCTGCTGCTTCTCGGCAACCTTGCCCAGCATGTAGTGGATGAGCCACTCCTCCTCGTCACCGTCGCCCTCGCAGCGGGCCGCGGACGTGAAACAGTGCCTGGCTGTCTCCAGCATGCTGTCGCGCCGGCCCTCCATCTGGAATGAGAGCGCGAGACCAGGCTGGGCCAGGCCCAGGGCCCGAAACTGCACAGGCCCATGCCTTATCCTTCGGGAGGCCCTGCTGTCTTCTTTGCAAAGCTACAATCCTCTCAACGAGCCTGACACACAGAAGTGCCATCACCATTTCATAGCTGGGGACACTGAGTGTGGAGAGGCCGTGGGACCTGTGCGAGGCACACCTCAAGTAAGGCACAGAGCTGGACTGAAACCTCTCCTCATGTCAACTCCAGTGTCCTTTCTTTTACCGTCCCCCTGCAGGATCTGCCCCACGCAGTTCAGGAGTTTATGAAGTACCTCCTGATCCCCTTCTACAGGTCCCAACGGTGACCCTCACTATGGCTGCAGTGAGGTTCTCTGCCTGGGAGGGGGAGACAGCACGAGGCCAGGGCTGCCAGGAGAACCAGGCCAACAGCAGCTCTGCTGTGTCGGTCTGAGAATGCCAAGAGCCAGCACCAATGTTCTGATGAGCACTTCGTTCTCTCCCGCGCTCACTAGGGTGGGAAAGCAGAGCTGGACAGGGTATGCACCCAACACCCAGCAACACAGCACTGGAGAGGATACCACGGGACTTCCCACCCTGTCCTCTGCACCCTTCCAGAGGGACCCGGGGTGCTTACAAAATGGCAGATTCCTGAGCCCCATCCAACACCCATGGCCTTGGAGCTGTGCCTCCAGCCACCCTCTCGGACACTGAAGGGTGGAAACAGCTAGGACAGAGGATCAGCTTCTAAGATGCTTTCCAACTCAGAGGATCACTTTTCCCAGGCCCTGTATAAGGGCTACGGGCCAGCACCTAGGTGCTATCCACGTGGAATGTCAGCCATCACATGCCCGTGTCCCTTCATCCCAGAGCTCCTGGGCTAGGACCTGGAATGAAGACTGCCTGTGTGGGGCTAGAGGGGCTGCTGTTCCCAGAAGCCCAGGTCTCTGGCCCCTCATCTCCATGGCCCTAGCTCAACAGCAGGGAAGCGGTGACCTCTTCTAGTCTCGTCTCGGGGCCCAGAGGAAGGGAGAGGCTGCAGGCGCTAAGCTCTGGCAAGGGCGCTGCCTGCCGCCTATGGGAGGAGTATCCAGCGGGCACTGAGCTACGGGAATCTCCTGCAGCAATGGCCCTGGGGCCGGCACAAAGAACCGCAGCGCTCCGTCAAACACGTCTTGGGAAAGAAAATTACCACCTAGGAATCAAGACACCATCAATGGGTGAGATACGATAGGAAGAATCACAGTGGAGAGCCAGGACACAGCACAAGCCAAGTGACCCCATCGTACCCCTCCAAAATAGGATTCTGTAGCAGATCTGTGTAAGCAAAAGGCAGCCATTTCACTGGAGTCCTGTTCTGACTGCTCTGTAGCCATGTGGCCTCAACCAAGTCACTAGCCCGTTGCCCACCCAGCTCTGCCACTGAGGCTCATAAAGCCACCTACTGAGAAAGGAAGGGCAACTGTGAAGCGCCCCATCTGGTCTGGTACCACACAGATCCCCACCAAGAGGCCAAACCCCTCCCTCCCCCACATAAAACACATGCTGCCAGTGTCCCTGTCCTCAGTAGGTGCAGCGGTCACAACACTTCAGATAGGAACAGAAGGGAGAGCCACCGAGGGTCCGCCGTTCCAGAGCTCTGCCAGACACCTCACACCACCTGTAAGGACAGGTGCAGCGAGATGTGTACCTGCCGCTGTGGCACCTCATTCACCTCGTGGCCAGGGTGCCTGGCCCAGGGCCAGCCCATGAGAGGGGCTAAGGGGATGTCAGTTCTCACCATACTGCCACACAGGAGAAACGGTCAGCCTTCTTACAACCAAAACCACAGCAGGGACATCAAGTTCCTCCCTCAGGCCACACAGCTAGAAGGCTCTGGCTCCAAAGCCTCTGCCCTCGCCTGAGAATTGACAAGGGAAACCACTGGTTTTCCTGTAACACACCCCTTTGGCAAGTTTGCAGGCAGAAGCTAAAGTGCATAGCTATCAACATGTGTCCTACAGCTCATCTGATCAGACACAATAAACCCAAACTGCTCTAGCAACCAAGGGGCTGTGTCCCCATGACATACTTCAGGGTAGGAAACTGCCTTACCAGAGGTAGAAAAAAAAAACAGGAGGCACAGGGCAGCCCTGCGAGGCAGTTTTCACCCTGGGCAACAATGCAAAACCTCCTTCCTTCCCTGCCTACTGGGACACCGGCACGCCTGGTGGATTTCCATCTCTCTCCTACCACCCCTAACACTCTGGCAAGATGGCCTGGGAGCCCAGTTTCAGGCCCTGAACTACCTGGGCCACTGGCTTCCAAAGGATCAGAATGGAGTTCAGCCACAGAGGCCACGAACTATGCAAGAGCAAGAATAGGCAAGGGGAAGAGGTGTGCAGGGAGTCAACCTGGGTCTCCTGTCTGTCGCCCACTTTCTGCCTTCCCTGCCCCTTCCTGGGGGAGCCAAAAGTTCCCTCCTCTTGGGGAGCTCTACAAACAAAACCCTCAAGTACCAATGGCAGAAAGGGCACTCTGATTTCTCATCATATTTACTTCCTGGAAAACCTCTATTCTGCTAAATCCTACTGGGCTTCACTGGTGGAGGATTAGAGAAAGAATCCCAAGGTCTGTGCCCCACCCACCCCAACGAGTCCCAGCAGAGGGTAACAGTGTTCCTGGTGCTACCAGGGACTTAGTTCCGAGCCTGCTCAGCCCTGGGGCCACTACACTAGAAACAGAATGGAGCAAGGGGCCTCTGCGTAGGGATGTCACAATGAAAGAGGGTTGCATGGCGTGAGTAGGACTCAACAACATGGTGCTGAATGAAAAGGAAGCTCAACGCCATACACAGCATGACAGCATTTAGGCTAGAAGAAAAGAACAGGTAAATAACGGCATTCTTTCCAGGAGTACATGTATACATAAGAAAGAGTGTTTGTTTAAAGTCTGGAAAGATACAAGCCTAACTGTAAGTTGCTCTGAAGCAGGGACTAGAAGGGGGGGTGGGGGATGGGGAGGAGCCAAAAAGATTTTAGCTTTGTCCTACTGTGGCAGTTGTTTTAAAGAAGGTGTTTCTCCTATGAGTGAAGAGTGGTTTCTATAATGGAGGCGATGGTTAAAACAAGGGCCAGGCTGCTCTGCTCTCGCCCATTTTCTTCCAGGGTTTGGCCTTGTCACAGAACCCAATACCTGTCCTTGCCCCATGGCCACACTACCCTTCCTGCCACCGCCTTTGTCCTCTGCCACTGGTGCCAGGCTCGTCCACAGGATACCATGTCTAATCCACCCAGGGAGCCTGCGCAAGGGCAGCTTCTGACTGTGAGTCCCTGATGGGGCCTTTTAACAAGCTCCCCACTCCCCCCGAAAGGTTCTGATGCCCAGGCACGTGGGGGAGCTACTGTTCTCGCTGGCCTGTAGGATTCATGCACTCCGGGCAGAGACAGAGAGAGGGACAACCTTAGGGCCGAGGTGCCCAGAGTCCGGCCCCCTGAGACAACCCTCTGGGTGCACAGGCGGTGGCATGCAGAGCTCATGGGAAGAAGGTGAAGTCACTGGCATTCCTCAAACAACACCCTGAGGTAGAGCCCCAGGTCACCCTTGCCAAGTGTGGGTGACATGTGGAGACCAGGAAATGTGTGGAGAGAGAAGGGGATTTCAGCCTTTTTGTGGCTTTCTCAAAGTGTACCATACAGCACTCTGATGTCCGGCAGGACCTCGTGTGGCAACTCCGAGGCCCCCACGGCAGTCACGACAGCATGGGAACGCTCGGATTCCACTCGTGCTCTTCCAGCATAGTCCCCCAGCGCTTTCACTGACACCCATCCCCACCCAGCTCACTCCCTTCATTCTGTGGCCAGTCTCTTGCTGATTTCTGTACCTAGTCTGATGGTATAATGCAGATCTACTGCAAAGGTAAACGGCAAATTTTGCAAAAGATGTGGGATTTCATGAAGTTGATGAAAGTAATGTGGACAGAGGCGCCTGGGTGGCTCAGATGGTTAAGCGTCTGCCTTCGGCTCGGGTCATGATCCCAGAGTCCTGGGATCGAGCCCCACATCGGGCTCCTGACTCAGCGGGGAGTCTGCTTCTTCCTCTCCCTCTGCCTCTCCCACTGCTCATGCTCTCTCTCTCTCTCTGTATCTCTGTGTCTCAAATGAATAAATAAACTCTTTAAAAAAAAAAAAAGAAAGTAATGTGGACAAAGCCTTTATACATGAGCACCAGGCACATTTAACATGGTTGACAATCACCCAAAGGGAGGACAACTGGTCAAGGAAAAGACCGTAACACACTCTTCTAAGGCACAAAGACATCAGAGAATCCTGTGAGAGGGAAGTAGCCCTCGAATATTTCTGCAAAGGTAGCTGCGTAAATTTCTGCTGCTGAGGTGAAGGGGCATCATAGCATGCTATCATAAAACTGTTGGAAAATTAAGCTCCCCCCAAGCCAACCAAACTCAGTCATTCCTGGTTCATTTGAAGAATTAACACATCCTTGCAATTATCACCAAAGTCCTAGTAAGGTAAGATTTAGGAGTTAATTTCATCATTCTTTAATTACTAAGATAAAGTCCCAATCACACCTTGTAGGCACTATTCACTAGGATAACTGAGTCCCATTGTGAGTAGATTCGCTTTGTGACTCTTTGCTAGAGCTGATTGCCCTCAAACAGCAGCTCCTCCCCCTCACACCCCTGCTAGTGGGTAGGGATGTTGCCCAGGTACAAAAGGGGCCACTGCAGGAGGGTGACATTTATGTCATTATTACATTCCCACTTACGTTTTTCCATAACAATTGAATTTTTAACACTAAGGACACCTCACTTCTATATAAAATCAGTAAAAGCAACAAAGAGCTGTTACCTCCTTGCACAAGGCTAGGACTTCCCCTACTTAGCACAATGTGGGAAGGTCAGGGTCATCACGAGGCCAAGCACTCTGGAAGCCTGTGATCTGCCTCTGAAGGGTCTCAGGGGCCGGGGGTAGGGAGCTGGGCATGACAACGGAGGCCTAGTCTCAAGGACGAAGGGGCTGTCAGGACGGCGGCACAGCCACAGCTGAGAGTCCCACTGACCAGGCTGCTCTCACTGAGTTCCCATAACAATCCAATGGCAGCATTAACAAGGCCATTATCTTGTTTGGATTTTGACCGCATATGATCACTACAAGAAACAGTCCCCTTCAGCACTCCGCTCTCCTAGAAACCCTTCTGGACCATGGCATCTTATTGCCACATCAGCCTTAAACATGTCAGTGGGACTCCTTCACTTCCAAGTCAAGGAGGCAAGGGTGCCCTGCTCAACAGACACCTCAGGCTAGACACCCAGCGACTTGCACTAGGGGAACCCCCTACCAAGACGGACTTCAAAATTCCCAACACAGTGTCAAAAATTTTACAAGGACTCAGGAAGTTCCTTTGAAGGAACAGGGAAGAGACACAACTACTTCTGGTGGCCAACACCCCTCCCCTGCTTCTCCACTGCCGGGAAACTGATGGCTGACCAGCTAGATCACAAGAGCCTGGCCCTAAATTCACCCACACCAGACTAGGTGTCTAAAGACCAAGGACCAAGCTGTCACTGACCACAGTATGGCTTCAGTCTCATAAGGAGAATCATCTGTGAGCTCCCAGCAGGGTTGTGAGGACAAGTGCAAGGAATGGATAGGACAGAACTTTGCCACCTGAGGGCACTTTAGTCAGATAGCAGGATGGCAGCTCCTGTGCAGAGCCCCGACTCACCTGCTGCACGAGCTCAGGGGGCAGCTCAGCTCTCCACTGCTTCAGCTGGCGTGAGGCGAAGGAGTGCAAGGCATAGGACATGGTACCATACTCGATCCACAGGGACAGGTTGGAGCTGTCAATTTCCAGGGCCCGCCGGAAGCAGTTCAGGACAGGCGTGGCATGCTTCCAGATGGGCCCATCACTCTTCAGCTCATTGGAGTTCAGCTTGTCCTGAATGCGACTGGCCCGGGCCAGAGCCATGCCTGCCCAGGAATCAAACCTGTGGTCATGACAAAAGCACCAGTAAACACACCACTGCCCTTACAGCACTGCAGACATGATAGCCTGCAGGGCGGTGACCCTGGGGATTTGTGGGAGCCCGTCTCCCAGGCCAGGGCCCAGAGCCTAGCCTCCACCACCCAGTGACACCATGTCTCTGAGCTATGAAATATGGCTAAGAGAACCCACCTCAGTGGGGCATCTGGGTGGCTCAGTCGGTTAAGCATCTGGCTTCGGCTCGGGTCATGATCCAGAAGTCCCAGGATCGAACCCCACATCGGGCTCCCAGCTAGGCAGGGAGTCTGCTTCTCCCTCTGCCCCTCCCCATGCTCCTTCTCTCTCTCCCTCACTCACTCTCTCTCAAGTAAATAAATAATAAAAATCTGAAAGAAAAAAAAAGAAAACCCACCTCAAGAGAGCAGAGCTGCTGGGACACCACAAGACATGTATCTTAGGTCATCCAGCACCTCACAGGTACTCAGTAAGTGTTCTAAGAGGATCCCCACCAACTTGAGCCCAAATTGTGCTCACCAGCATTGTGGGCTCTTGGACTCTGCTCCCTTTTGCTTCCTTGCTTGGAAGGCTTACCTATAGAATGTCTCTGATGGAAAGGAAAAGGGGTGCTTTACAAAGCACTGCCCATCCAAGGTGATAGGGAGGCTCCCATCTTGCTGCCACCTCACCTAACCCCTCACTGGTAGCACCTGCCATCAACACATTCACTGACCAAAAGCATGGGGCAGCCAAGACCCCAAAAACACAACCAGGTAGCTTCTACATAGTTCTCCCTCTGGCACCTTGACCAGATCCTGCCCTCCCCAGCAGTAAGATGAGAGCGAGGGGACCACAGGATGGCTAAGACCCCACTGCTCTGAGATCGCCTGAAAGAAAGTGGTAGGGAAAATGCAGAAGGTTCTCTGAGATGGAAACCAAGGCTAAGATGATTTCTGGGCACTTGGGAGAGTGAAATTTCCTGAGTGCAAGTACAGACAACAGAAAAGGCAGCAATCACATGACAGATGCTACCCTCCATGAACACTAACAATTCTTGACCCACTGCTACACTAACTTTAAAACTGGCTAACTGGCTTCCTGGACTATTTGACAGTCTCCAAGGCATTATGTAGGGACACAGCAAACTTATGAAGCTCACATGTGCTTCTGCCATACTCCAGGCACCTGGAGATGAGAAAGTGCGAACAAAGGAGCAGTAAAGTGGCCTGAAGGCTTAAATGGTAACCAGAGATAGCAAAAAGGAAGGCTTCGACCCCTGTGTGGAGGTCCCGAGTGTACCCTTTCCTCCTCAGGGCCTGGGGATCCAGGGCTCTGCTCAGGTCACCTCCAGGAGGAAGCATGGGGGTAGGTGTCAAGCTCCCCTCCAGATGGTGGGAACCCTGTCAGGGACTTTCTACCAGGGCCAGCTCCTTCCACATTGAGCCTTCAGCAACTCCCTTTGCCCTTGCCTTGAGGGAAAGGACCACATCACGGTGTATGCCCAAAAGCCTACAGGAGTACCCAAATGGAAACCACTATGTGCAGTCACAAACATGAGTAACCAAGAACATAGACACATCATCATAAAACCTCAAAATGCTCCTCTATGTGTCAACAAAAGCAAAGTCCTGCGGTGGGTTCTTGATTCTAGCAGAGCAGTGCACAACCCACACTTGGGGAATGCTGACCCACAGGGACAATGGGGTCCAGCCCAAGGGCCAGTGATGCCATGAACTCAGGAGGAGGAAGTGCCCAGAACCTGTGCGCTGGGCTCTTAGACTCATGCAGGACAGGCCTGCTCCTAGCACTGGGCCCAGAGTTGTTTCTTTGGCAGAGGGATGAGCTGTATTGTGGCCTACTCCCATCTTGTCCCCCCAAATGCCACTCTATGAAATGCCTGGCCGAGGCGGCCCAATCCCAGCTGAGCAAGAGCAGATGGAAGAGTGAAATGAACACAGGTCGAGAAAAGCTGTTGCTAGCATCCTCACAAGACTCTTTTCCCCACAGGAACCACCAACAAACACTGTGGCCAGAACACTCCACCATCCACCCAGCTATCTGTCATGGGCTTCACCTGTACCTAGAGGGCTCAGAAGATTTAAAGAAAAAACCAGTATCCAAACTTCCATCTTAACTAGCACAGAAGATGAGACTGAGCCCAAGTTGTCCCTGACATCTGCCTGCTACGTAGGGCTGGAATGAAGGAGGCCCAGAGTGGGCCACCAAGTTCCTCCTGGCCCTGGGGCCAGTCCTCACAGGACCTCCCACCTCTCTGGCAGGGCTCTGAACAGGTGCATGTATAGGTTCGAATGAGGCCCCGTTGAGCCGTCATGAACCTCGTCTTGTAGCCCAAGTGGCTTTTGGGTGAGGGGTGCCACGCCAAGCTCCCACTTCCCCATGGACAGGTGGGTTTTATCACCCTTACTTTTCAGACATGGAGGTAGCAGTACAAAGGAGGTGACTGCTCGCTGTCTAGTGCTCACAGCTCTAGCCACCACACTGGCCCACAGTGACTCCAGAGAGGACTTCCAGGGCCACTGGCACATGGCTCCCTGCCTGGAGGAAACCAGAGGCCGAGCAACAGGGGGTCTGGGAGAACCTTTCCCCCAAGCTACAGAAGTTGTGTAAACTGATTTCTTCATTCAGATCCCAGCCCCTCTCCCCTGGGCCAGGTGGATCCTGACAAGATGGAGCTTGCCGGTTTCACCTGAGGGTGGGCAGCCACTGTGGCCTGGCCCCTGAGTAGTTACCTAAAGATACTACTCTGGACCCTTCAGACACAAGGCTTACCTTGACCCCAGGCTAACCTCCTAGGTGTGGTAGCCGTGAGAAAATGTTTCCTCTCAATCAAATGAATCAGACTTTATGAGTAGGGCCCTTACCCCCAAATAAGGAAACAATCATAACTAGAGACACATAGAGCACATCAGCCCACTTCCCAGGGCCAGGAGCCAGGAAAGGAGGCAGCACACAACCAACAGGATGGAGCCAGGTGGCATCCCCTTCCTCTGCTGGCCTGGACCCAGATGGACAGCTCATACCTTCTCTGATCCCAACACTCATCCCAGGCACCTTCTGGAAAGAAGCCTTCTTCATTGCTTTTCTTTTTATGAAGAACTTGCCTTTCCCCAAAACTGCAGATTGCTAAACACACTTTCTCATTCCTTTTTCCCTGGTCTCTTTGCTGGGGCAGGGAAACCCCAAACTGGCCCAGTAAGGAGCCTGCTGAGCTGGAGTCACCCCAGCCCTCCCTGCCTGGCCTGATGCCCAGGCCACTGACCTGTTGGGGCAGATACAGATGTCATGCATGTAGAACTTGATGGCCTTGGACTGCTCCTTGTTTTTGAAATGGTAATCAGCCAGGAGGTAGTAGAGCTCATTCACCACTGGAGGGGAGGGGTCGGCCCCTTCTGGAAGGCAGGGCACCTAGCAGGTGAAGGACCAAGGATAAGGAGAGATGGAGTCAGGGTCTCAGATGTGACCAGTCATGCTGTAAACCCAGGACCATTCACATTAGCACAGGACAGACCCTAGGCTTCTCATGGCCCTGACTTCTGGTATAAAGCAAGGAAAGAAGCCAAGGTGCATAAACAGCAATGCTGGAGGAAAAAAATGACAGGACACAGCCCCATCACACACAGTTCCTACCTCAGTTGAGGCACCCTCAATGTAGGCGGAGACTTTGTCTAGGCTCAGCGCTGGCCTTTCTGTGCGGGGCACAATGGTGGCGATTCTCTTCAGAAGGTTGGCCAAGTCAGCAGATACAGTGCTGGTCTTGTAGCTGTCAAATTCAGGAAGGGTCTTGGGCTTAAAATACTCAAACATAAACAGGGCATCCTCCCATATAAGGTCCACCTTCAGAAAAGACAGAAGGCAGATCATAGTGTAGTCAGGGTAAAAGCAGAAAGGGAAAAGTTCTTCCATGGGAAAAACACAGATGAGGTTACAACATATTAGAGTTTAGAAACAGACCTGTATACCCTTAAAATTTTGCATACCCACTGTAATCCCCTAAACCAAACGTCTGAAGAGCAGAAAAGCAAACTGGCATACGCCCGGGCCTTGATAAAGACAAATATTGGAAACTGAGGGCCGCACTCTGTGAGTCCATGTGGCCAAGCCAGAGGGTAGGTTCAAGCACGAGTGGGGACTGTGGCCAGGCCACTGACCCTCTCCTTGAGCCTCAGCTACCCCACTGCTTGCTCTGGACCAGGGTGGTTCTGCATTCTGTATGGCGCCCTGTGGGGGCCCTGCCCAAGTAGCTTACATTCAGGGGATGGAATTGGTAAGATTAGAGAATAAATGACGAGCCATGAGGTAATATACCCAACACTGCTCTGAAAACCAAACAAGAACAAATGAAAACCTCTAAAGAATTATTTGTATTATCCAAATTGGAAAAAGAAATCCTTTGAAAATTGCCATGCTGCACTTTTGAATGATTAGTCAACATTTGCGAAAGTAGTTTTTGCAAGGAAAACCCTTTTCCTGTGATCAGACTATGTCAGACCAGTCTCATTCTTCTGGTGCAAGAGCTATGCGTCTGATGTCCTTAAAGAGTGCTCAGAGCCCCTGCTTCTCTGAGCCCCACTCCTCTGAGCAGGGGCAGGTGCGGGGGGTCTGGGCAGCACCCTCACCTGCTGGGCCGAGTGCTCCTCCAGGTACCTGGCCTTGCTCTTCTTGCTAGGGAAGCTGTACAGGCAGTAGAAGCACTGCTCCAAGGCTGTCTCCAGCTCTTCCTTGTAGGGGTGTGTGTCTTCCGAGGCGGACGCAGCGAGCTCCTTCTGGAGAACTCGTACCTATGGTAGGCAGGAACAGATGCCTTAGAAGGCCCATAGCTTCCCTGGCACAGTGGGACCCCAGGGAGACCACCACTCTGTCAACTCTGTCAACCTGAGGAGGCCGTGTCTGTTGGACCTGTTTCCTGGAAACAGCCTATTACCCTCACAGGAGCCATTCTGGGCACAGCTCTGACATGACCTCCTGAGGAGCTTGCTGGCCAAACTGCCTTCCTTCCAGCATGCCCAGTCAGTATCTACCAGCTGCTAGAAGGAGATATTATATGCCCTCTGGGAACTTCTCTACTTATTTATTGGCCATTCATTTGCTTCCCAAATATTTACTGAGCACCTTCTTTTGCTAGGCACAGTGTGACACAGTCCCTGCTTTTAAGAAGCTCAGATTCCAATAGAGGGGCAGTTAAATAAGTGGTTATAATGCAAGATGGTAAATCCCATTAGGACTGAGGGAGTCTGAGAGTGACTCCCTCTCTCTCAGCATAAAGTATAAAAATACAGCACAAAATATATCCAAAGCACAAAATATATCCAAAGAAATAATATCCAAAATATATCTAAAACACAAAATATATCCAAAGACATAATAAATTGTCTCTCTCAGACCAAACATTAATAAGGATTATAGAGGATATAAACAACTCAGTCAACAAGTAATGTATCTATGGAGATTAGTTATGCCCAACTGTTAGCAGCTACACATTCTTTTCAAGCATCCATGGGATTTTTACCAAAATAGACAAAAAGCACATCTCAACAAGTACTAAAGACGAGATACAATACAGAGCACATTCTCTGAACATAAGTCAGTAAAATTAGAAATCAGTATATAAAGGTAGCAAATACCAAATGTCAAAACCTACAGCATGCAGCTAAAAACGTACTTGGAGAAAACATAACCTTCAACACATGTACTAGAAGACTGAACACTGTCACTGAGTGGCCATCTAAGCACAGTGTAGTTCCAAGGACTTAGCACAGGCCTTTCCCATATGCTTCTAAACATAGGCTGAAAAAGACTTAGACCTTAATGAAAGGAAGGTGTTACTTGAGGGATGGTTTAAGCACCATGTAATTCAAGGGGGTAAGCGTATAGCTTTTCCCATAAGCTTCACACATAAATTTATAACACTTACATCTTAATAAAAGGAAGAAGTTACTGGGGTGCCTGGGTGGCTCAGTTATTTGAGCGACTGAATCTTGATTTCGGCTCAGGTCATGATCTTAGGGTCGTGAGATCAAGCTCTGCATCGGGCTCCACACTCAGCGGGGAGTCTACTTGAGGATTCTCTCCCTCTGCTCCTCCCCCCACTTGTGCATGCTCTCTCTCTCTCTCTCGCTCACTCTCTCTCAAATAAGTACATAAATAACTTTTTTAAGATTTTATTTATTTATTTGAGAGTATGCAAGTGAGAGAGAGACCCCGCGCACGTGCGTGCACTTGAGCGGGAGAAGGGCAGCAGGAGAGAGAGAAGCAGACTTCTGGCTGAGCAGAGAGCCTGACTTGGGGCTCAATCCCAGGACCCTGGGATCATGACCTGAGCCAAAGGCAGACGCTTAACCAACTGAGCCACTCAGGTGCCCCCTGAAAAAACTAATTTAGATAAGCTTCAGGAAAGACTGACTTATAAAAAAGGAGCAGAGGAAGCACAAATAAATGATTTTAGCACTGAAACAGAGGCATAACCAGAGGTACCACAGAGACTTTTTAAATCATAAGCACACTTCATGAACAATTTTATGCTTATGTGGACACTATTTCAAAAATATAATTGGTTTAAGAAAAGAAAATCTAAATAGGCCTAGAATCACCAAAGAAAGGGTCAGTAGTTTAAAATTTATCCCCCCTGGGATGCCTGGGTGGCTCAGTCGATTAAGCAGCTGCCTTCGGCTCAGGTCATGATCCCAGGGTCCTGGGATCGAGTTCCGCATCGGGCTCCCTGCTCAGCGGGGAGCCTGCTTCTCCCTCTCCCTCTGCCTGCCACTCCCTCTGCTTGTACTCTTTCTGTCTGTGTCAAATAAATAAATAAAATCTTTAAAATTTATCCCCCCCCCCCCAAAAAAAAAAAAAAAGAGAGAGAGAGCTCTAGGCTGGGGTGACAAACTATGGCCCAGGGGGAAAACTGCCTATTTCTGTATAGCTCAGAAGCTAAGATTGGCATTTATATTTTTTAAATGATTGAAAAAAAAAATCAAAAGAAGAATTTATTTTGTAACATATGAAATTCAAATTTCAGCATTCACAAGCTTTTACATATTATCTTTACATACTGACAAGGACTGCTTCTGTGCTGCAATGGGAGAGCTGAGTATCTGCAACAGAGACCCTATGGCCGACAGAAGCTTACAAGATTTACCATCTGTCCCTTTACAGTGAAAGCTGTGCCAACCCCTAGGCCAAAAGCATTAAGACAAGGGAAAAAAAAAAGAAACCATAAGGATTGAAAAGAAGGGAAAAAATAGTTATTCATGGATGATATAACTGTCCACGGAGAAAATCTGAGAAATCTACAATCCACCAGAATTAATAAAAGCAGTAGTAAAGGAGTTATGGACAGGAGAAACTTATTTTTTAAAAGTAGTGTTCCTATCTGTCCACAAACACAAAATAGAAAACTTAATTTTTAAATATTTATTTATAACAGGAATAAAAAAATAATGCCCAGGTATAAATCTAACAGAATATATATAAGAGCTTAAGGAGAAAATTATAAAACTGTATCAAGGGACATGAAAGTATAAGATCTGAATAAATGGAGAGATATACTACATTCATGACTGGAAAGAATCATATAAAAATGGCAACTCTCCCCCAAATTAATCTGTGAGATTAATGCCATTCCAATTAAATTCCAATGGTGGCGAGGATTAGGGAGTGGGGGAGGGGGTCACAAAATTTTACCAACTGTCCTTACAATGTTTTAGAAGAGGAAAGGGCAAAGAACAGTCAAGAGAATGTGACAAATAGGTAAGTCAATTAATCCTAGCAGGTATCAGTATACCTCAAAGACAGTGTGATACTGGCTCAGGAATACCTAAACCAATAGAAAGAACAAAGTCCAACAACAAACCCTCACACGTATGGACAGAAGATGGAGGGGGGCCTTACAAATTAGTGCAGAAAGAACAGACTCTTTGATGATTGGTACAAACCAACTAGCCATCCATATAGAATGTAAAATGGATCCCTACCTTATGTCATAAACAAACCAAAATTGAGAAGGAATAAAGACCGGATGTGAAAAATGAGAGTGAACTTTAAGATTAACATAGAGAAGAATATATTAATAATCTTGTGGGAGAAAAGGATTTCTTAAAGTACAAATAACAAAACAAACCACACCCAGAAAACAAAAACCCCACAAACCATAAAGGACTAATAAATTTGACATTTAAATTCTGTAAAACAAACACTATACACAAAGTTAAAAGACACGTCACATAAAATTGCAGAAATTAGAACTAAATACACACGTGCGTGTGCACAGACACACATACACAGATGGGCATGTAAAACTGGTGAAACATACGTATCAGACAAAAGACTGGAATTCAGAGTACATAAAAACTCTACAAATCAATAGGAAAAAGAAAAAAAGCCCCAGAGAAAAATGAGCAAATTACATGAGCAAGCAAATCGCTAGCGGACACCTAGATGGCCCTGAGCAGAGAGGGAAGTCAATAAGCAGGAGCCGAGTCCACAAAGGCAAAGTTGCTGCAGGAATAGAAAAGCTGGGCCTTGGGTAGAAAAGTTAGGAGCTATGAAATGAAACATGGAGGTACTCCTATTACTTCCACTCCCTCAAATTCACTTGGCAGATCCTGGCAGCTAGAATACACGCTCCACCAAAGAAGATGCAGCCTAAGGAAAACCTGGAGTAAGATCGTCCCATCATCACCCCTGCTGCCTGCTGGAAGGCCGCTCCTCAGCACCACTCCTGCTGGGTACCAGCTTGCAAAGGTGCTACCTCATTCTTGACTTTCCCCCAAGCAGCATAAGGGCATAAGGGTGACTGACTGCCTTGTGGAGGTGACCCTGTGGAAGTAGACAATGTCTCCACACTCTCTAATTGGGAGAGGGAAGGCAGAAGAGGGAAGTCGACGATTCCTGGGCAGCAATATAGTCTAAGCTTAGCACGATTCTTCCAAAAATGGTCCTGAAGTGTGGAGCTGACCCAGGGTGAGCACCTGGGAGGCCCTCAGAACTTACAGGGTAGAGCAGACACTCAGGCATCTACAGCTAGGGCTCCTGCCAAGTCTCTGCCTCCTCAGCACAAGTGCTCTGCAAACTGTCAAGCCTTACACATACATGAGCTCTATAAATATTCTGTCTCGTTCATTCATTCAACCCATTATGTACTAAGCACCTACTATGGGCTAGGTGCGCTGTGCTAAGTACTGGGATCCAGCAGTGAACAAAACTAACAAAAATCCCTACTTCATGGAAGTTACGTTTCAATGGAGAAGAGGTACACAATAAACACACTAGATAAATAAATTATAAGGCATGCTAGAAGGTGGTAAGAGCCATGCGGAAAGCATAGGGCAGAGGAGGAAGATCAGCACTGGGGAGGCAGACTGCGGTTGTAGAGAGGATATGCTTGCTCACTGAAAAGGTATAGAGCAGAGGTCAGCAAACCTTTTCCTGAAGGGCCATATAGTAAATATTTTAGGTTTCACGTACCATATGGACTCTATCAGAGCTTCTCATCCCTGCCACTGTATTGCCAAAGCAGCCATAGTTAATAGGTAAATGAATGGTTATGGCCATGTTCCACTAAAACATTTATTAATAGACCTTGCAGGCTGGGTTGGGTGACCCTCTCGTGCTCTGTAACCTGTCTGTGTGCTGTTTGGCCTCACACTCAGCAGTGAGTTTTGGGGACAGAATCATGCTGCTTATCCCCAGTACGCCCAGTCAATCACAGCTGCCAAGTGAGGGAAGGCTATTTGCACTCACCAAATATTTACTTGCTAAATAGCTATTGATTCAGCAACTCCTACCTCGTATGAGTGGTGCCTGGCAAACAGGACTCAATGGAAGGCAGTGGTGAATGCAGTTGTTTCTTCTAAAATTACTATGAAGGGCCCGGCCCTATGCCTGACACACACATAACAGACGCAGTAACAAGTAGTGGTTCTAAATCCACCTGTAGGTCAAGGCCAGGTCCAGAACCCCTGAACTCAGGTGCACAAGGGAACCAAGTTCAGACTTTCTGGCAACTCTGAGTAGTCACATACAAAATCAAAGAAGCACAGCAGGCCCCAGTGCAGGGGGAGGCCAAGCAAGCAAGCCTCAGGGTGCCAACCCATCCCACCCTGCACTCCTCCCCCCCACCCGCCCCACCCCCAGCCCTGGCCAAGAGGGCAGTGCTTACGTAGAATCGCAGCAGAGCCCCATCGGAATTGCAGCACCAGGACCTCCTGCCCAAATATTCGTGGGCTGTGTTGAGCAGCATGAGGGAGGATGGGAGCATGGGCGTCTCGGCCATCACTAGGGAAAGACAGACCGGCACAGAGTTAGCACGGGGACATGTGTGGGAGCTGCAAGGCTCAGCCTCTCCTTTGCAGGCTTTTCTGTCTTTACCAAAGCGGCCACAGATTTTTCTTTCTTTCCTTTTTTATCTTTTTAAGTAAGTAATGACTTGACTGGCTTTACTAAAGCAATACACGCTTCTCAAAAAACAATTCAAATCATACAAGAAGACATAAGGAATGCCTCATCCACCTCCAGATAACCACGCTGACATTTGGTGGACATCACTGGAAGCATCTTTCTGGGCACATATATGAAACATTTTGAAAGACAAAGATAAATTTTTATTTATTTATTTTTTCCCCCAGGTTTTTTTTTTTTTAATTTTATTATGTTAGTCACCATACATTACCTCACTAGTTTTTGATGTAGTGTTCCATGATTCATTGTTTGCATATAACACCCAGTGCTCCATGCAATACGTGCCCTCCTTAATACCCGTCATCGGCTAACCCATCTCCCCACCCCCTTCCCCTCTAAAACCCTCAGTTTGTTTCTCAGAGTCCATAGTCTCTCATGATTCGTCTAGAAAGATAATTTTTAACAATGAAACCCGTATGACATATACCATTTCTTAAAGATTCTTATACGTAGGCCTACTGGAGTATTATAGAAGAAAAACAGAATGACCAAATTTCAGTTAAGTGTTTGTTCACCACTAGAACTATTATTAGCTCCTTAAAGATTCTTCAGTGTTTTTGAAACTCTAGGCTATAACCCACTGGTGGGCTTGTAATTAGCATTTTTAAAGAGGACTAGGATAGAACACAGGACAGAAAATACCAGTGGGGCTCACACCAGGTAGAATAAGGATCCTTTCATGAAATTTGTTTCATACTTTTTGACCACTGGCCAGCCCCAGTCAAAAAGGTGTGAAAGGGGGGCACCTGGGTGGCTCAGTTGATTAAGTGTCTGCCTTCAGCTCAGGTCATGATCCCGGGGTCCTGGGATGGAGCCCCTGCTTCTCCCTCTGCTCCTCCTCCCCTCCCCCGGGCTCATGCATTCTCGATCTCTCTCGCTTGCTCTAAAAAAAACATAAATTAATTAAATTTTTTAAAAAAGGTATGATGGGGTGCCTGGGTGGCTCAGTTGGTTAAGCGTCCGCCTTTGGCTCAGGTCATGATGCCAGGGTCCTGGGATCAAGCCCCACATCGGGCTCCGCGCTCAGCGGGGAGCCCGCTTCTCCTTCTCCCTCTGCTGCTCCCCCTGCTGTGCTCTCTCTCTCTCTGTCAAATAAATAAATAAAATGTTCAAAAAAAAAAAGTATGAGAGGCATGGATTTAAAAAAAAAAACTCAGAAAATTATGACGAAATTAAGCCATGCCAGTCCTTTAGTCTCCATTTTCAACAGCATCAAGTGATTCTATTATTCAAGATGATAGCTTATAACACTTCCTTTCTCCCCTTCTCCCAATTTTTTTGTACACATTATTTGTAGCACTTCAAGGTTCGTAACACTGACGCTCTGTTCTGTGACCATAATTAGCACAGTTGCTTTCTCTCAATTCCAATTCTAAATGGATTTGGTGCTCATCACAAAATCTTGCCTGTGGCTTTTCCACTCCTGACGAATTTCATTCTGACTCATGTTGGTTTACTGACTTCATTCTCCAGTGGTGTTTTTAGAAGCACCCACAGAAGCTGGAATCCCTGTTTATAAATGTCTGTTACCACTATTAATTATAAGCAACTTGGCTAGATGTCCTAGTTTGCACCATCTTTCCTTGAAAACAGTGTAGACTTTTAAATATCACCCCAACTGCCCTGAATGCGGCTAGGGAGAAATCTGAAATGAGTCTCATGTTTTATCCCGTGAAGATAAATTGCTTTTTCAGTTTAGAAATCTAAAAAATCTTTATTCTTAAAGTAGATCCTTAACCAGCATGTATCTTGCTGTGTATCAAATTTTTCACGGTATATACTGAAAACTTTGAATCTGCACATTCAGTTTTTATTACAGAGAAATTCATGTTATTCCTGTGTTTGACAGTGGGTTGACTGCTTGTCCTGTTTCATTGCTAGAGTCTTTCCATCAGAAGCACAATCTATCCTCGCACGGACCACCTGTTCCCCACATCTATCCTTCTCATCAACGCTTTTAGCTCTGAACTGTATCCCTGGTTTCAGTTCTACATATACTCATTCTGCGCCTCGCAGCCTGCTTTATTAGTTTATAATGGTGAGGCTTGGTTTGCAATGTTTTCCCTTAGTTTTGCAATTTTCCATTTCGTTTCATTCTGCTTATTAGTTCCAATTTTGTAATAAGTGATTTCTTGTGCAAATCGTTACAAGGCCCCAACTCTGTTCCTTGGTGTAAGTTTTCTTCCTGATTGAGGTCATCTATTTCTTTTTCGTCCCCCACACAGGGTTGGGGGCGAGCTACAATAGGTCAGCACACTTGCCACGTCACTTCTCTCTACCCTGCTCATGGTCTGCTAGGGCACTTCCTCCATACTATATAAGTACTCTAACGTATCAGCAATGAATTTTCTGGGGCACTTTCCCAAATATAAGATCAATGTGCCCTTTCCTTAAAGCCATAATTTTAAAGTAGGTGCTGCTCTCAACCCACTTTCCTGTAACCTGTGTCTGCGGAGGTAGAAGGGAGATTACTGGGTGAGTGCCGCACACAGTCCTCGCTGGGACACCTGGATTTCGTCTTTTCTCTGAGATGCCCTTTAAGGTAGGACTGGCTACCCACTGAGAGGAGTGCAGTCAGCAGACAGCCCCCAGCTGTCAGCTCCTTCAGGTTCTTCTGTAGCTGCAGAGATGCACCTCACCCAAGGTCATGCACTTCCTGTGGGAGTCCATATGCAGTGACTGAGCAAGATAGGAGTCTAAAGACCAGCTACTTGAGTCCAACATGGTAGGACAGCTCTGATGGGCCACTCTGGCTCCAGAGCTACCTGCCAGGTTGGCCAAGGCCTGGGTCAGACCTGAAGCACAGATCAACTTTCCTTTGCTCTATCCTGCTTCCTCTCCCCAGTGAACTGGCTCAGAGAACTCAATATGACAATGTTCTACCCTATACCGGACCTCTCCCCACCCAGCCAGTAATGTGCTTCATCCCTGGATCCCTCCCCTCAGTGTGATCTGGTCACTGGAAGGTGGCAGGGCCCAGGAGCCCTTCCTGTCTCTGTCGAGCCCAGGGTGATATGGAGGGGCTTCCCCACTTGCCCACTCTCTACAAATGAGAGGACATTAATAATATTTCCCAGGATTTTGCCAACTTCCCATCTTCCCTCAGCTTTCCTACCAGTGGGAGAGGATGGGACAGGAACCACACCTGCTGCCTGCCAGTCCACCAGAATCTTATTCTTTCCTTGGCCTGTCCTCTCAAGTTGATGGCATTCCACTGTCCCCCTTCCCTTGTTTGCTTACTGGCAGGTTTTTAAAATCTATATTTTGTTTATATAATTAATCAGAGGGGAAAGAATACTCTTAATTCAGGAGTCTCTCTGTATTATATTTATAAGAAAAACAATAAGCATAATTGTAAACCTCAATTTTTTTTTTCAATATTAAAACCCTTTTGGAAAATATAAAGGTACTACTTGTCAAAAGCTCAAAAGATATTCATCCTAGAAATTTATCCAAAAAATCAATTAGGCAGAAGCAAAAAGGTATACATGAGGTTCATCGAAGTGTGACCTATAAGAGAGAAATGCTGCAGGCATCCTGAGGGGTCAGCAGGGGGGATGGTTCAGTAAAGCAGGACACCTCTCAACAGCATTACAAAAACTACAGAGCAAAATCTGAAACAGCTTCATAAAATAGGTCCTGAAAGCCTTTCTCAGTCTGGCCCTTCCCATGTCCAACCCACATGGTCCAGCTCTCCTGCAACCCTGCTCACGCTGCTCCATCTCCCCAGTGTCCTCCTCTGCCCCTGCTCTTCTCTCAAACCTCAGCCCAATACCACCCCGCCCCTCGCCCCCGCCCAGGCAGCATGAGGCACCCTTCTCTCAGCGGGCCACCCTGGCTTGGCACTGTGGGTGTTCTGGTCTGTCTCCTCCCACCATGAATCTGTCAGAGTGAAGTGCCTTATTCCCAGAGGTCTGACATGCAGTGAGCAGCGATAAGTACCGGGGGAGTTAGAGAGAATGAACAGAAGGAAACAAACTGTATGTTAACTCTGGCCTTCTCTAGGTCGTTGGAATAGGGATGACTTTCTTTCCTTTCCACTTTTCTGATTTTTCAAATCACTGAGGAAAGATTCCCAATAAATTTAATCTGAAACTTAGCTGAATACATAAATATGTGTATTAAAATCTCAGCTATATAAAAAATTTGTGTCATTGGCCAAGTCTAGACAGAAAATGCAAGAACATTCTACCACTTGGTAGAATGATAGAGAATCTTTGTTTAAATGTCATTAGTTGTTATTGTTAATTCTTCAATTCACCACATTTCCTACCACTGCACTGACTTGGCTCAAGGACCACCTCCATGAAGAGTCCTGGGCTCACCCTCTTCGGTTTCTTGTTATAACTACTCATCATTTGGCACTCCCACGTGCCAGGCACTGATTCGACAAATGATAGCTTCATTATTTCATTTTGTCCTCTGAACAATCCTCTGAGATAGGTACCATTATTCCCAGCATGTACCTGGGGAATAGAGGCTGAGAGGTTGTATGAGTTGCTCAAGGTCACACAGTCAAGATGTGACAGTTGGGATTTGGAACCTGTGCTCACTCCATACCTCCCTCACTGACGGGCTCACACCAGCAGGGGCCACAGAGCATGGTGGTTAAGTGCAAGGGCCAGTGTGTGGCTGCCCATCTCACAGGGCTGCCTTGGGGATTAAAGGAGTAAGCAAGTGTGAGACTGCCTGGAGCAGTGTCAGCACTCTTTGTAAGCACTCGCCGCGCTGTCATTCTGTGTTGCCACCGGCACCAGACATGAAATACCACACCCCACTGCCTCTTGACCTCGCTGGGCAATGAGCTCCCCGAAGGAGCTTCTGCTGCTTCTGAGCGCCACACAAAATCCTGTTGACTGAGCCCTAAGTCCACTCAGCACCTGGATAGAGCTGTCAAGGCCTGCCCCCACCCAGACCCATTTCCTGCCACCTTCATCTGTCGGGTTCTGGAGCTGTTGCTGGTGGCAGAGGGAGTGGAAGGTGTCCTCTTCCTGCCAGATGATCCGGTGCAGGATGATCCAGGGCAGCACTGAGGAGACATGGGGCTCCTTGGGCTCCTCTTGCACGGCCATGCTACAGTCAATGACCTGGGAGAGGGAGAAGAACAGGGGATGTCATAGTAGGGCCAGCTGTCCCTCCCACCCTCTGGGATGACTCCTCAGAGCAGAGGTGGGGACACTGACCTAGAAGCATTCCAGCACATCATCAGCGTCCCAGAGTGCCCAGCAACAGAGTTAAGCCCAGGCATTGGAGAAGCCAGCTCTGATAGTCCTCCCTTATGTCACGTGCAGCTCCTGACGCCCTCAGCACTTACTGTGTGCTGGGCCCGTGCCAGATGTGAGGGTTACAGAGGTGAGTGGGGCAGGGAGGGAGTTGATAGCGCAGGGGGAAGAGAGCCACAGACAAACCACTCAAGAGTTAAGAAACAGGAGCGCCTGGGTGGCTCAGCTGGTTAGGCAGCCGACTCTTGATTTTGGCTCAGGTCATGGTCTCAGGGTCGTGAGATTGAGCCCCACGGTGGGCTCCACGCTGAGCGTGGAGTCGGCTTGTCTGTCCCTCTCCCTCTACTCCTCCCCCTGCTTACGTGCACGCTTGCTCTCTCTCAAATAAATAAATAAATAAATAAATAAATAAAATCTTTTTTAAAAAATTAAGAATCAAAATCAGTATGGCCACTGCATTTAAGGTAAATGAGGGCCACAGTGGGGTCGCCAAGGAGGGGGTGGGCAACTGAGGTTTCCTGGAGTGGAGGTGACACTCCAGGTGAATGGCTGTGGTGGAACCAATACTGAAGAGGGCAGGAATGGGTCGGTGGCAGAGGACAAGCATGCAGGCAAAGGCCCAGAGACAGCCGAGGAAGCAAAAGATGAGTAAAGGAGGCTGGGCGGAATCGTGCACCTTGGGTGATGGGCAACCCGGAGGAGTATGAAGGGTTGAAGAGAGGGAGGAGTACACTGATGTTCCCGTGTCGCGGTGATGGCTGCACTGGGAGGGTAGAGGGGGCAAGGAGGACTGCAGGGAGCAAGCTGCCACAGTTCAAAGAAGAGAGAGCGGTGGCCTGGGCTAAGGCAGAGCACTATAGACAGAGAGGAGAAACAAAGAATGGGCACGTTAAGGACGTGGATTTGGCAGGACCTGTTAATGGCCTGAGTAGTTGTTGTCAGAAGAAAGAGCTTAAGGAAAGTTCCCTGCTATGAAGCCCACCTGGACAACTGGAGTGCTGTGATCACCCCTTGGCTATGAGAGCCAGGATGACGTGGGGTGGTGGAGAGGCCCGGTGGGGAAACAGAGGGCCTGGGGTTCCAGCCCCAGCTCCACCTCCTGCTCACAGCACACACATCAGGGCCTCCTGCTCTGAGCCTAATTCCACCCTTTGGGGATGGGTGGTCTGGAAGAACCCTGTGGTGCCAAGTGCTCAGCAGTCTTCACCCCCCCAGACCCGACCAGCCCCATGGAGGTGTGCAGCCAGTGCACAGCCAGAGCAGGTGCCCGCTTCCTGCAGCCAGAGCAGCCAACACATCCCCTTGGGGTGCCTAGCCTGCAGTAAAGCCGGTGAGCTACGAAGAAAGGGGATGTCTGAAAAAAGGAGTAGTGGGTTACCTGGATGAGGTTGTTGGTGAGCCGGGTGAGGCCAGTGGAGGAAGACGATTCCTTCAGGATGCTGCCACTGCTGTCAGCCGAGAGCGCCTGCTCAATGCCCAGCAGCAGCTGGGTCACCGTGGCCACCCACTCCTCCTTGGCTGCAGACTCACTCGCATTCACCATCTGCTGGACGGCCTCGTGCAAAGCCACATCGGAGCACTCGAAACACTGTCGGTGGTCCTTTAGCCGGAGCAAGGAGTCCTGAGCACAGGGAGGGGCGAGGAGGAGGAGGGCATACCATGAGAGGACTATGATGGCACTCTCCACGCCTAGTCCTCAGGACTGAGGGGCAGGTGGCTGGGGACAAAGACATGAGGGGCAGTCCAAAAAGAGGGCTTTCCACAGGCCTTGAGGCGTCTGTGAGGGCAATCACAGCACAGCGTGTGCCAGCCAGGGGGCTTTCAGAAAGGGGCTCGACCTCTGCACCTCAGTTTCCTCATTTATAAAGCTGAGACATGGATGAGGCCACAGAGCCGGCGAGCAGCCAAGGTGAGACTGAGTGAGTGACTCCACCACCTCTGTCAGCTCTCACCCCAAGCCACCGTGCCCCAGGCCACCCAGTCATGCACTCATCTGGTACCGTGGCTCCGGAGGGGTCTCAGCAGGGAGGGCAGGCTGCCAGGGAGGGACTCTCTCTGCGGAGGAGGGCCTGAGCAAGGCCACAGCAGAGGCAAGCAGCCCGGCAGCGCTGAGGTCATGGCTCTAAGAGGCCCCGCCCGACCCAGGTGCCCAGGTAGAACAAGGTACCGGGTGCAGGAAATGAGCTGCTGTACCTAGCACACTCAGCGCCGTGCCTTGGCACATGGAAGAGCTCTCAGTACACCACACTATTTTAAAATCTTCTCTTTGGGAGCCATCGCTTTTTGTGCAGCCCCCTTTCCTTTTGCTCTAGAACAGAACCCACTTAGGCACCTCAGTCCCAGCCACTTTCATCACCATGCCGCTGTGCAGGGAAACTCAGCCTGGCTGTGAATTTGCAGATCTGGCGGGCAGCCTGTCAGACCAGCAGGAAGCACCTGCTGCCCGGGGCCCCGTCAGGCTCTGACCTCGCTGCAGCTGAGGCCTGGCAGCAGCTCCACACAACGGGCACAGCTGCCCCTCTCCAAGGGGATGCAGACAGGGGTGCCCAAAACTGCCTTTGGGATGTGCTGCAATGTCTGAACAAAGATCAAAGCCATCCTCAATTTAAAAGCCCTAATTGCCAGGAAAACGGAGTCTGTGTTTCTTTAGAGAAAGCCAACACTCTTTAGCAGGAGGCCAGAGCCATGAAGGAGACTACGGGGTGCAGACATGGAACCCCAAGGCCCAAGCTGACCCCTCCTGATCAAACACCAATCACGCAAGGGGCAGGGGCTTATTGTGTAGCAAGATAAAGACTACAGACCTGAAAGTGCAGCCAGCGTTGCCATGAAAGTCAGGGACAAGACAAGGACCCACCAGCAGTGCTCTAATGTGACATAATCCCCAGGGCTCAAGGCTAGAAAGAGCTCAAAAGCACAAGAATAACTGCCAACAAATGAGGAGACCAAGGACCACTGACTGTGGGCAACATGATCGTCTACCCCAAGCAAACAGAAACTTTCAGAAATAATGGGAATGCAGCAAAGTGGCTAGATTTAAAATAAACATGCAAAAATCAATAGGGTTCCTATAAACCAGAAATGTACAGTTAGAACATATAATGACCAACAAAAGGATCCTGCTCAAAGTCGCAACCAAAAATACCAAGAACTTAGAATCAATTCAACCAGAAAAAAACTACACAGTTACATCGAAGAACGTTAAAAGCAGCTTGCCTAAATAGGGAGAGAGAGCCATCAAACTGCTAGAGGGGAGGATTCCAAATCAGATCCCCTCCACAGACATATTCCATAAAAGCTAGACGAAGGACAATAAATGCAAAACTAACACCAAGAGAAGAAAACAAAGGCAAATACACTTTTTATCTATCTGTTGACATGCTTCTTGTCTGCCTCCCTTCTAAAATAGAGGTTTGGCCAAAGGGGGCCTCTCTCCCCTGCCCAGTGCCAGGCACACTACAGGAACTTAATCCATGTATGTGGAATGAGTGGATGAATATTCTTCTAGTCTTGGAAAGGCTATCTAAGCATAATGAACAAAATCACAAACTTTTAAAAGTATCAACAGATTTGACAACATAAAATTCAAAACTCTTATATGTCAAAAAAAAAAAAAAGGCCAAAATTTAAAAGCAAACTGGGAAAAAATATTTGCAACATTTGATGAAAAAAAGATTAATATCTTTAATGGGGCGGGCCTGGGTGGCTCAGATGGTTAAGCGTCTGCCTTCAGCTCAGGTCATGATCCCAGGATCCTGGGATACAGCCCCGCATGGCATCGGGCTCCCTGCTCGGCGGGGAGCCTGTTTCTCCCCCTCCCTCTGCTTCTCCCCCTGCTCATGTTCTCTCTCTCTCTCTCTCTGTATCTCTGTGTCTCGAATGAATAAATAAAAAAATCTTTAACAAAAAGAAAGAAAAAAAGATTATATCTTTAAAATATAAAAAGTACTCCAAATCAATAAGAAAACACACCCCCCCAATGGGAAATTGAGGAAAAACCAACAGTCACTTATCCTCAAAATAAAAACCAGGTGCTTCCACAGCACTTGTCCCAGGCCTCACCACAGCCCTCTCAAGTACTGCTCAATGCCCATCCAACCCATCCGTGGAGCACCCTGCCATACCCAGCGGTTCTGGACGACAGGAGCAGACAGACATCTGAACCCTGGGGCCATCTTAACAGGCGCAGTGGGGGCTAGCCTCTCCCCTCCCTCTCCCTACCTAATGGCCTCCCTGGTACTCCCAACCATCCCTCCCATATGCAGCCATGCTGGGCACTCCTCCATTCCCCACCAACCCACCCCCACAAGCCTGTCATGGTAACTGAGGTCAGACACAGCTCATCCCTGATCTCAGCATGCGCCAGCCTGACCCTCCTCTGCCAGGAACTGGAACCTCCCTTCCTCCCTCCCACCCTCCCTTTCTTCCCAGAACCAACTCTTTCCTCCCCCTTCACCAGGATGGAGATGCCTCCATTTGCTCCTACAGCCGTACCCCTTAACTATTTCCCAGTTCAAGAAAGTTCATTGAAATGTCTCACATAATGGGAGCAAAAAGCCTGGGAGAAGATTGGGCTCTCTTTCCAAACTGAAGGGGAAGGACCCAGTAAGATAATAAACAGAATGCGATTAGTGCGTGAACCATAAGAGACAGGACACCAGACCACCCAACGTCCCTAAGCACATCATGTTTATCACCATCCATGTTTATCATCCAACCCCACGCTTCCCGAGGATGGCGGCACTGGTGAGAGCCAGCACCCACCCATATGGTGCTTGCTACATGCCAGGCATGGTGCCAAGACACACTAACTTGTATAACCCCTGTAGCAGGCCTCTGAGGGATGGACAACAATCATCTCCATTCTAGAGATGGGGAACCAAGGCACAGAGAGACTGAGTAACTGCCTGGCACCCAGCAGATCCTGATGCCCAGTGCTCAGTGTTTACCTCCTAAAGAAGGCAGGCACGGAGGGAGTCGAGAGGGCACATGGCTTCAAACACCACAGCGGTGTTCTTTTATCGTACACATGGTATTTATTTGATCTTGATTATAATGTATAGTTTGTCCATTTTAACATCTACTCAAGACTTCATTTCAAAGGTAATATAAAAAGACAGGCAGATGAACAAACAGGTGGATCGATGGGTGCCATCCTTGACTATTCTTCCTTCCTTGTCTGCCAGGCAGACATTCTGATTCAAGTATGGGCTCATCTTGAGCCACACAGAACCCTGGAACCTGCACTCCTAGGTTCCAGCTTTCCCCCAGTCTTGACCATGTCTTCTAACTAGCATCTTCCTGAGTGCCAGTGAGCAGTTTTTACTCCTATTTTTCTCTCCTGGTGCGTGTTCTTGAGGGCCACCCCAAAGCCTCCAGAGAAGAAACCCACAACCAAGCAAAGAAGGTAAGCGATCAGGGCAAGGGGGACCGTGGGCAGCACACACCTGCAGCAGGAGCAGCTGGGCCGGCCTCTCCGGAATAGAAGTCATAAACTCCAGGTGTTTAGCCCGGTCAAATCCACTGGTACACAAGGTGGGGCGAAGCAGATGCACGACGGCCCTATAGTCCCCAGCCTCGTATAGCCGCTGAATCTCTTCCAGGGACTGGCACCGCTCCAGTGACTTCAGGTTCTTATCAATCTGGAAAAGGCCCAGACATTCTGCCCGATGACAAACCCCTCACATCCTCTCTGAATCTGGCCAGTGTCTGCATTTACTAGACCCAGATGAGGAGTACGAAAATGGACTCCCTGTTAGCACACCAGCATTTACATTAAACAAATGCTTTTTAAAAAGTACTTCTGTTGGGGCACCTGGGTGGCTCAGTTGTTAGGGTGCTTCTCCCTCTCTCTCCACCTGCCGCTCCCCTGCTTGTGTGCACGCTCTCTAATAAATAAAAACTGAAATCTTAAAAAAAAAAAAAAAGTACTTCTATTAAGGTCAAGGCACTCTATTCTTTTAAAAACAAAGCAAAAAATGGAGTGCCTGGCTGGCACAGTCAGAGGAGCATGCAACTCTTCAACTCTTAAAGGGGCCGTGAGTTTGAGCCCCACCTTGGGTATAGAGATTACTTAAATACCTTAAAAAAATAGCAAAAAACAAAAACTACCCCAGAAGCAGAGAGGTTCCAGAAAATTCTCTGCCAAAATAGTTGGACAGTGAACCAGACTCCTGGAACCGAGGAGCCAGAGACCACTGGAAACTTGGGTGAGCCCTGGTCCAGAGGCTGACACACAGCATTGACCCATAGAACCCTCTCCTCGCAGGAGTTCTGCTGCGGCCCCCAGAACGCAGGCAGCAGGGGCACTGCACTTGGCCTTGTCCAGAAAATTCTGTAACAGTCTGAAGGCCACTCAGCTGATGTGGACATGTCACAGCCATGGAACTGTGGCAGGGTCTGAGGCTGCGCAGTGAGAACAGGATCAGAACCGGAGAGAGCCTGACACACATGCCCTGTACCGCTGACCCAACCCACAGCCAGACCAGCACTGCAGGCTTCTACAGCAGTTTCCCTCTAATCCCGCTGGAGCTGCTGCAGCAAGCGGCCCAGAGAGCCGAGCAATGATCATTCCAGATCTTGCCGATAAAGGCCTCCCTCCATCCCTGCCCCCTGCTGCCTGGATGAGCTTTCCCTCAGGGGGGTGTGCTGGCGAGTCCAAGGCGCCCTCGTGCACCAGAGCTGCCTCTCCCAGGCCCCTTCACCCTCCCCTGGGAGGAAGGAGCCCCGCTCAGCGCGTGGGCCGCTCTCCTGCTCCACAGGGACACAACAGGCCTGGTCTAACTGGGCCAACCCAGAATAAATCTTTGACCAAGAAAACACCATTAAATAACTCCCACCCACCTCCTCCAAGGAAACGACCGAATCATTGTAGAGGTTGGGCAGGCGGATGACGACGTCTCTTTGCTCAGTCCCTGCCTCTGCCTGGATGGCAGTGGGGCTCTGGAGCAGTTCTGTGCAGATGTCATAGTTCTCCAGGGCCTGCTCCATGTCTCCCTGGTCAGAGGAAAAGCAGTCAAGGGACAGGAGCAGAAGGAAGAAAACTCCCTGTGCTGTGGAAGGTGCCTTACCTGCCTGATCCCACTGGACTGTAGGCACTAGGGGGGCGGTTTTGTCCAGTGACTGCTATACCCTCTACAAGGGGGCCTGGCACACAGCTGGGGCTCAACAAATATTTGTTGAACGAATGATAACTTCATACCACAATTCTAAGGAAAGGTATCATTAACCCTATCTTGCAGATGAGGACACCTGAGGAAGGTTGAATGTCTTGTTCAAGATCATGAGCAAATAAATAGCAGAGCCAGGATTAGAACCTAGACCGGTCCTAAGTCCAGAACTGACTATGACAATCTTACTCATTCTACCACAGTGCACCGGGTACCACCATGTGAGGTGCTGGGTAACAGCCAGTCCACCCCGGCCATCCAGACCACACTCTGACAGGAAGCCTTCTGAGAATTCATGCAAGATAAGTGGTTTTCCCTTCTAGAAAGCTCTGCATCCATTTGTGCACGCATTCAGGTGCTCTCAGGAAAACAAAGGCAAAGGGTTCAAGGCCTCAGGGTAATCCTGAGTGAGGAGGTCTACAGGGTGCACAGGAGATCCCTTCCCGAGCCCTGTGGTCGTGCTGATATGCTGTACAGACAGGGGGCCGTGCTGGGATATTTGAGACCTCAAGATTCCCCACCACATCCCACTTCCTCACCCTGAGACCAGTACCAGGCAGGTGCCATGTGTGCACATGCACACATATCCTCAACAAGACATCCAGCTCTCTTCCCTCCCTTTGGGTGCCAGGGAATGCCGACCACAGAACCAACCTGCAGTGCCAGGAACCGAGCCTTCAACCAATAAACGCGGACCACAAATTCTAGCCAGCCATCCTCAAACAGGTCCCGCTGGGATGAGGCAAATGACAGCTGCAGAAGGTCTCCCAGGAAGTGGGTTCCAGGGAAATCAGGCCCAAACCTGCCATTCACCACACCAGCAGGGCAGTTCCGAGGAGACACTGAAAACCATTGAGGCCAGAACAAGTCAACTTCATGTACACATTCCAAACACCCTTCTGCTCCCTAGAGGTTGCCCTTAGCCCTCATCATACTTGCTTTAGTGTCCAGGAGTACCCTGAGCCCCTTGGAGCCTTATAGCCCCTCAAATGGCAAGCATCAGAGAAGTCAGACAAACCAGACAGAGGATGCAGAGACCCCAAGGGTCCTCGTTTTACATACTGAACTTTGTTCACCAGGTAGTGGTTTAAAAGTCAGAATGATTCACATCACCTAGGAAAACTATTGGGACACATAAAGTGTCAGGTGATAACTTGAGAAATCTGAGATCCTACTTCCTTCAATCCTGAATAACAGAAAAAGCAGGTAGGTGGCTCCCTCTGGGGGCTCAGCTATAACTAACTACTTCTTCAGTGTCTAAAGGACTTCTTTGGGACCCTGGATTTTCCCTAGTCCAACAAGCCAACCCAGGAAATGTGCCCACTGCAGGTGTAAGTCTGAATTCCATGACTCAGCCTCCCCACTCCTGTTTCCTCCTGGCTGCTGAGGGTTGAGAAAATTACTCCTACCACAGAATACAGAATGCTTCCTACCTGCAGAACTTCTGCCCTTGGTCAGCAGCCATTGGTCCAACTGGAGCTCCATGCAGGAGAGAGACATCAGCATCATATCCTGCAGGACAGGCACCAGAAGGTCAGGAATGGAGCCACAAAGAGGCATCAAAGGGTGAGGCATGGGACAAAATGAAACTAAAACTTACTTTGATAAAGATATAATTCTTTCTTCAACCTACTTTCCATTTTATAATCAGTGGCTACTTGCCAGGACATAAAAAGAGGCACATGGATCTACACTGGGACAAGACCTGGGAGGAGCCGGAGACCTGTCTTCAGTCCTGAGGGACTGCCCTCTGGAAGAGGCAGCTCTGTCACCTGCCAAATGCCAGGCTGGATGCTGCACCCATACCACAGCGCTCAAGCCTTAGAAGTGGCTGCGTCAGGCATCACCTCCAGAGTCACAAGGAAGCTGAGGTTCAGCAATGAGGAGGCACTTGCCAAGTGGGCAAAGCTGAGAAATCACCAACCTAGCTTGTCTGGAGACCAAAGCCACTCCACACCAGCCCTGGGGGAGCAGGCCTAATGGGCAGCAGCTGGCAGGGTGCAGTCCCTGAGCTGTCCCTGTGGAAGGGGCACGGACTCACATGGCCCTCAGGACCTGCCAAACCCCGTGCCCCCAGCCAGAAGGACCACCCAGATGGGCTCTAAAGGCTCCCAGGGCACCCTCGCGGGCATCCAGCCTTCCTCCTGTAACAGGAGAAGGGGACCAGAGCATCCAGTGTTCCCTTGAGCCTCAGGAAACCCCGAGTGGAGGAGCCTGGGGTGCGGAGTGCAGTCAGCGTGTAGTATGAGCATGGGCCAGCCCCCTACTGACAGTGGGCCCCACCACTTCCCGAAGCAACCTATTTAGCCTCTGCACTTCTATCTTCTCACCCGCTAAAAAGATTGGTAACAGTCCCTGGCACCTGGAACACAGCCGAATGTTTCACTTCCACCTACTCTCTCCACTGGCTTTCCTCCATCTCGGGAAGCCACCCCACCACCAGCCCTGGTGCCTGGGCCAGCCCCAGAAGCCCTGTCCACCATCTCATTCCCGCACCTCTGCTTACAGCTCATCCTGTCAGCTCTACCTCCAGAACCTTCCACTCTACTGCCACCACTGTCGCTCACCTGGCAACAGCCTTCTAATGGCCCCGTGCCCACTCTCACCTCCGAGTGCAGCCTCCACTCAGCCACCAGGGATCTCTCTAGACACAAACCAGGTCCCATAACTCCCCAGAGGCCCAGGTCCTAGGCCCGCAAATGGATGCAGCCAAGTAGGCTCAATGTGACAGCAAGCCCCTACCCACAGAAGGTCCATGTGCCCAGCCCCTGACCCCAGCCCTCCAGAGGCCCCCCGCCCACCTGACCTTGATGTGCTTGTTGCTGCAGTCCCTCAGCAGCGGGTTGGGCAGGCTAGTGCTGTGCCTCCTCCAGCTGTGATAGATGCTGAGCACAACCTCCGCCAGGCCCGGTGGCCACCTCAGCAGGAACTTATGGCCCATGCTCTTCAGGTAGCGCATCATCAGCTCCAGGATGCCCCCGTTGGTCAGGTTCTCCAACAGGAATGTATGTACATCCTGCTTCTCTGCCCGGGGAGGGAGAAACAACTGACTTGAATGAAGGACCTTCCACGCCAGGGTCTCCCATTTTCATTGGGAGAAGAGAGAGGCAGGGGTGGGGCAGGGCAGGGGCAGAAGCAGGAGAGCACCTGTGTCCTCCCACGTGGTGGTGCTGAGGCCAGGCTGCTGGGCCCCAACCCTAGCTCCATGCCCTCACCGGCTATGAGCGAACCGCTCTGAACCTCCAGCTCTGAGGTAGGTACTGAAGGGCCAACCTGCCTGCGCTGCCTCATGATGCGCACTCAATAGCTGGGTCGTGTGCACCTGACTTGCAAAGCCAGGCCCCTGGCTTCGGCCTGAAGCACACGTCCTTCACGGAGCACAGTCAAGTATGAGCCTAGACATGTCAACAGACCTCCCAGCTGACCACGGAGCTCAGGCCCAAGACAAATCCAGGCAAACCCCTGACATGCTTTAAAGATCACCCCAGAACTATTTTCCCAGAACAAAACCTAAGCAGGCTATAGGATAACGGGAGGAAGAATTCCCAACAGTGAATGATCAAGTTGCTCAATTCCTACCAGATTCCATGAACGTAGCCGAGTCGTATGACAGTCGGTGAGGACCAATGCTCGGGAAACTTTGCAGTTTGGCTTCTGACTGGACTTCATAAGTATTAAAGGGGTCATCTTCCTCCTCCGGGTCCAGCTTTCTTAGCCTGCATGGAACATACCAAAATCACAAAAGCCATACCAACACATTCTGACATGAGCACTTGAATTCTTCCAATTAGAAAAATGAAAGAGCAAGACAGAAGAAGATGCCAATCAGCGAGCAGATGGAGGGGTCCAAAATCCAGGCCTCTGGGAGGCTCTGCCTCTTTCCATGCCTTTCCAAGCTGGCATCTAATCTATACCCTCACTCATTCATTCATTCCACCAACAGGACTTGTTGATTACTGAGCATGTGTCAGGCACTAGAATTCAGCTGTGAGTGTGGCAAACCCTGCCCGCAGTAAGCTTACCTTCTAAATGGGAGACAGACAATAAACAGAAACACAGAAACAAAGAGCCCAAATAAGGACCAACCACCACAGAGTGCTTAAAACAGAGGGTCACAGGGGACATCCTTTGGAGAGCTAAATCAGGAAGGCCTCTCAGAGGGGATAATGTCCATGCTGACAATGGAGGAGGAAAAGGGGCTGGCCGTGCAAAGAAGCAGGACAGGGACAGGTGGAGAGGCACAGGCCAGAAGAGCACCAGGTATGTTCTAAGACCTGAGGGGAGCCCAGCAAGCAAGAAGAAAGTGGAGTGAGTGGAGTATGGGGGCATAGACGGCCCTTCTGAGCTTGGGCCCTCCATGGCTCCGTGGCTCCCCACAAAGCCCTGGGCCTGGGGAGGAACATACTGTCAGCACCTCCCAAGGACCACGTTTTGGCCATCCTATAGCTTCCCCTCAACCAAGCAGCCCTGGGGCATAAACACATAAAACAGGCACTCTTTGATGGCTTCATTTTTTATGCACACACACCGCCAGGGTGACTACTCTGGGCAAGTTCTCACATTGCTCCTGCCTGGCCATTCGAAGAAGCAGACATGGAAATCAACAATTAAAATAAAGATAAGGAAGGTAGAAAACATTCCACATGAAGAGGGCAAGAGGGGTGCCTGGCTGGCTCAGTGGATAGAGCATGAAACTCTTGATCTCGGGGCTGTAAATTCAAGCCCCACATTGGATATAGAAATTACTTTTAAAAAAATTTTTAGGGGGAAAAAATTTTTTTTAGGGCTGCCTGGGTGGCTCAGTCGGTTAATGTGTGCCTTTGGCTCAGGTCATGATCCCGGGATCCTGGGATCGAGCCCCATGGGGGCGGGGGGGTCCCTGGCTCAGAGGAGAGCCTGCTTCTCCCTCTCCCTCTGTCATTCCCTTGGCTTGTTCTCCCTCCCCCCGCCCGTCAAATAAATACATAAAATCTTAAAAAAAAAAAAAAAAATGCATACTGAACACACATGGTTACCTTCCAAACTCCACTCCAGAAACTGTGAAGGGATAAAAAGGTACAGGGGATAGGAGAGGAAGCCCCAGCAGACAAGAAATGTGTACACCAAATGTCAGACGGCAGCAAGATGATGAAGCAGCAGAAGCAGAACTGCTCTCTTCACTCAGCTAAGGGCAGGGGAGGAGGCATGAAGAAGCCCATGCACTGCCATCATAAACAATGGGCCCTGGAGCCTCTGAGGAGCTGGGGAGGCAAGGACAAAAAGCAGGAGCACTGGTGAAAACTGACTTATAGAGCACAGGCACCCAGGCCCCTCCCAGCTAGGGGCAGCCTGGACTCTTCTCCTCCTGGACTCTTCTCTGAGAACACTAAGAACTGCTGAAAGCAAGGGAGGATTTCTAAGCCTGTCCTCCTCCTCCTCCTCAGAATTTGAGGGAACCCTACTGAGAAACCAAGCATGCACACTCTTCCTGAAAGTGGAATGGGTGCTCCCTTCTCTGGAGTTTCCCAGAGTCTGCACCCAAGAAGCAGCAGCCCTAGGCCTCCTGGCAAGTGGATGTCTATGTGTGCATGAGGACATGAGTAGCCTCCAGCTCGGTGATCCATCCATCTCCTGAGGGCCCAGGGAGTATCTGGTTCTCTAAAAGATGTGTAAGTCATGGTTCCTGCCTTCAGGAAGTTCAGAGGAAAGAGAAGTGAGATCTGTGCTTTAGCCATTGGCACAAATGTTATGAGAAAACAAAGGAGGTGCCCAGAGGAGGGGGAGGCAATGGAAAGAGAAACTTTATCAGTGGTATAGGCTGGAAGTTTGTAGGTTTGCCTGTTTTCACAAACGAGAAAATGTGTGCATGGTACCTGGATGGCAAGAACTTCATCAGAAGCTCCTGGAAGTCTACCTTCTCTTCTTTCTTGCACTTGGTGTTTCGGACACGGGCAGACCGCCGCTTTGCTGTCTCTCCACTGTCTTCTGCAATCTTCTTCCGCTTTACTCCTTTCTTGGATTTATCTCCCCCAGAAACATCACCTTCACAAAGAGTGCAAACTGAAATCTTACAAGGGGCAGGGGTAAGAAAATGCACCACACAGGAACATCAGTGCCCCTAATTTTCTAACTCTACCAATATGTTTCATCTTTATCTCTGATGTCCAAGAAACCTCCCAACTCTTCTTTAACAAGAGTCCTGAGTAAAGTTAATTTCAAACTCAAATCACTTCAAATTCCCAGAACCCATAAGCCAGATGTGACGATTACTCTCCACGGCTACAGAACACCAGGGGCTCCAGCAGTCCCTCCCCCCAACCCCCCACCGGCTGGCCGTGAGAGCCTCTGGGGCCTCGGTGCGTGTACTTGGGACATGACCGAGCCAGTGGCAGCGACACTGACTCTGCCCACCACCCAGGACCTTCTGAGCACCCACTGACAGGACATGAGCAAGAGAATCATGAGAATTATACAGAGAGGAGAGGAGTGTCACATATGATCAAGCAAAAAAGTTAGAACAACCATGTGTATGTTCATTCAGAAACTCGTTTAACGGCCAGGTAGCCTTTTTTTCAGGGACACAGAAATCAAGAAAAGGCTTGGGAACTGCTGTCTGAAATTTTTTTACAACTTGATTGATAGTAAAAATCAATAAAACCACTAAAAAAATATACTACCACATATAGTGGTCCACTTTGCCGGCTTTCTTAAGGTCAAACAACTCAGCGTCAGCGCACAGCACAGCAGGACCAGCAGAGGGCCCCGCCAGCTCCCACGTTCCCAGTGAAAAGGGCCACCCTTCCGCCAGGACTTCGCAGCCAGGAGTTTAGCAGTCCCAAGAAGCTGTGGTTCTGAGCTCTGACCCACTCCCCTCGGGGGCCTCATTGCTGAAGCGGCCCCTGACCAGCCCCGGGCGTAGGCTCAACCTCCCCTGCAGAGCTGGGGGGCCCCCACTTAAACCTTGGGCCAGAAGCTGCAGCAAGACCCATCCCTCCGGGGAGGCCTCCCCCAGAGCTGACCCCAGGAGGGCTCCTCACCTGCAGGGACGCCGGTCTCCAGCAGGCTGGGACTGTGCAGCGGGAAGCTGGCCGCAGCCACGGGGGCATAGGAGAGCACAGATTCTGACACAGCCACGGCCGGGTTGGCGGGGACGGGGCTTGGCTGGATCACGCTGACAGGGGCCACCACCACAGAAGACACCAGAGGCTGGCTGGGGTCCCGGTAGTCGGACAGGTCGATCCTCTTGCCAAGGCTGGGCCGTAAGGGCTCACAGGTGGTGAGGTGGTTGTACATGGCCAGCAAACTCTCTCCCAGGCACTTCCAGCTGCAAAGAGAGGGTCACCGCACCTGGTCAGCACCCAGCATTGGGTGCTCCAAGCACAGGGCCAGCTGGCCTGCGGAGAGGCAGCGGCAACGGCCCCATGGCTGCCATCTCCATGAGGGCAGGCCGGAGCGCTCCTGGTTTTGTTGTCATGGGTATGGACAAAATCCTGAGTCTAACACCACTTAGGTGGAACAGACCAAGCAGGAGCACAAGCCTCACCCTGGCACAGCCCTGAAGCACCTCAGGCCCAGGCACCTTCAGACTCCACCAGGCGGGCATGAAAACCACTGACACACTTCAAAAGCTCCTTCCCTACAAAGCTGAATTTTTCAATCGTCACCAAGTCCATTGTGTGTTTTACTGCACGCTATGTTGTATGCCGTGTGATATGTGCTGTGTCACGTGTGTGTTTTATTGTGGTACGGTATGTTATGTTGTAGAGTGTCTCTTGTTTCCCATTTTACGTTGTGTTATATGTTGTGCTGTGGTATGATATGGTGTGGTATGATATATCCATCCAGCCATCTCTGAATGTCTTCCCATGCTCTCAGGCTAAAAACCACACCCTCAGCCTCATGGTGCTGCACAGCCTGACCTAGCCAACTGACCCAGCCTCATCTCACACCCCACCCTCACCCCGACCCTCCCACCATGATAGCTTTCTTTCAGTTCTGCAAACAAAATCAGACCCCTGCATACCACAGGACCTTTGCACAGGCTTCTCTCTGCCCCAAAATGAGGCCCTCACCCCCATCCCAGCCTCTCTGCCTGGTCAATGTCACTCCTCTGTCAGACTCTAGCTCCAGTACCTAAGCCTTCCCTGACCCCCAAAGCAGTGCAGACCCCATTATGAGCTCCCCCCAAGGTGCTGTGCTGCTCTCCTCAAAGGGCTCATCAGCTTGGGGCATGTGCCTTTTCTTCTGGGTGACTGACTACCCCTCAGATCATCCCCAGAGAGGGACGTGCCCACCATGCTGAGTCGCCAGTACAGGGCACAGTGCCTGGCATGAAGCTGGCATCCAGTAAATGCTGAGGAAAGAATGAAAACGGAAGGTGTTCTAAAATCCAGAATCTAACCAAATGGAGGCTCCTGGGACTGGAAGGGATCTCCTACCTGTTCTTTCCCTGTCTTCAGTAAAGGCTACATGCACACGGGAAGAATTTGCTCACAGCTGGGTTATGTCTAATGCCTTAAGTACACAATTTCATTTACTCGTGCCTTGTCTAGTAGGCACTGACTAGACCAAGGGGTGGCAAACCGTGGCCCACAGCCTGTTTTATACAGCCCACAAGCTAAGAGCCAGCTAAAGGGTTGTTACACACACACACACACCCTGAGGAGAATATACAACAGAGATGGTACCTGGCCCACAAAGCCTAAAGCATTTACCACCTGGTCATTTGTGGGAGAAGTATGCCGAGCCCTACGATAGACTGTGGTTATTTTAAAAGCCCGACCCCTTCCCTCCCAGAGAGGGACTCCGCACTCTTCCTCTAGTAACCCAATTCCAGACTTCACTCCAGCCAAGCCCATCTCCTTCATGCTTCCCTTTGGCCTTCCCCCTGCATGAGGGTGGCCATGACACCAGTTCACAGCTTCTCTAGTCCTATTGCCAGGACCCTCTCCAGCCCTCTCCAGCATTCTCAGGCCTTCCCCTCCTTCACTGTAAAGAGAGGCACTCAGGGCTCTTCCCGAACTCGCAATGTCTCGGCTAGGGAGCCCACACTCAGACAGGATGGGGCTCCTGACCCAGCTGACCAAATAATGGGAAGGGCAACTGACAAGAGTCTGAGAGCAGCCCCAACTTCCTGACCATGTCAGGGTCCAGGGGGGAGACATTCCTGGGACACTCAACATGTGGAAACACACAGGCAGTTGTACCATGGATCAAATGCCAGCCCCTCCTGAGTGTGTGCGGAAATGCTGGTTCTGTGCTGGCCCCCAGCGGTTCTATTTCACTATCACAACAACTCTGTAAGAGAAGGTTGCTCTCCCTGCTTTTAGGAGTGGCAAGTAGCATCCCAGGGTCACACACTTAGGGGTGCCAGGACTGGCCCCAGGCCTGTCTGATCCATGGTGGGAGCCCCAGGACCACTATGGGACAATACCTCTGAGTATGAGAACACTGCTGTCAAGGCATGCTAAATTTAAAGATTCAAGACTCAAAGTCAGAATTTTAAAAAACAAAAACTACACACCAGATCTCACTAAGGGGCTGAATGACCCCAACTCTGGGAGGCTGCCAATACGTTTTCCCTTCCCTGGGGGGCCTCTCACACACTGTGGGACTCACAAGGGCTATGCGGAGGCCCATTCTCCAGGGCATCCCGCGTGGCCCCAGAGGGACAGCAGGCGCTCAAGAGCCATGGAACCCACACCTGGGATCAACTCCAGACTCTCCATTCACCATCTGACTGCTCTGAACCCCATTTCCACCGGTCCAGTGTACGGCAAACGTTACTTTCCTTTTCCCCTCTGGGAAGGGCAGACTGACAGGGGGCTTGCAGGGATGTGGCAGGTGGCTGGCATCAAGAACGGCAAGAGCAAAGAGAGACTTCAACTGGGCGTACATGGGAGAGGCCTGGCCTGCCTCTTGGCGGCCAATAAGTGCATGCACGCCTCTAGGTGTCTGTCTAGCATGCACCCGGCCCCCACTCACACCATCAGCCCAGGGGTAGGCCTCGGGGCCTCTCCCTCCTGCGCAGGGCCCACCAGCTGACCCAGCACCCCCACAGACCCAGATGACCTACGTGAAGAAGGGGATGGGCTGCACCAGTTTCAGGTCTGGCTCCTTCTCCCGCATGGTCAGCGCTTGTCGCTTCTTCCGCAGCCCCAGGGCCTCCTCTACAATGGCCTGCGTCTCAGCTGCGCTCACCGACACATCATGGATTGACATGTCACTAAAGCATGTAAGACAGAGAGAAATTACAATGTTACAAACTAGAGCAGAGGCTGAAATTTTACAGACAGGGATGCAGTTAAGTTAATACCCTTTAATCTGTATTAATTCTTCCTACAAATAAAATAACCCCTTGAGTCTGGCCTCTAAGGGCAGTAATTAGCATTCTTAATACCCACATACAATACAAGTGACTAATACCCTTTGTTCCCTCTACAATTCAAAATTGAGCAAAGGGTTTTCATATGTATTAACAATATCACGGTAATGTCCGAAAAGCCACAGAAAAATAAAACCTTGCTCTCAATTATTTACAGAGAACTGTAAAAGAATGTAACTTTCCCATCCTGCCCAGCCCAAAAGTCATCAGACTACTGAAGCTCACCAAAGTCCCTGGTATAGCCAAACTACAGAAAGGGCAGGGGCCGTGAGGCCTCAGGTGCCCTCACACAGACACACGTCCACCTGAGGCAGGCCCGGCAATACCTGCAGGCTCTCCTGCCCAGCTGTCCTGACGCCTCTCAGCAGGGCTCTACCACAAAGCCATTTGCTTACAGATTTACTTTTCCCTTTTATCTCTCTCTCTTAAGATGGTTAGTACCATCAGGACAGATATGAACAAGAAATACAGTCTTATGAGGGATAGACACAGAGATAAATAACCACTAACCCCTCACCAGCTGAGGTGCAGGGGCCAAGGACCAGAGGATGGAGGAGTTGGTTCATTGGGAGGGTTGAGGGAGGGAGGCAGCCAGAGCTTGGAAAGCTGCCCAGAGGTGACCTGGGAGCTGGAACATGAAGAAGGAGCAATGGCATGACAGGTGGAGAGGTGGGAAGTTGGCCTTCCAGGTGAGGGCATGAGGGAGCCAGGGCACAGGGACAGGATAGGGCACAACTGGGCCAGGCCTGGAATCTGTCAGGGACCTAGGGAAGTCTTCTCCTGGGGCAGGGAGAAATAGGAGGCAAGGAGAAGAACTAAGGGGGTCAGACTGTAAAGGACCTCCTGGGTGATGCTCTGAGCATGAGCTTTGTCCTGGAGGCAAGGCAGGGTGTCAAGGTCATGTCTAGGACATTGAACTTGGGAAGCACTTGGGAGCAAAGCCCTGGAAAGGGAAACGGTGGGTGGCGGGCAGACAAGGTATACAGCAGGCTACCACAAGCACCCAGAGGAGAGCTGGTGAATGCCAAGAGCCAGCAGGGCAGTGGGAAAGGCGGGCAGCAGAGAGCCAAGGAGGCACCGCCGTGATTAGGCACACAGGCGAGTAATAGGCAAAGCAGGATCAAAGCCAGGTGAGGGGGTGCAGTGGGGGATGAAGTGCAGGGGCTCAACTGCCAGGGAGTCAGGACCTGAGAGAAGGAGATGCACACGCCTCCTGCCATCCACCAGCCACACACTGTTGGGGGAGAGGGGAGTGCAGAACCACCACAGGAAGAGGCAGAACCCACCATTTAAGGAACATTCGGAGGGAGTCCTTCCGGAGACAAGGCTGTTCTTCAAAGATCTTTTCCTTGAGAACCAGTCCTTTGCTGTACCGGCAGTCCTTCTCCAAAGCTTTGCAGATGAAGTACAGACATGCTGGTAAGGAAAGAAATGATATGATTTCTGAGTGTGCACCCCAACCTCTGGCCTTGCCAGTTAACACCAAGAAAACGTCCCTACTCTGGAATCAAAGAAATGTTGGCAAACAATAACGGGATGCTGAAAATACCACTACTCACAGCAGATGAGGCAAAGCCAAATGCTGATGGGCAAGGACAGACTGTATGATGACCTTTACAGAGAGCCGTGGGTATTACACACAGACCCTTAGCCCAACAATCCACTTCTAGGAATTGCTGCAAAAACCTACAGGCCGACAGTGATTGGCTATTGGCTAATTGGAAAAGAGCCTTCAAAAAATCAGGAAAGCACTCAGCACCACTAGGGGCGCCTGGTTAAGGAAAGCGTCCCCAACCCACACACTGGGTTGCTGAGGAGCTGCTGTACCAATGGTTGAGGGGTGTCTTCGCTGACCAGAAGGAAGGCCACAAGACAGCCTGGGAAAAAGGCAGGAAACAAACCGGCCACACGGTGTGACTCCATTTGTACACATGAAACTGGTTTCTGCTCCTTTTGCTTATCTGCATTTTCCAATTTTCCTCCTTCTCTTTTTTTTTTTTAACTGTTCTTACCAAAAAAGTTATTGCCTGCAATTAAAGGCATGTACATCATTCATGTCAACAAGCCTTCTCAAATCAATGATCTGGAAAGCCTATCCTTCTCTAGCTCCTCCAAGAGTGGAGACCGTCACAGGCAAAGCAACACAAGAGAAAAACCGGGATGCCAAGGAGTCACGAAGCACAGCTGCGATGTGAACTAGGAAAGCCTTTGGTATTTATAAGTGGGAATAGCCCCTGACAGACGTGACTGCCATAAATAAGTCTCCAGCAGGCCCGGTGCCACCAGGCCTCACCTGTGAACACACGGGGAAAACCAATACAGTGTAGCCAAGTACCAGCTCTGCTCCAACTGGGCACTGGGACCACTACCATGCCCTGCTCAGCTTCAGAGTCCGAGTGTAGATGGATTGCGAGCCACTGCTGTCAAGAATAACCAGACAAAGGAGGAGCCAGGGGTGAGGAGGAAGGAAAGGGAGAGCAGAAGCAGAGATGTGGGCATGGAAGCTCTGAGAGACAGAAGGAAGTGGTGTCCTCCTAGAGTGCCATAGAAGGAGAGAGCAGAAACCCATCACAAAGCTCCACAGTACCACGCTGTCCCCCGCAAGGCACATGAAGGCTGTGCAACCTATGCACAGGGAGGGTCTGGGTGGTCCCGGCACAGCCCAGCAAGGACGCACACAGAGCATTCACAGCAGTGTTAGGCACGGACTCGACCGAACGGCTGCACAGACGACCCAGAGGCTCCTGCCCCACACAAACAAGAACACGGTTTCTCTGGGACCACAGTGGGACATGACAGTGGCCATCAGAGACGCCCAGAGAGAAACCCAGGGAGGCCCGGAGCACCTGGAGATGCCGGCTCTCAGCAGGCGTTTCGGCGGCGGTAGAGCTCACCGCACTAGCTGTACTACAGCGGCGCTCCCACAGACGGAGGGCCTGGGAAGTTCCAGAGGAACGAGAGGTGGTCAGCAGGCATCAACCCCAAGCACCGCTGCCTACTCATCGCAAGTGAATAAAAGCCACTGGGAGTCGATTTAACATGCTGCTTTTACTTTGGGGTTTAAATGAGTGTCAGGTCTGGGACGCCTGGGTGGCTCAGTCAGTTAAGTGTCTGAGTCTTGACTTTTTGGCTCAGGTCTTGATCTGTGTCGTGAGTTCAAGCCTTGGTTTGGGCTCCACACTGGGCGTGGAGTCTATAGTTACACACACACACACACACACACACACACACACACACACACTGAAATCAATAAATGGGTGTCAGGCCTTTCAGGGCGGGGCTCCCCCAGAGAGAGCAGCCATTCAGCCCCCCAGGCCTGTTTGCCCCCAAGGACTTAAGTTTACCAAGTACAACTTCTCCTACCACGAGAGAGGGGTACAAAGAACTAAACCCGGTGGCTGGGGAAAGAAAGGCAGAACACAAGACTGTCCACCTCAGGTGGCCCCCAAGCTGCCATAAAAGCTTTCAAGAGGAGCCTAAACACCTCTCGAAGAAGGAGCTGTGAGAGTCCAAAGGGCACCTCACAAGCACTATCACATTGTGCTGGTGGGCGTGAAAACTGGGGCAAGCAGAACAAGTGCCGTGTCCGCCGAAGGACGCACACAGAGCATTCACAGCAGTGTTAGGCACGGACTCGACTCTGCAAACGACCCGATGTGCAAGCACAGAATGGTCCAATTGTGCAGACGCACATAACAGACAACACGGCAATAAAGAGGCCCGAGTGATGGCCCGGGTGCCCTCACGGATGGGAAGACCACAGCCCAGGGAGCCAGGTGAGAAGAGTACACGCCGCCACCTGATGCCACCTAGAGGAGCCTCGACAACAAGCAGAGCTCCTCTCTGGTGACAAAAGGGAGAAATCAAGATCACCTCCCGGGTGGGAATGATTGGAACGGGAGCGAAAGCAGCCTGCCTTCTGGGGCTCTAGAAATGTTCTGCATCTTGGACATGTTTCACATATACATATTGTGCACTCTACTGTGTGTGTGTGCTCCCTCAATTAAAAAGTAGTTGTGGAGAACCGGAGGTGGGGAAGCGTGAGCAGGGCCTAGTGCCTCTCTAAACACTCCACACTATTTGTCTTTAAAAAAGGGAAGGGAAGGAAAAAGCCTCTGCCAGTCAGTCTTCCAGGCCTACACCTTTAAAATGATAGCAAGTGCTCATGGACATGTCTGTCCTAAAAAGAGTAACTGGGCCCAGCCAGGTACAGTGCACCTTCACACACTGGACCAGCCTGCAGCATACATAGTGGACAGAGCCCTGGGCTCCCACTGCGCTCAGTCCTGCTCCGAGCACTCCTGGAGAGCCTCCTTCCTCTCTGGCCTCAGAGGACACCCAGAGGAGGCTGACTCCTAGAACACCTAATCAGTGCCTGCCTCAGGACCAGCCCATGCAAGGGACAAAGGAATTCTCTGCAGAGCAGACAGAGAGGCTGGAGCCAAGGAGCTTAAGCAACTGGAGGGCAGACTGGGGCTCCATCTGGCAGAGACCATTCTAGTAGCCCTGCTGCTTTACAAAGGAATGGACCTCAAGAGGTAGTGAGGTCCCCAGCACCAGAAGGAGTCAAGCTGCAACTGCTAGGCCATCTGTCAGCAAGTTATAGAAACAGGTTCTAGGGGCGCCTGGGTGGCTCAGTTGGTTAAGCGGCTGCCTTCAGCTCAGGTCATGATCCTGGAGTCCCGGGATCGAGTCCCGCATCAGGCTCCCTGCTCAGTGGGGAGTCTGCTTCTCCCTCTGACCCTCCCCTCTCTCATGCTCTCTGTCTCATTCTCTCTCTCAAATAAATAAATAAAATCTTTTAAAAAAATTAAAAAATAAAAAATAAAATAAAATAAAAAAAAAGAAACAGGTTCTGGCGCAGGATGGGACAATGCAGGGATGAAATGAAATAAGCGAAGGGAAAACCACTCAGAGAGCATGCTACCTATCACCACAATGCACTCAAGAAAGCTCAACTGAGTGAGAAAGACACATGCGATAAAGCAGGAATGCAAAGCCATCTCCCTTCCTGACAGGCAGAAAGCACTTCAGTGTTAACCTGGCCTCCAACCTACCCAAGCTGCCCTCCCTCCTCTGTCCGCAAAACACGAGCGCATGGGAGAAAGCCATCAAAGCCTGACTCACTTGTGTAATCGCTGAGGGTGTACAGGACAGTGATGAGGTTGTCCAAGCAGGGCCAGTGGTCAGGATTGCACCGCAGCCCTTCCTCAAAAGCATGGCGAGCCAGGGGGACCCGGATAAGCCTCAGGGCCACATGTCCAATTTTATACCAGAGGTTGACATCGGTGGAGTCCAGCATGACTGCCTGGAAGCAGCACAGAGAGCGCACACGCTCAGTCGGCTCTCTTGCTGAGCGGGTGCCCATGGTGATGGGAGGGGCAGAGCACCAACCTAGCCACCCAAACCACCCAGAAAAATGGCAAACACAAGTTACATGAACCAATTTATCGAATTCAGAACATCTTGACATAGTTTGTCACTCTGAACATCTGTACTCCTTACATATTTGATAAAGGAAGTGAAAATACCATTAAAAGCAAATGGGACTTGTAGGGTATTTCTGTGGGGTTCAAACTTTTTATTTAGGGGCGCCTGGGTGGCTCAGTCGTTAAGCGTCTGCCTTCGGCTCAGGTCATGATCCCAGGGTCCTGGGATCGAGCCCCGCATCGGGCTCCCTGCTCCGCGGGAAGCCTGCTTCTCCCTCTCCCACTCCCCCTGCTTGTGTTCCTGCTCTCGCTGTGTCTCTCTCTGTCAAATAAATAAAATCTTTTTAAAAAAAAATTTATTTAATTTTAAATTGTGGGATTTTAGGAAGATTATGGGCTCTGGAAACAGACATCAGTTCACATCCCTGCTCCTATACTGACTGGCAGCATGATCCCGAGCCTCAGTCCCCCCACCATGAAAATGAAGATAAAGATACCTTCCCCGCAAGATGACGTACAGTTAGCGCATGTTTGGAAAGCAGTCCACGTGGTGTCTGGCACCACAGAGGTGCCCACAGAGACAGTGACGGTAACATAGAGATCACGGCAATACTGTTATGAGCAGCTACAGGGTGCCAGAGGTCAGGCTGTGTTCTTAGTACCAATTCATTCAGTTTTCACAACCGCCCTCTTTCTTACCATGCCCACTATACTGGTGTAGACCTGGAGGCCCAGAGAGAGTCAGCAACTAGCTGCGGCCACACGTGCCCTGAGTGGCAGAGGACCAACGCACATGCAGGCCCCTGCTCTCTCTGAATGCACTGCTGTCAGCTGATAAGGGTCTCAGGGACCACAGCTTGGTGATGCACCACTACAAATTCTTTTTAGCCAAGAAGACCACAACCTCACCCCCTCCACCAAGAGCTTTCAAAAACCCCAAGAGGCTAATAAACATTGCCAAAACCACACCTCCAAGTAGAATTCCATCGCGGTCTCCAGGTCCTCTCGCTGGGCTGCCAGCTGGGCCAAGTTCTTATATGTGGAATATTTCAGCATCAGCCCAGGGTGCTTCAACCCTTCTTTCTCATCACCAGACGAAACTGCCTGTGAACAAAAACAGAGGTCAAGAGTGACACCTAGGCCCTGAAGCCTCAGCAGGCAGTCAGCAGGACACCTGGCTTCCCAGCTGGCCTCTGCTGCGGAGACCCTTGGCCCAGTCCGGTGCCACCCTCCATTGGAAAATGAAAGCCCTACACTAGATGTTCTTGGGGGACGCCTCCAGCTCCGAGCAGACAGAGAAGGAAAGCTAGATCACCACAAGGCAGTTTGCAGATAGTCTCGGCACCAAAAGAGACAGAGGGAACCCTCCCCATCGCTACGGCCATGCCTGAAAGGTCAAGCCTGGAGCCTGCAGCTCCCCGGCAGCAGGCCTTAAGAGGGAGGACAGGACAGGAGGAGGCCACCTGGGGGCAGCGGCAGGGTCTGGAGGTGGCCAGGCAGCCAACTTACACATCCCTACACATCCCACAGCAAGAAGAGCATCAGATTAGGAATCAGGAGGCTGAGCTCCCAACTCTGTAACTCATCACGTAACTGTGGACAAGTTACTTTAAGAAGTTAGTGCCCTGACGACATCTGTATTACAAGGACAGTAAATCCTACCCTAAATATCAAAAGTGTGAGCCAGGGGCGCCTGGGTGGCTCAGGCGTTAAGTGTCTGCCTTCAGCTCAGGTCATGATCCCAGGGTCCTGGGATCGAGCCCCGCATCGGGATCCCTGCTCAGCAGGGAGCCTGCTTCTCCTTCTCCCACTCCCCCTGCTTGTGTTCCCTCTCTCGCTGTCTCTCTCTCTGTCAAATAAATAAATAACATGTTTCATATAAAAAGTTATTTCACTACAGCTTTTATGAAAACTCTCAGAAAACCCTACCACTTCTAAGACACCACCAATGAGAAAAACTACTGCTCTAACCATGGGACAAAGTAAAACATTTTCTAACAGAAAAACTCGGTGGCACAAAGAAATTCTTTCCAGGGGCGGGTCCGTATCTCAGCCTTGTCCTGGGACAGGTCACATTCACATGACATTCTTCTTCATGATCAGAACAGATAAGACCTGGGGTGCCTGGGTGGCTCAGTCATTAAGCGTCTGCCTTCGGCTCAGGTCATGATCCCACGGTCCTGGGATCGAGTCCCACATCGGGCTCCCTGCTCCACGGGAAGCCTGCTTCTCCCTCTCCCACTCCCCCTGCTTGTGTTCCCTCTCTCGCTGTGTCTCTCTCTGTCAAATAAATAAGTAAAATCTTAAAAAAAAAAAAAAAAAGAAGAACAGATAAGACCTGAGGACATGCAACCTTTAGGAAGCACCCCTTGACTAATCCAAGAAATCTACCCTAGCACTCTTACGGAATCCCAACAAGAAGACTAAAAAGCTCAAATCAAACCTCATTCCTTATCTTCTCCTGTCGTCTGGCTTATACTGCTGAAAGATCTCCAACAACAGGCTGACCACAGCTGGACACCAGGTACCTTCGCCACTCCAAGTACAGAACTGTTCAAAATCTGGTGTGACCCCTTCAATAGAGGCTGTGTGAGTCTACCTCGGAGACTAGTCAGCATGCCTCCGCACATGACAGCAGAAGCTCTCGTTAACTAACCCCCACCCCACCAGCTGGGTTCAGCACCGTTCTCCACCCTCTGAGACAGACACGCTGACGCCCACAGAAGACGAAGGGCTCACCCCAACAAGCCTCCCCAACGAAGCCATCCACTTCTTAGGAGTCAGCTGTGTTCCAGGGCCTGTTTATGCCAAGTGTTTGTGAGACTAGAACTACACAATTTAGTTTAATAGTAAGTATACCAATGCAGATGAATGTGAAAAGAAACTTTTCTGTACATTTTCTGTACTTTTCAACTGTTTACGATGACCATGTTTTACCTGTACAAGCCAAGGGGGAGAGTGCCACAGCAGTCTTTCAAGGCTGAGACTGACAGAGAGAGAGGTGGACACACCTACAACTACAAAGCCGACCAGCATCCTTCCGACTTTGCTCTGCTCACCCACTCACACCTCTGAGGCCCGCTCCACCATGTGTGAGGGAACACCCCCTCCTCCTGAAACACACCCAGCCCCTGGCCTATGGCTGGAGCTCAGTAAAGTGGAATAAAGTCTTTTTCGTCTCTGGGCCCTCACTCACTTCCTACTAATGGGGGAGGGGCGGGTCACAATTCCCACAGTCCTAATTCCAAGACACTATCACCAGCACCAGAGAATCCTGACATCCACGAGTGAGGGAAGGGATGGACTCCTGTAACCGACAAGGAGAACTCAGTTAGCATTCTGTCTCATCCGTGGTAAAAACCGTCCAGGGGTGGGGGCTTCAGACATAAGTGTCTGCCTTCCTAGAGGTGTAGGAGACTGCTCAACTGAAGGACCGCATTCCAGAAAATGCCCATGGATGGAGTCTGTCTGCTTCCTTATTGCATGTCTGTGTGTGTGGGTACTTAAAAACAAAAGCCTTTCCTCCTAATCAAACATAATTCTTCCTAAATCAATTTCAAGTTGAGACTCATTATCAAACCTCCAGGCAACATCTCCAGGACCCAGCCAACTCAGGTTGAACTCACTTGCCACTAACATGGCCCCCACGCTGGATCACTGGGTCCTGCCCTGCCTGCCCCTCTCTGCCATACTCTTACCCTATGCCCTCCATGGGCTCTGTGTTGCTCTTCCAGCCTTTTCTCTGAGCGCCTACACAGGCTTCCTGAGTTCATGGGCTATCACCTCAACGGCATTTGCCAAGATGCACTGCCAACAATGAGGATCATTAAGTATCAGGAAACCATGGGTTCCTATCCTGGTTCTAATGCTTCACTAGTTGGGTGCCTCTGAGCTATCACAATGGTAAAATGGGGACAGTGGCCCCCATCTTCTCGGCAGAGTAGTTGTAAAGAGAATGTAACAAAATAGCCGACACAGAGCTCTTACTATATACTGAGAACCACTCTACATGCTTCACTGGATTCACTCAACCCTCACAGCAACCCAAGGAGGCTGACACTCTACAGGTGGGAAAGCTGAGGGGCAGAGAGAGGAAGTAACATGTCCAAGGTCGCCCAGCCAAGAAGGGGAGGGCAGAGGGCAAGCCCACCACCTGGCCTGTGGTGCCTCACCTCTCGCAGCAGGCGCGCCTCCAGGAGCTCATGGTAGGCCTTGGCTGACTCCTCAAACCGGTCATGTTTCTGGAGATCCAGGGCTTTGTGATACAAGGCAAAAGCCTCTGCTTCCTGTGAACCAAGACAGGAGATTACAAAGGTTTGTCTTTTTTAAGCCAAAAGTGTGTAAGGGGAGGCTACAGTCAAGGCCATATTAACTGACAACTGTAATGGAAACAGTCCTAACACTCCAACCTTCCAGGAGCTCATCACTGGGAGAAGAACCCCTCAAGAGTCCCCCAAGGAGACACGAGCAACATAGGCTCACGTGAGTCTAAGCAACAGCAAAAAACACACTGGCCCAGGGACACAGGATCAGAGCAATGGCAAGGTTTTGAACTCAGCTGGCCTTTTCTGGATGAAGCTGGGAGAGTGGCCGCACCAGCCAGCATAACCCAGAGATTCCTAGAGAATATGGATGGTTTCCATTGCTTTCTACCTGACACTCTGCCCTAGCCTGATCATTGCCCAGGGAGGGTGACAACCTCCTCCAGGACGGAGAGGCACTGGGCAGGCTGAGCCCCAGTGACATCCCTTGAGGACCAGGGACCGCTGACTAGTAGACTTTTGAGAGGGCTCCAGACTGCCTGTGTTTCTCCTGTGAAAGGGGAGGCACATGTTTATTCCAGGGAAAACAAAGATGGGGACAAGAAAGAAGCAAACCATTGCGATACTACGGCAGGACACGGGTACAGAGATGGGTGGAGAGATGGGTGGAGGGAAGAAGAGAGCCAGGCTGAAGTGGAAGTGATACCAGGCCTCATGGAAGAGAGGAAAGACCGAGAATCTAGAGAGCTGAAGTTGAACCTGGCCCCTCACCGACCCTCAGTGAGACCCCCTCAAGACAGCTCCCATCAAGGGCCCCTTCACACTGGCACATGAGAGCAATGCACCAGGAAACCTCAAAGCACCGCCTACCATTAACACGCTACCATCCCTTGGGTGTGCCAACTCCTGAAGTGAGCACAAAGAATGGGCTGCACAGAAAGTGAGGCCCCGCTGGACAAGTGGGCCCAGGGGCTGAACCGGCCCAAACAGTGCTCACAGAATACAGAATTTCTCTTCGGTGTGACCACCCCCAAGTGAAGGTGTAACATGAGACGGAGAGCTAAAATCCCATTAAGTCTTGTGAATGCATTTAAAATGAGGTACCATCTACAGAAATGAAAAGCAAGGTCTACCTGCGAAGGAAGACCATGGATTACATACCTGGGCCTCCTTGGTCTGCGTTTTGTGACTTTTAAAGCTTCCTTCATGATCATCCTCAACTGTAGAGCTGGCATTTAAGGCTGCAATTCGAATCTAAAAACAGGGATTTGAGGGAAGAAAAAAGTTGCTTTTGAGATGTCACTTGTCTCTTTAACAACCTACAATGAATACAACTCTGCTCCAGCACATAATCTTGTAACTCGAACAGCTATGGCCTTCTCAGAATGTAATGAACAATAAAGGATCATCGAGGAGAAAAACAAAGACCAGAACATGTCCAGGGGGACCATAACAAGCTACTTGGGGAGCATGTCCTGGGTGCTATCCACTGCAAAAGGAACAGCCCCGCAATGCCAGACACAACAGAAGACCTAGACATCGAATAAGAGACACCAACAAAACATGTTAACTTTGTACCTTTCTCGCAACTGTGACGAGGCCCGGCAAACCACTCCAACAGAAGGCCAAACATCCCTACCCTCAACTGTACCAATAGCTCTCCCAGGAGGAAGGCTGTCCCATACTTAGTGTCACCCAGGAAAAGGCCCCTCACCCCCAGGAGTGAAGTGACTAAAGAACAACTGACACCAGGGGCACCTGGGTGGCTCGTCGTTAAGCATCTGCCTTCGGCTCAGGTCATGATCCCAGGGTCCTGGGCTCCAGCCCTGCATTGGGCTCCCTGCTCCGTGGGAAGCCTGCTTCTCCCTCTCCCACTCCCCCTGCTTGTGTTCCCTCTCTCGCTGTGTTTCTCTCTATCAAATAAATAAATAAAATCTTAAAAAAAAAAAAAAAAAAGAACACTGACACCAGCAAAATAGGCAAGCACCAGTCCTTACCATACTCAGAGAGCTTCAGCGCTGCCACTGAGCACCACTTCCCATCACTGGCAGGGGCTGTGCTGGTCCACAGTCTCCTAGACAGGAAATAGGAGAGACTGAGAAAGGGTCCAGGAAAAGCCAGGAACGTCACAGTTCCAGGGGCCCATCACAAAGCAGTCCCCAAATCCAGGGGCCTACCCAGCTCTAAGCACACAGGCCGGTGAGCAACTGCCTCAGGACGGCTGTGTGACCTGTCACCCAGGTCCTATGGCCAGAGCTTCTGCCCTAGCCAGGCAAGACACCAGGCACCGGGGAGACAGAAGAGTGAGACCAACTCCTGCCCCCAGGGCTCACTGCTCAGCAGAGGAAAGAGACCTATTAATAGTTATTTTTTTCAAAAACTGAATGACACAAAGAGAAACCCAGGCAACATCTATAGGTGGAAAACAATTCACTTGAAAGGATCCAGGACAGTGAGGGAGGCAGCCCTTGTGGTAAGCCCTGGGAAACAGACAGCACTGCAGTAGGGAGTGGTGAAACAAAGAGGTAGGGGGTGTGTGGTGTGATGGGGAAATGTGGACACACGCAGAAGCCAACACAGCCCGTGGCCGGGCCTTAGAGCAGAGACGGGCATGGGGGATGGCAGAATGCCGGGCCAGGGAACTGGGAACATCATCCTGTGGGCAACAGGGGAGCCACCGAGAGTTGTTGGGAAAACAAAATTTTAGAAATATAAAGGAAAAAGTATTAGAGGTAGGCAGACCAGTTTAAAGTCTGCAAAAAAAAGACAGGACTGGTGAGGATACGGAAAAATTAGAACTTCGTACGTTACTGATAGGAAGGCAAAGTGTGAGGCCGCTGTGGAAACTGGTCTGGTAGTTGCTCAAAATGTTAAACACGGAGTTACCGTATGACCCAGAAGTCCCACTCCTAGGTATCTACCCAACAGTAATGAAAACATATGTCCACACCAAACCTGGTTCAAGAATGTTCATAGAGCATTATTCATAACAGCTTCAAGGTGAAAACTTCTAGGTGAAGAACCTTCCTGGTTCTTTAGAAATTGTTCCATGCTAAAACTTCTCGTCAGTTTTGAAAAGCTGTTTTATGTTTATGTCTTAGGGAAAAATCTTTATATGTACTGATATTTAAAAAAACAATTATTCTTCAGTCATAAAATAGACTAAAGTACTGAAACATGCTACAACATGGATGAACCTTGATGCTAAATGAAAGAAGCGAGTCACAAAAGGCCACATATTGTCTGATTCCATTTATATGCAAAGTCCAGAATAGGCAAATCTATCTAAACAGAAAGTAGATAGTGGGCTGCGGGAGAGGGACAAATGGGGAATGACTAGGGTTTCTTTCTAGGGTGATGAAAATGTTCTAAAATTGGTTGTGGTGATAGTTCCACAACTCTGTGAATACACTGAAAACCACTGACTTATACACCCCACACAGGTGAACTATAAGGTATGTGAATTACATGCTGTTGTTAAACCAAGAGATGCCAGGAACCTGGATGGGGCAGTGGACAGAAGGGACACACTCCAGGGGACAGACTCATAGGACTCGGCACCTGGAGGGTGGAGGGAGCAGAGGGGTTCTGGAGAACACCAAGGGTTCTGGCCTGAAGGGCCGGAGCAGGGAGGGGGCACCGCCATCAAGGCAGATGTAGCAGGAACAGTCAGAAAAAGTCCCATCTGAGAGGCTGGCAGAAGGCCCTGGAAGGGCCCAGCAGGCAGTGGGAGTGAGCCTGGGCAGACAGACTGAAGGCATGCTCCTCCAGGTAACATGAATTGACTGCTACTGTTTCCAACAGCACTGCAGCAATGATTTCTAGCATGGCTTCCAGCATGGGCTCTGAGTTCTCCAAGGGTTCCTGAAAGAAAGGAAGTACCGTCTTTTTACAGACAAGGAAGACTCAAACCTCCCCTAGGCTAATAGCTATTTTATCTCCTGGGTTCTACATCTAGGAAAAAAGAATGTTGCTGCCCAGTCTGGAAGCTGCTGCTTCACCATAAGTTATGCCACAATGAACACTGTGACCACCATATAATACAGAAAAAAAAGAGAGAGAAAAGTAGAAACTGTACGATTAAAACTCTGCATCTAGACTATCATTTAAAAAATACACATATCAACAGATGAATGAATAAAGAAGATGTGGTATGGATAAAGATGTGGTATATATATACACAATGGAATACTACTCAGCCATCAAAAAAAATGAAATCTTGCCATTTACAATGACATGGATAGAACTAGAGAGTATAATGCTAAGCAAAATAAGTCAATCTGAGAAAGACGATTATCATATGATCTCACTCATATGTGGAAGTTAAGAAACAAAACAGAGGATCATAGGGGAAGGGTGGGAAAAATAAAACAAGATGAACTCGGAGAGGGAGACAAACCGTAAGAGATTTTTAATCATAGGAAACAAACAGGGTTGCCGGAGGGGAGGGGGGCTGGAGGATGGGGTAACTGGGTGATAGACATTGGGGAGGGCACGTGATGTAATGAGCACTGGGTATTATATGACTGATGAATCAGGGGGCGCCTGGGTGGCTCAGTTGGTTAAGCGACTGCCTTCGGCTCAGGTCGTGGTCCCAGGGTCCTGGGATAGAGCCCCGCATCGGGCTCCCTCCTCCTTGGGGAGCCTGCTTCTCCCTCTCCCTCTGCCTGTCGCTCCCCCTGCTTGTGCGCTCTCTCTCTGTCAAGTAAATAAATAAAATCTTTAAAAAAAAAAAAAAAAAAGACTGATGAATCAGAATTGTACCTCTGAAACTAATAATACATGATATGTTAATTAGTTGAATTTATGGGACGCCTGGGTGGCTCAGTTGGTTAAGCAGCTGCCTTTAACTCAGGTCATGATCTCAGGGTCCTGGGATCGAACCCCGCATCAGGCTCCCTGCTCCATGGGGAATCTACTTGTCCTTCGGCCCCTCCCCCCCCGGTAGTCACTCTCTCTCTCTCAAATTAAAAAATAAATTAAAAACCTTTTAAAAAAATTAATTGAATTTAAATTTTAAAAAATTTAAAAGTTTTGTCTGCAAAAAAAAGAAAAAACAAAACATACATACATAGGGGGCACCTGGGTGGCACAGTCGGTTGAGCATCCAACTCTTGGTTTCAGCTCAGGTCTGATCTCAGGGTCGTGAGCTCGAGCCCTGCATCAGGCTCCTCACTCAGTGCAGAGTCTGCTTGAGTTTCCCTCTCCCTCTCCCTCTGCCACTCCCCCTCACTCTCTCTCAGATATATAAACAAATCTTTAGAAAAAGAAAAAAAAACATACACACATAGAAAATAACAAGCACTGGCAAGGATGTAGAGAAACTGGAACCCTCATGCACTGCTGTGGAAAACAGTATGGTGGTTCCTCAAAAACTTAAACATAAGGTTACCTTATAACCCAGCATTTCCACTTCTGGGTATATACCCAAAAGAACTGAAAGCAGGGGCAAACAATTATACACAGGGGTAAAGAGTGCAGGAGAGAAGTCATAGGGTGGCGCTGATACCTAACCATAGATCTCCCAACCAGCTCTCCAAAGGGCAGGTGCTAGCCCCAGGTCACAGCAAGTCTTCCCAGATGCCACCTGAATCCTCATGGAGAGAAAAATAAGAGGAGGACCCAAGGATGACTGAGAGATCAGGTGTCTGTGTGGCAGCAGCAGGACCCACATCCATAGGTGGGAGAACATCAATACAGCCATCATGCCAGGGGCGACCTACTGCTGAAGGAGGAGAGCTTACCTGTTCCTGCCTCAGCAGCACCTTGCAGGAAGGCACCCAACAACCACTGGGATTGTGCTAGATGGGCCAGTGCCTTCCCCTGGGGCTTCTGTGTCACCCAGGAGCAGGATGGGTGCAGGTCACATTTCAGAGTTGACAGGAGATACCTCCTCAGAACAGACTGAATGTAAGATGACCAGTCAAGTCGGAGGGGAAAAACAGTGAGCTCCAAGTCGAGAGAGAGGTTTCTGGCCCCACTTGCTGCCCAAGTCCCTGCCCACCCCTCTGCCCACCTGCCTCCATAAAGAAAGCCCCTAGACTCCTCGAAACAAAAGCTCCTTGGGCACTATGATCAGGGCCAGAAGACCCTCACAGAGCCCACGGTGCTGAAGAGAAAAGAGAAGCCTTCCTGGTTCTTTAGAAATTGTTCCATGCTAAAACTCAAGCCAATTGTCCCCACCGAAAAGGGCTCCTGTGCTAACTTTAATGTAATCTAAAAATACAGTACCTTCCACACTTCTACTGCTATAGTCCATCCCAGACACTTACAGGGCACATTTGTGTTATCTCACTTAAAACAGCCTCTGGAAAGAATACAGGGCTTAGAGTCATATTTTCGTCCCTCTTTAGCATTGCGACTTTGGGCAGCTCAGCCTAATCTGCAAAATGGGTATGATAATGCTTATCTCCTAAGACTGGCAGGCGGGAGGGCTGGACACAGATACATACTGGAACTGAGGCATACTTGTGAGTGTCCACATAACATTTCAAGAGGAACCTAAAAAATGATCCTCCCAAGGACTCATCATGTACATTAGTCCCATGAGACCAGGATCCCCTCTGCCACAGACCCTCAATTCTATCCTATCATTACCACTCTTCCTCAGCCCCCTCAATTCCCAGTAGCAAAAGAAAGAATGAGCCAGAATACGGTACTCTAATACACACTGAGAGGTGTAACTGCAGGGACTCTGCAGCGTGGACTGTATTATCCCCTTTACTTTTGCCACAATAGTACATAGCAATCACTATCTTGAAACTGACCTTGGATTTTTAAATATCAGTACATATAAGAATTTTTACCTAAGACATAAAAATAAAACAGCTTTTCAAAATTGACAATCTTACACTGACTTAATACAGCAAGAGCAGGTTCTTTCTCAATTTCCCCTACATACTCTCACCTCCACCCTGGAAATACCCTGGGTCTCTCCCACCCACCAGCCTTTAAGCTCCTAAATAGTCCTATCTTATTTATCTTTGCACCTCCATGTCTGGCACAAAACAGGTGCTCCGGAAAGGAAGGGATGAACAAGCAGATGAGTGGTATCTAGGCAGCTTGTCTATTTTAGTAGGAGACATATTTAATTTCTCAGTCAAATCTTTCTCCAAGACCAGCATTTGTCATTCACAGGATACCCCTTGTATGACAAGCCAAGCTGCAGAAGCCATGCAGAGGAACGGCTCACTGATGGCTTTGGTGACACTGTGAACTATGATATTCCTGAGTGAAGAGAAACATTCCCAACTCAACTCAAAAGGGGCTTCATCAAGGAGCTTCCCTGACCCCTACCCCTCTGATGTGGCCCCTACTGCACATGATCATCACACACTGTGTTCTCCATTAGTGATAAAAAAAAAAAAAACGAGGGGGGTGCCTGGGTGGCTCAGTCGTTAAGCGTCTCCCTTCGGCTCAGGTCATGGTCCCAGGGTCCATGGGGTTTAACCCAGCCCCGCATCAGGCTTTCTGCTCAGTGGGAAGCCTGCTTCTCCCTCTCCCACTCCCCCTGCTTGCGTTCCCTCTCTCACTGTGTCTCTCTCTGTCAAATAAATAAATAAAATCTTTAAAAAAAAAAAAAAAAAAAACGAGGGACGCCTGTGTAGCTCAGTTGGTTGGGCGTCTGCCTTCGGCTCAGGTCATGATCTCGGGGTCCTGAGATCGAGTTCTGCATCGGGCTCCCTGCTCAGTGGGGAGCCTGCTTCTCCCTCTGCCTTCTGCTCCCCCTGCTTGTACTCTCTCTCTGACAAATAAATAAAATCTTAAAAAAAAAGAAAGAAAGAAAACTTTTAGAAAACCAGGAATTGGGGCACGTGGGTGATGCAGTCGGTTAAGTGTCTGACTCTTGGTTTCAGCTCAGGTTGTGATCTCAGGGTCGTGAGATCAATCCAGCCTGGCATCAGGATCCACGCTCAGTGCGGAGTCTGCTTAAGATTATCTCTCCCTCTTCCTCTGCACCTCCCACTCGTGCACACACTCTCTAAAATAAATAAATAAATCTAAAGAAAGAAAGAAAGAAAACCAGGAACAAAAGGAAACTTCCTCAGTCTGATAAAAGGCATTTACCAAAAAAGCTACAGCCAGCATCATAATTTTTTAAAAGATTTTATTTATTTATTTATTTATTGAAAGAGGCGGACAGACGGGGTGGAGGAGACAGCAGGTAGAGGGGCAGAGGGAGAGGGAGAGAATCTCAAGCAGACTCCATGCTGAGTGCAGAGCCCAATGCAGGGCTCGATCTCACAACCGTGAGATCATGACCTGAGCCAAAATCAAGAGTCAGACGTTTAACCAACTTGAGCCATCCATGGCGCCCCTACAGCTAACAACATAATTAACCATAAAAGACTGAATGCTTTCCCCCCTAAGATAAGGAAAAAGGCAAGGCTGTCCACTCTCATCACTCCTATTCAACAGTCCTAGCCACTACAATAAAACAAGAAAAAGAAATAAAAGCAAAGAGATTAGAAAGGAAGAAATGAAACTGCTCATATTCACAAATGACATAATTGTCCACATAGACAATCCCAAAGAATCTATAAAATAAAGCCCTGGAAGTATCAGGTGAGTGTAGCAAAGCCACAGGGTAAAGGTCAACACCCAAAAAAGTGACTCTATTTCTATATACTAGCAACAACTGGAGATCAAAATTTAAAAAAAAAAAAAAGGCATTTATAATATTTCCAAAAAAATAACATACTTAGGTATAGATCTAAAAAATTACATAGAGTCTATATTCTGAAACTTAGAAAACAATAATGAAAGAACTCAAAGAAGACCTACATAAATGGAAAGACATACCATATTCTTGGACTGAAAGACTCAACCTAGTAAAGATACCAACCCTCCCCAAAGGGATATATAGATTTAATGCAATTCCAACCAAAATCACAGCAGAGTTTTTTGTAGTTATAGACAAGTTGACTCTAAAATTTAGATGGAGGGGCGCCTGGGTGGCTCAGTTGGTTAAGTGACTGCCTTCGGCTCAGGTCATGATCCTGGAGTCCCTGGATCAAGTCCCGCATTGGGCTCCCTGCTTGGCGGGGAGTCTGCTTCTCCCTCTGACTCTCCCCCTTCTCATGTGCTCTCTCTCTCTCATTCTCTCTCTCTCTCAAATAAAATCTTTAAAAAAAAATAAAATAAAATTTAGATGGATGGGACGCCTGGGTGGCTCAGTCAGTTAAGCAGCCGACCTGATTTCAGCTCAGGTCCTGGGATCAAGCCCTGAGTCGAGCTCTGTGCTCAGCATATAGGTCTATTTTGGGATTCTCTCTCTCCCTCTGCCCCTCCCCTCACTCATGCTTGCTTGTGCGCTCTCTGTCTCTCCCTCTCTCTCACAAATAAATAAATAAATCTTTTAAAATTTTTTTTCAAAAAAATAAAAAGAAAAAAATTCAGATGGAAAGGTGGTACTAGAATAACCCATTTTTTAAATTTTTTTAAAGATTTTATTTATTTGAGAGAAAGACAGCATAAGCAGGGGGGAGGGGCAGAGGGAGAGGGAGAAGCAGACTCCCCGTTGAGCAGGGAGCGGGACTCAGGGCTCAATCCCAGGACCCTGGGATCATGACCTGAGCCAAAGGCAGACGCTTAACCTACTGAGCCAACCAGGTGCCCAGGGAATAATCTAGTTTTGAAAAAAAAAAAAAATAAAGTTGGAAGAAACATGCTGCCTAATTCTAAGACTTACAATAAAGCTACAATAAAATCAAGACAGTGTGGTGTTGATGAAGAGATAGACACATAAATCAATGAAATAAAATAGAGCCCATAAATAAACCCAAACAAATATGGCCAACTGATTACCAGCAACAACGCAAAGACAAGTCAATGCAGTAAAGATTTTCTTTGCAAGAAATGGTACTGGAACAAGTACACAACCAAAATGGAAAAAATACAAATTAAAAAAAAAAAACTTGATCAAAAATTAAATACAAAAATTAACTCAAAATGTATCATATCTAAACATGTAAAACTAAGAAAACATTGGAGAAAATCTTCAAAACCTGGGGTTTCAAAAAAAACAATTAAAAAATTATCAAAAGACTTGGATACCTCATACACACTGCAAATAAGTACATTAAAAGATATCCAATATCATTAGTCATCAGAGAAATGTGAATTAAAACCATGATGAGATACTACTACACATCTATTAGAATGGCCACATTTTTTAAAAAACTGATAATGCCAAGTCCTGGTGAGGATACAGAGCAACTGAAATTCACACAATGCTGACAGGAATGCAAAACAGGGGGAGCCTAGGTGGCTCAGTCGGTTAAGGGTCTGCCTTCCACTCAGGTCATGATCCCAAAGTCCTGGGATCAAGCCCCAAATCAGGCCCCTTGCTCAGTGCGGAGCCTGCTTCTCTCTCTGCTTGCCACTCCCTCTGCTTGTGCTCTCTCTCTCTCTCTGTCAAATAAATAAATAAATAATAAATAAAATCTTAAAAAAAAAAAAAAGGAATGCAAAACAGTACCACCAATGCCAGAAAATAGTTTCTTACAAAGTTAAGCACACACTGACCATATGACACAGCAATCTCATCCCAGCTATTTACCCTAGAAAAATGTTCACACAAAGCCTGTATGTAAATGTTTAAAAGGCACTTCATTCAAATTACCAAAAAGTAGAAACAAACCAAATATAACAGGTGGAATAATACTGCCCATCAAAAGAAACAAGTTAACTAATGCATGTAACAACTTGGATGAATCTCAAAGGCATTATGTTGAGTGAAAGAAGCCAGTCTTGGGGCGCCTGGGTGGCTCAGTCAGTTGAGAGTCCTGACTCTTGATTTCGGCTCAGGTCATGATCTCAGGGTCTGAGATCAAGCCCCTTGTTGGGCTCTGTGCTCAGCGCTGAGTCAGCTTAAGATTCTCTCCTTCTCCCTCCACCTCTCCCCCAACTCACACACACACACACTCTCTCTCTCTAATAAATAAATAAAATCTTTTAAAAAAAAAAGGAATATACACCAAATACAGCAACCAACTGTATGAAACAAAAACACAGGAGATGCAAGGACACATAAATAAAAACACACTAATAATAAGAGACTTTCATTCACCACTATCAGTATAAGGTCAAACGGAGAAAAAAATAAGTAAGAAGACAGAAGATCTAAACAACAAAATGATTACAGGAAAACTTACAGATGCATACCACTCTATACTCTGCTAACAGAGACTACACATTCTCCAGCACTTAGAGCATATTCACAAAACAATCGAGCGTATATTAAGTCACAAACAAAACATCTTTTATAAAAACATTTTTAAAAATCTCTGATCACAACACATTAAAACTAGAATTTACTAACACTACCACTGCCATCACCACCACCATCAACAACAATAGAAGATAGGTGCTTCTATTTAAAAATTTAAGTACTTCCTATTAAACAACTTCTGGAAATCCAGCTGAAATTGGAGAAATGTAAAGAAATACTAACAATGAAAACACAAATACTCATATGTGTGAAAACACAACAAAATCACCTAAGGAGGGGAGAATTCTATGATTATCCCCATAGAAAAGAAAGCCTTTGACAAAATTCAACACCCCCCATGATAAAAAGTACTCAAGAAAATAGGAATTAAGTAATACTTTCTTATATACCTTAGTCCTAAAGCCAAAATCTTATTTAATAGAGAAACACTAGAGACATTTCCATTAATATCAGGAGCAAAGCAAGGATGCCCATTATGTCTGCTACTACCCACCACTATATTTAGCGTATTAGCAATGCCATTAGAAGATGGAAACCAATTAGAGGTATAAGAATGAATAAAGAAGAAGTAAAACAATCGTTAATTTCATACAATATAATAGAATACCTGGAAAACCCCAAAATCAATGATAAAACTTAAAAGAACTCAATGAAGTAGCATGATACAAAATTAACATACAAAAGTCAACAGCTTTCAAATAAACAAAATATAAACAGAAGACAACAGAATACTAGAAGACATTATGATAGAGAAAAGTTCTGTTAGTAATAGCAACAAAGATGATTAAATATTTAGAAATGAAGTTAACAAGAAATGTGCAACCTATGCAAGGAAAATTTTAAAATGCTACCAAAAGATACAAGAGTAAAGTTGAACAAATGGAAAGACATCCTCTGTTCTTGGACAGGATTCAACATTATAAAGATGTCAGTTCTCCCTAAGTTAATTTATAAAGTGAATGCAATACAAATAAAAATACCAACAAGATACTAGACAAGTTGATACTAAAGTTCATATGGAAAAACAAAAATGTACAAATAGCTAGGAAAACAGTGAAGAAGAAAAGCTACAGGAGGCGATGAGCCCCACCACACATTAAAGAATACTATATAAAGCCTAAGTACTTAAAACTGTGGTATTGGCACATGCATAGATAGAGAAACCATGTTCAGAATTAGACTCGAATACATATGAAAATGTAAAATATGAAAAAGGTGGTATCTCAAATCACTGGAGTCAAAATGAACATTGTAACAAGAGTCGCTGGGAGAAACCAGTAGCCATTTGGAAAAAGATAAAATTAGATCCTTAACTCACACCATATACATAAATAAATTCCAAATGAATTAGGGATCTAAATGAAAACAAAAGGAACCAGACAAATACTAGAAAAAAACATGGATGATTTCCTCTTTAACCCTGTATATGGAAAGGCTTTCTCACAATGATCCAAAATCCAGAGGCAGTAAAAAAAAAAAAATAATAATAATAATAATAAATTTAACTACATATAAATGTTTTAAATTTTGCATGACAAAAACATCAGCACAAGCAACAAAAGCAAAAACAAACAAGTGGGACTACATCAAACTAAAAAGCTTCTGCACAGGAAAAGAAACAATCAACAAAATGAGAAGACAACTTATAAAATAGGAAAAATATTTGCAAAACATATATCTGATCAGGGTTTATATCCAAAATATATAAAGAACTCATAAAATTCAATAGCAAGAAAACAAACAAAATAAAACAAAACCCAAATAATCCAATTTAAAAATGGGCAAAGCATCTGACTAGACATTTTTCCAAAGAAAATAAAATATGGCCAACAGGTCCATGAAGAGGTGCTCATCACTAATTATAAGGGAAATGCAAATCAAAACCACAATGAGTTATCATCTCACGAACCTGTTAGAATGGCTATCACCAAAAAGACAAGAGATAACAAACGCCAGTGAGAATGTGGAGAAAAGGGACCCGTGTGTATTGTTGGTGGCACTGTAAATTGGTACAGCTCCTATGGAAAATAATGGAGGTTCCTCAAAAAATAAAAATAGAATTACTATATGATCCAGCAATCCCACTTCTGGGAATGCATCTGAAGGAAATGGAAACACCATGTCTGAGAGATATCTGCATATCCATGTTCTTAGCAGCACTGTTTACAATACCAAGACATGGAAACAATGTAAGCGTCCATCTATGGATGAATAAAGAAATTACATGTGTATATATATATATGTACGTACGTACATACACACACACACACACACACACACACACACACACACAATGGAATATTATTCAACCATAAAAAAAGAAGGAAACCCTGCCATTTGTGACAAAATGGATGGACCTTTAGGGCATTATGTGAAGTGAAATAAGTCACACAGAGAAAGACAAATACTATATGATCTCACTTATATGGCAATCTAAAAACCAAAGAAACAGGCGTGGGTGGCTCAGTTAGTTAAGCGACTGCCTTCGGCTCAGGTCCTAATCCCGGAGTCCTGGGATCGAGTCCCGCATCGGGCTCCCGGCTCGGCGGGGAGCCTGCTTCTCCCTCTGAACCTCTCCCCTCTCATGCTATTTCTCTCTCTCTCTCTCAAATAAATAAATAAATTAAATCTTTAAAAAAAATTAAAATAAATAAATAAATAAAAACCAAACAAACAAATAAAAACAAAACAACCCAAATTCATAGAAGATATCAGATTTGTCGTTACCAGACGCAGGAGGTGGGGAAGGGGTGGGAAAGAGAATTGGATGAATGTGGCCTAAAGGTACAAACTTCCAGTTATAAGTAAGTACTAGGGATATAATGTACATGATAATTATAGTTAACACTGCTATATGATATATTTGCAAGTTAAGAGAGTAAATCCTAAGAGTTCTTATCACAAGAGAAAAACATTTTTTCTTTTCTTTTTTTTTTTGTATCTATATGAGGTGAGATGAGATGACGGATGTTAGCAAAACTAATTGTGATAATTATTTTACAATACATTTAAGTCAAGTCATTATGCTATATACCTTAAACTTGTATAGTGCTATATGTCAATTATACCTCAATAAAATTGAAAAAAAATTTGATCAGAAAAAAAATTTTTAGGGGCACCTGGGTAGCTCAGTCGTTAAGCATCTGCCTTCGGCTCAGGTCATGATCCCAGGGTGGAGTGGGATCGAGCCCCGCGTCAGGCTCCCTGCTCAGCGGGAAGCCTGCTTCTCCCTCTCCCACTCCCCCTGCTTGTGTTCCTGCTCTCGCTCTCTCTCTCTGTCAAATAAATAAATAAAATCTTAAAAAAAAAAAATTTTTAATCAGAAAAAAAGTCAAAAGTCAACTGATAAATTGGGAGAAAATATTTGCAACATATACTGTAGACAAACACATAAAGAGCTCTTAAAAACTGAGGGAGACAGCATTATTCACAATAGCCAAAAGGTAGAAGCAACCCAAGTAAGTGTCCACTCACAGATGAATGAATAAACAAGGGGCTTCTGGATGTCTGTCGATTAAGCATCTGACTCAATCTCAGCTCAGGTCTTTATCTTGGGGTCATGAGTTCAAGCCCCACGTTAGGCTCCACACTGGTCATGGAGCCTACTTTTTAAAAAAATGTGGTATATACATACAATGGAATATTATTCAGCCTTAAAAAGGAAGGACATTCTGACACATGCTATAATACGTATGAACCTTGAAGACATGCTAAGTGAAATAAGCCAGCACAGAATGACAGTGTGTGATTCCACTTATACAAGATACTTAAAGCAGTCAAATTCATAAAGACAGAAAGTAAAATGGTGGTTGCCAAGGGCCGGGGGAAGGGAAGAATGGGGAGTGTTTAATAGGTACACAGTTTTAGTTTGGGAAGATGGAAATAAAAGTTCTGGAAGACATGTGGTAGTGATGGATACACAACAGTGTGGATGTACTTAATGCCATGGAACTGTACACTTAAAAATAGTTTAAAAATTATATTTCATATTAAGTGTATTATACCACAAGCAAAAGAAAAAAAAACCTGATAGAAAAATGGGGAAACTATATGAATAGACAATTCACAAAAACAGACATACAACTGGCCCTCAAGGATATGAAAAAATGTTCATACTCATAATTAGAGAAATGCAAATTAAAATAGCACTGAGACACTACTTCTATCGCACTATTGCACTCACAAAAATTCAAATTCACAAAAATTAACAGCATACCATGTTGGAGGTTGTCAGGAAACAGGCACTATTTTCATACATTGTTGATGGGAATGCAAACTGGCAAAACCACTCTGGAAGGGAATTTAACAACAGCTAACAAAATTACAAATGCCTTTACCTTTCAACCCAGCAATTCTACTTCTAGGACTCAATCCTAGAGAGGTACCTCCAACAATATGAAATACGTATATGCAGGGTTATTCATTCCAGCACTGTTTGCAATTCCAAGAGACTGGAAACAACTTAAATGGCTATCAATAGTATAGTGGATGAATAAACTATGGTACATCCACACAATGAAGTAATATGCAGCTGTAAAAATTAATGAGGAAATGTTTATAACAGCGTTATTCATATAACCAAAAAGTAGAACCAATCCAAATGTCCATCAACTGATAATTGGATAAATAAAATGTGGTATATCCTTACAACAGAATATCATTCAGCCATAAAAAGTAATAGACTACTGCCAACAGGACGAACCGTGAAAACATCATGCTAGGGGCACCTGGGTGGCTCAGTCGTTAAGCGTCTGCCTTCAGCTCAGGTCATGACCCCAGGGTCCTGGGATCGAGCCCCGCATTAGGCTCCCTGCTCAGCAGGAAGCCTGCTTCTGCCTCTCCCACTCCCCCTGCTTGTGTTCCCTCTCTCACTGTGTCTCTCTCTGTCAAATAAATAAATAAAATCTTTAAAAAAAAAAAGAAAACATCATGCTAAGTGAAAGAAGCCAGTCACAGACCACATATTGCATGATCCCATTCATATGAAATGTCCAGAACAAGCAAATCTATACAGACAGAAAGTATTAGTAACAGCCTAGGGCTAGGGGAGGAGGCAATGAGAAGTGATGGCTAACAGGTACAGGGTTTCTTGCTGGCATGACAAAGATGTTCTAAAATTGATTGTGGTGATGCACAACTCTGTGAATATTAAAAACCACTGAACTGTATGTAAATTTTATCTCAATGAATAGGCAAATTGTGTATAAATTTTTATCTCAATAAAACTGTTTTTAAAAATGAATAAGATCTCTATGAACACATATGGGTGATTTTCAAGACATATTTTTAAGTGAAAAAAGCAAACACAATTATCTATAGCATGCCATCTTTCATATACGAAAGAAGAGGATATAAGAAAATACACAACCACCTGTTCATTTGTGCAAAAGAAAGGATAATCCAGACACCAAAGAGATCAGTTAGCTACAGGGGATGAGTGGGAAAGGGGTGAAATGTAGGGGAGAACCGGAACAAGGTGGCAGGGGTGGAGGAGGGAGTGACGCTTCCCTGAGTATACCTTTGTTACAGTTCTTACTCTTATAACCACAGACATGTTTCCCAGTCAAAAAATAATTAAAACCGGGGCGCCTGGGTGGCTCAGTTCGTTAAGCGTCTGCCTTCGGCTCAGGTCATGATCCCAGGGTCCTGGGATCGAGCCCCGCATCGGGCTCCCTGCTCAGCGGGAAGCCTGCTTCTCCCTCTCCCACTCCCCCTGCTTGTGTTCCCTCTCTCGCTGTCTTTCTCTCTGTCAAATAAATAAATAAAATCTTTAAAAAAAAAAAATAAAAAAAAAAATAATTAAAACCAACTGAGATCTACGGGGAACCCAAAATGAAATATAAACGTTAACAATGAACCTACTGTATTACAAATTACATAACCACACTGAAGGGTATGAGGAAGAAAAGAACTAACCTAAGGAACTGTGCAGAATAGTATCTTGATTGGATACTAGAAGGCTAAAGACAACAAGAAGTGTGATTCCAGGTTTGGGGCAGAGAAAACACAAGATGAGTCTGGAACATCTTGAGATGCCAGAAAATAAGTAAATGCTCCAAAAAATGATGAGGATTCGTTGAGAGGACACAGCAGCTAACCTGAAGGAGATCCTGAACAAAGCCAGAACAGTGAACAAAATAATGGTAACATTAGATTTTAACCCATGGAATAAAATGAGTATCTATGGGGCCCATACTAATATATATAAATGAGAGAAGGGATAGCTCTTCCTTTAATTGAATTTGAATTAATAAGTGTAGAAAGAAAGAAACAGGTAATTACCTTTAGGCAAACACCACAGAGACCCACAGATGGATGCTAACTATGGTCAGTGGGCATAAATTTGTGAGAACCAGAATTCCCATCCTTCCAAAGTATTTCCCCCAAGATACTTACTAAAGGGAAAGATAGTAACTTTATAGTATAGAAACCTGGCAGACACCAACTAAACCAAGCAATGAAGATAAATATCACCAGTAATAAGACATATCAGCATCTTGAACTCCTTGATATGATACACTGAGGACAACACACTGTCTGTGTTATTCTGGCCAAAAATGCATAACCTCACATGAATTATGAGAAAACATTAGACAAATCCAAGTTGAGGGATATTAGACAAAATAACTGATCAGTACTCTTGAAAAATATCAAGGCTAAGAAAGACAAAACTATGTGATCATTAAGGACTAAGGAGACTAAGGAGCAATAACTAAATGCAATATGGGAAGTTGGAATCATAGAGTGGAAACTAGAACATTGTGCAAAACTGGTCAAATCCAAACTAGGTTTACAATTGGGTTAATAATACTGTATTAATATTAGTTTCCTGCTCTTGATAGTTGTATTATGATTCTGTAAGATGTTAACATTAGAAGCAGGGTGAAGGAAATAAGGAAACTCTGTATTATTGTTGCAACTTTTCTCTAAATCTAAAATTAGTTTAAAATAAACAGTTTAAAAAGAAATAGCCACTTGAGCACTTGAGATTATGTATTCATCATCTGTAAGCAATGTGAGGATGGGGACCATGTCTGTATTATTCACCACAAACCCCAGAAACCCACTAAAAGAAGCCAAAAAAAAAAAAAAGGCAGCTATTGAATAAAGAAAGAAAATATCTATTCATTTCTCAGACTCCCAGCCCAGCAATCATATTATCCTAGAATAGCACATTCAGGAGTTTAATGTCACAAATTTCCAAACTCTTTAGACCATGGTTTCCATGGCCTTAAGAACACATGATAAAGAACAGCACACCTTAAGTACCTCAGCACCTTGACCCAGTCAGTGATAAGCAGTGGTGTTTCCTCACATGCTCTGGTCTGGGAGTCAGGAAGCTTAGATTTTAGGCCAAGTTGTGTTACTTCCTGGCTGTGTGATTAGCTTGGCATAAGAGACCCCTCTCTAAATCTCAGTTTCCTTTATCCTATGAGGTTTGGGGCTAGATTAGGGGTCAGCAAGCTAACTAGCCTACCGTTTTTGTACAGCCTAGGAGCAAAGAATGGTTTTGACTTTTTAAGATTTTATTTATTTATTTGAGAAAGAGAGAGACACAGAGCACAAGCCAGGAGGAGAGGGAGAAGCAGGCTCCCCGCTGAGCAGGGAGCCTGATTCGGGGCTGATCCCAGGCTGCTGGGATCATGACCTGAGCCGAAGGCAGAAGCTTAACCAACTGAGTCACCCATGCACCCCAGTTTTAACATTTTTAAATGGATGAAAAAATTCATGACACATGAAAATTATATAAAAATTACATAAGATGCAAATTTCAGTGTCCATAAATAAAATTTTATTGGAACACTGCCACTCGCTTACCTATTGTCTCTGCCTGTATCCAATGTACAATGCCAGAACTGAGTAGACAGAGTAGGCCCCCTAAGCCTAAAATACTATTATAAATATGCAATTATATTCACAACATACTATAATTATATTAATATTATAAGTATTATTACACTTACAACATAAGTTTGCCGACCTCTAAAGGAGACCACTCAAAGGATATTTTAGTTCTAACCACAGTTATGAATCTCATAGAAGGAACTTTAGCTGCATGAAACCCTAAGTCCCACAGTTATGAACCACAGACCCATACTAACCCAGGCCCCAAAGAGTTCCGTGGCTCCAAAATCATTTGTGCAGACACCTGAGCGTCAGTAGGCTCTACCTAACTGGGGTCCTCCTCCACCTCCTGGGAAGCAGTGCACTCAAGATTTTTAGTCTACGGGTGCCTGGCTGCCTCAGTCGGTAGAGCATGCAACGCTTCATCTCTGGGTTATAAGTTCAAGCCCCACATTGGGTGTAGAGACTACCTAAGAATAAAATCTTAAAAAAAAAAATTTTTTTTTCAGTCTAGACTTGGGCTGACACAGTTAGTTGGCTGACTCTGGACAAGACCCTTCACCTCATCTGGGCCTCCGTAAACCCGTATAAATGGCGCTATTAACAGCACTCACCTAGCAGGGCTGCTGGGAAGGCGAACTAAAAGGACGTTAAGTGAAGTAAAAGGTTAGCACCGGACTCAACACCGGCAGACGCAGAATCAATGGTGGCTCCCTCTGCTGTCACCGAGAACCACTCCCGAGGCTGGAGCCCGTCCTAGGCACCCCAGGGTGACGGCAAGAGCCGTGAAGAGGCCCGCGAGGAAGCCAAGAGCCCCGGCCTCGCCGCTCCCGCCCTCCAGCCTCGGTTTCCCCGAATGTGGCACTCAGGCTACCGGAGGCGCCCCCCTCCCCCGCGTCCGCACCGGCCTTGGCCCCGCGCCCACCGCCCCTCAAGCCCGCGCCCCTGCTCCCTTCCTTGGTTCAACAGAGCCGCGCCCCCACCCGGGGGATGCCCCCAAACCAGCCACCCGGGAACTCACCAGGCGTCTCCACGGCAACGGCCGGCCTGCCCCGACCCCCGAGCCGGCCGGCTGCGCGCCTGACAATAAGGCGCGCTCCCATTGGTTTCGGTACCGGCTCCGCTAGCCAATCAGCGAGGGCGCACGCGCCGCTCGCCCACGGAGCGAGCTCTCTGGGACACCGAGGGCTGCGTGAAGCCAGCCGCGCGAGTGTAAACTCTTCCGGTCCCTGCATTTGGGTACTCGAACTATTGTGGACTCGGAGCGCCAGCTTGAGGTTCCGACCTCTGTTCCCCACCAGTTGTAATATTTGGGAAACGCCGAATTTGGTGCCTGGCCCCGAGCAGTCGCTAAATGATGGGCGGTGTTACTATTTGTTACAACTTGGGACAGGTGCTCGGAAGGCAATGGAAACTTGAGGAACACTTAGGGGGAACCAGGGTAGAAGGAGCGTTCTCCTTTATATACCCTGTGCCTCACCTCTTTCTGAAGAGGATTTGAAGCCCAAAAGGCACAGATACAATGAACTATTGAAAGAAAGATAAAACAAAAACAAAAATCACAAAAATTCAAGATCGGGTAAATGAACGGGCTGAGGAGGGAGTGACAGAATTCCAAACCTGAAGAGGAGTCAGCATTTATAGTTTTCCGGAAACGGCCTCGGGTTGAGAGGTTAAACCCTTGGGAGCTAAGCCTTTTAGGGAAAGGTTTCACAAGTGGTGGTTGAAATTCATAGTTGCTTGAGTCCAGCAAAAATGATTTAAATAGGAATGAATATTATGGCTTTCTCTTTGACCGTACATAAAGACTATAAAATCATGGTGAAGAACTCATAGCTTCAGTTCAGAACAATAAAGCTTTAGTGATACACAGGAGTGGCAAAAGTAACGGAGTCGTGGGACGCCTGAGTGGCTCAGTAGGTTAAGTGTGTGCCTTCCGCTCAGGTCATGATCCCAGAGTCCTGCTCAGTGGGGACCCTGCTTCTCCCTCTGCCTGCTGCTCCCCCTGCTTGTGCCCTCTCTCAATCCGCCCCCTTAATCTTTAAAAAAAAAAAAAAAAGAGAGAGATGGGAAGGGTAGTCCACGCAGCAGGGAGCTGTGTGCAAGCTTTTGGAGGTGAGAAACAGGGCAGGCCACGCAGGATCCTCAGGCAGCACAGTAATACCAGGGCGCAAAGCTCAGGGCCACAGTGGGGATAATGTGGAGGGGGAGGGGACAGTCGCCCACAGCAACCAGATGACATCACTCTCACTCAGTTGGGCTAAGACACATAAGGTGGACCAGATAGGAGGCTGCTGCTTTATGTCCCGTCTAGGGACATAACCTGAACCCCTCCTTGGGCACTTCAACCATTCATTCAGATTCAACCCATGAACATTCCCTGAGCCCCTCTGGGAAGCAGGACACCCATGCTGGCAGAAGGAATGAGCGCAGGAACATTTGGGATGGAGCCAAAGGAAGGAACTCCAAGCTCTAGGTTTTAATGAGAGTCCACAGTAGTGGTCAGGTACACACACCACAAGCACAAGAACACGCCACTGGAAACTAACTTTACCATGTTGACAGCATAGGCTAAAAATCTCAATTTGGTATTTCACAGGTGTACTAAGACAAGAAAGATGGACTTTCAACTCTATAGGTAAACACAGTGCTCACCACCGTGTCTAAGGGTCATGGTATGTAAACTCTGCATCGAGCATCTGGAAGGAAACGGAAAAGGACACCCTTTAGGCTCCCCCACCCTGCCCGTATATCCCCTGAAATGTGAAAGCATGGTATAGTATTTAGATGGCAATTGCATTCATTCCTTTTCTAGTGGCAGACATTGCATTTCCAGGTTTGCTATTCCAGGACACGGCTTTTACAAGGTGCACAGCTACAGAGGATTCTCAGCAAGACTCATGGGAGAAGATGGAGTTTGGGAATGCCCAGGAAAGGTCCCTTCTGAAGCCCAGCTGTTCTGCTCCCCTGCTGGGCACAGCATTCTATGGGCAGCAGGCTGCATGGGCCAGCTCAAGCTGAGGACAGGAACATCTATCTGGTCAGCAAAATCTGCAGGAAGACCCAGCCTGGGCCAGCTGCCAGCCCTATCAGCCAGCACACCGGCATGGAGAGCAGGACCTCCAGGCTGCACCTTCCACCCTTGGATTTGAGCAGCCTACCTACAATACATGAGACAGTGGCCCGGAAGACAGGAAACATCCCACCTCTCAGGTTCCCTAAAGTTCCCACCTCATAAACCAACCCTGCTGCCCAGGGTGACCCAGAATGCCAGGGAGGGGTAAAGAGAGATAAAGGAATCATGTTTGAAAGACAGAGGTCTCGGGGTGGGGTGGAAAAAAAAAAGAAAGACGAAGTCTCTTCATTTATTTGACATGAGGATGGGGAAGAAGATGACTGTCAGGTCACAGGCACATCTGCATGAAGGAGTGCCAGAAGCTGGTATCCACCAGGCCCTTACTCTGCCAGGAGGCCTCTCTGGAAGGGGCAGACAGCTGACAGATGCATGCCCTGATGCCCTCTATGCCAATCATAGGAAAGTCATGACTGTCCCTTTCTTGCCAATCTGCCAGGGCTCCAGGGGGAAAAAGCGGATAATCATCCTTCAAGAGAAAAAAAGAAAAAAAAAAAAAAAATGTTATCAGCTCCTTGGCTAATGCCTTATATTCCAATGCCTAGCTGGGCACTCCTACCATGGGCTCCCAGACCAGCCTGCCTTAACCTAGCAGGCATTTTGTAAGCCTGCCCCCCAACCCATTAATGATCTCCCACTGTGGGCCAGTCAGGGGCAGGATGGTGGCTGCCCCAGACAACACAGCAGCCTCTATGGTCACTGTATGCGCTGTCTGTGGACTCAGAGGGGCAGCCCTCCTGCTTCCAAAATGCAGGCTCCCCGGGGGCATGTGCAGAGCCCCAGCCACCTTTGTTTTCTCAAAGCCTAGCTCAAAACCAGGCACAAGGTGAGGCCCCCCCCCCCCCACTGATGTCTATGGAATGAACAAACATGCCCCTTTCACAGAAGTGATGGGAAGTTCCCGGTGAAGAGCAAGATACTTGGAGTAACCTGAAGGGTAGTAGGGGAAGGGTTGGTGTGACAGGTTTAGTTTTCCCATCTGTAAACCTCACAGGGATGGCATGTCTGCACAAGGTGGTGTGAACAGAGGGACAGAGCTTGCATGGATCAAATGGGATGACGCACATAAGGTATCTAGAGATAACGTGGCACACGGTAAGCATTCACATGTTACGTATTGTTCTTACAATTATTATCTCACCCCAACTTGAGGACCAGGTCTGAGCACTCCCAGGAATAACCATTCCTCACCAGTCTTCCTGGGCCAACAAAGGATCCATTCTAGAAGGTTCTTTCAAGCTTCTCATGCTCTTAGTTCCTCATAGGCATGGGCTTGGCTCAGGAATATTTTTCACCCAGAAAAAAACTAACTCTCACACCAAATCCCAGGTTGGGGGGCTGTTCAGGCTTCTTGGGTGATCATTTAATACATTCCCCTCTGTTCACAGAAGAGAAGCCTACAAACCAGAGATGGTTCATTTCCAGGTTTGTCAGGCATCCCCCAGCTGTGAGGGACCCACTACTTCCTGAGCCTCCTGGGAGGCTGGGAGCCACCTGGGACCTAGTTGGCTACAGGCCCAAAGGTCACACAGCCTCAGGACATACCCAGCATTCCTCCCAACCAGCCTGGAGAAGTTCTCCTAGAAAATTATTCTTGATTTTCTAAGATGTGGAGAAGACTAAAGGCGGATGATAAATGGCCATAGCTTTGTCAGGTTAATAACGTTCTACCCTACCCAGTGCCAAGGCAGATACAGTGCATGGCCATCCCACAGGACTCTGGCAATTCCCCCAGGGAGCGGTTAAAGTAGAGCCTTCCCACAGCACAGATGGTAACAGGTTTGCAAGGCCACGCCTTGCCCAGGTGTCAAGAGGACCATAGCAGAGTCAGGAATTCATTCAATTCCGCTACCATTCTGAGGGTGGACCCACCATCCGAGGGCCCAGGGCACTAGGTCCATCTGAGCAGGGCGAGGAATGCATTTTTCTCCCAACCTTAGAAGGAGCTCTGGTATGGGATCACTGCCCCCATCCTCTCCCTGCCCCCACGCACCGATCCTGGCCCAGGTTCAGCTCCTTGGTGAGGAACTCGAAGAATCGGGCGCTGTGGCCACGGTTGTCCTCGGCTGTGCCTACCACACCGATGGAGGAGATGAGGAGTTGCGCGCAGGGCTCCGTGGAGCCGTTCACCGCCATGGCCAGACCTGGTCGCACCGTTACGTTCACGCGCTGCGGGGAACACGAAAGTTTCACCTGAAGCCCGTGCAGGCCGAGTTCGCGCTGAGGACCCGGGAGGACGAGAGCCGACAAGCTCCGGCCCCTGGGGTCAGGGCTAGAGGCTCGGGGCGGGGTCCTTGACGGTCACGTCGGTGTCAGGGCCAGGGAAGGCAGCACGGAGCAGACATGAGGGGTGGGGAGAGCGGGAGGCCAGGGCCTGGCGGGCGGGGACCCCTGCGACGAAGAGCCCGGGTCGCGGTGGGGAAGCCAGGGCGCGGACAGAGCCCGACCCCCGGCCCACCAGCCTCCTCCCGGCGGGTGCTCCCCGGCCCACGCTCACGTCCTCAGGTTTGCTCAGGATGGCTGCAGTGGCCGCGCAGAGCCGCTTCTCCAGTCCTGCGGGCACACGGCCGGCGGGCAAGTTCGTGTCCAGCTCGACGAACGGCATGTCTCGCCGGAAGGAACAGGTGGGCCACAGCAGCAGAGAAAGAACGCACCAAGTCCGGGTCGCTGTTCCCAAGGGTAGCGGACTAGGCAGCAGGGGCCGGGCGCCACGGAAACCAGGCTCCTTATTGGCTGGGCAGGCAGCAGCGCCCCCGGATTGGCTGCATAGTCTACACCACCCTCCTCTGCTGGCGCTGACTTCCGGAAGTCCTAAGGCCGGACCGGGAGAGGGGGAAGAGTGAGGTGTGTGACGCTGTCCCAAGCCGACTGGCTGAGCCACGGCCCGGCCCCACAGTGTCCCGGCCTCTACCGACACACTGGCCGGGGGTTTTCTGGCTCCCTGGGCTGCTGGGTGGTGCAGTCCTCTGCTTCCTAGCCCATATTTAGATTGTTAACCCCGAAAATAAAATAGCCAGTTATTTTACCAGTAAAAATGGGTTTCTTCGAGGATGGCAGAGAATTGCAATTTGGGACACGCAGCCTAAGACAAAACCACAGCCAAGTCCAACCAACAAAGAAGAGAAACGGTTTTTGTTTTTTTGTTTTGTTTTTTAAAGATTTTTTATTTATTTATTTGAGAGAGAGAATGAGAGAGAGCAAGCACATGAGAGGGGGGAGGGTCAGAGGGAGAAGCAGACTCCCTGCCGAGCAGGGAGCCCGATGCGGGACTCGATCCAGGGACTCCAGGATCATGACCTGAGCCGAAGGCAGTCGCTTAACCAACTGAGCCACCCAGGCGCCCGAGAAACGTTTTTTAACAGAGGAAAGGGAGGAGTTGGGACTGTTACAAACAAAAAGTCTGCGGGAATAAGCTGAAAGAGTGTGGTCGCGTTTCAGTGGCTGAGTTGTGACAGTGTCGCACTGGATGGACGGGGCAGGGGGGTTGGGGGTATCTTTCTTTCCTCTGCTGGTAGTATGTAGTCTTCTTTCCCTTGGGGATGCAAGGTAGGGTTCTTCCTGTTGGGGTTGCGAAGAGCTGCAAGGAGTAGTAGGTGTGAGAGCTCCCCCTTCTGGCCTCCCGACTTTATTGTAAATGAGGTTTTCTTTATGCCGTTTCACAAAATGGGGGTTTGAACACACCCAAAACATACACACCTGTAGGGGCCTTTACCGGGCTCCATCCTAATTTTTTTTTTTTTACTGTGTTGCTACCATTTCCAAGTAAGGCGACTTCACGTTATATGTAGGAATCTACACTTCTCTTGACCAGGAGCCAGGTGACACTTGCGAGTTCAGGTGGGGCTGGACAGAGAACCTCTGGCTCACTACATCCCTACCTGGCCCCGACAGACATCTGCCTTTGTGGCCTCTTGCACCTGTGGTAACCTCGTCTCATAGTGAAGTATTGTCCATCAAGGGATGAAAGCCAGGTCCTAGTCAAATTACCAGCCATGTTTACAGTACCCTATATTTTTATGGTCAAAACAAAATGTGTCACTTAAAACATGGAAATCTGGGGGTGGATGGGTGGCTCAGTCAGTTAAGTGTCTGCCTTTGGCTCAGGTCATGATCCCAGGGTCCTGGGATCTAGCCTGGTAGCAGGCTTCCTTAGGGAGTCTGCTTCTCCCTCTGCCTCTGCCCCTCACCCTGCCCCCCCCACCCGCTTGTGTGAGCTCTCTCTCTCTCTCAGGAATAAATATTTTTTAAAAATATGGAAATCCTGTTGATATGGCTAAACATGGCACTCTCATCAGTGTTGCAAATTTGTTTGACTTGTAAATGAAAATGCAATTGAAATTTTGTGGGTGTATATGAATAATTTCAATTACACTTCTAAAATTCTATATGAGTGTGCACATTAGAGGAGCCTTGGGGCGCCTGGCTGGCTCAGCCAGGAGAGCATGCGACTCTTGATCTCAGGGTTGCAGGTTCAAGCCCCATGTAGAGATTACTTAAAAATAAAATCTTAAAAAAAAGAAAAGGAGTCTCCATGAGAAGGCAGGCAGTTTATTGGATAACTAAGATATCAGAGGGTCTAGGACACAAGACAGGTAGATTCTAACAGTCTTGAGGAGAAAGGACGGGGACAGGTTGCAAGTCTGGGACCCAGGGTGGGGCACAGATAAGACAGTGGCCGGGTTCTGAGTAGGCTTGGGAGAGCAAGGCCTCTCAGTTGATGGGGTTTTGGAATGTAGGTGAGGTTCAGTGGGGTGGTGTCGGGAGCGACAACTAAGAAAGAATTCTTGAGACGTCTTTGGTGCAAAATGGTGGTTTATCAAAGCACGGGGACAGGCCCCGTGTGCAGAAAGAGCTGCAACTCCGGGGTTGTTAGGGGTGGCTGATTATATACCATGGGGTTGGGGGAGGTAAGGAAAAAGGTTTCAAGAGAACTTTCATATGCTAAGGAGGACCTGCAAGATAGGGAGGCCTCGCCATTGTCAAGTTAAGGTTGTTTTTCCCCTCTAGCAAGGCATTAACATTAAGATAGTTGGGAACTTTCTGGAGGAACATTACATTCTGCCCACTTCAAGTATCTGTCGATGGGCTGCAGGTTATAAGGACATTTAATTGTATTTGCATTCCCTTCTGGAAGCTATTGCTAAGCCTTTTGTAAGTAAACTGAGGGAGACTCAGGTCTTGCAGGATTGGGGTCTCTAGTTAACTATTTGTTTTTCCTTTTGGGCATCCAGGAGTGCCTGAGGAATGTCACATATATCCCATGGGGGGGCGGGGTACGGGGTGTCAGCTTCTGCTTTGTCCTCAGCTTGCCGTCTGTTCCCTCATCAGCAGCAGCACCCAGAGTGCCAGGAACTAACCTGGGACTTCCCTCCCTGCAAGGAGCTTCATAAACCAGCCCTGCACCCAACCCACCAGAGGGAGGACAGTGACCTAAGAGCACAAGGCCATGCCTGATTCAGACATCTCTTCACCAGCGTGAACCCCATCTATGACATGTGCTCAGTCAAGGGGTTGCTGAACCAGCTTTGCTCCAGGGTTGAGGGGAGGGAAGCACTGGGGCTAAGGAGACTGGGGGGTGTAGGGGGGTGTCATCTGACTTGGCCTGGAGCTGGGGAAGTCAGGGAAGCCTCCCTGGAGAAGTGAAAGGTGACAAATGCCTAAAGACCAGAAGGGGCACCGGGCAAAGGTGAAGACAGACCCTATTAGCAATGAAAACAGCCTGAGCCAAGGCCAGGAGGTGGAGGTGAGAGCTGGGAGAAGGGGTCTAAAAATGATGGGCTACTGTGTGCAACCAGAAGGCGGTGCCCTGGAGGGGTGGGCAAGGCCTTGAATGCAAAGTTCAGTGATTCATACTTTAGCCCCAGAGCAGTTCAGCACCATGGAAAGTTTCAAACACAGGAGAGACAGGGTCAAATATGTGTTTACTAAGCTCTTTCCAGGGGTGACACTAAGTCAGAGTGGAAGGAGCGGGAGTGGAGTGTGGAGACAGACAGAAGAAGGAACTAAGACCTGATGCTTGGAGGGAACCAGGGACCAGAGACTGGAGAGTATGTCTTGCTCACAGCCTAGGAGGGACAACTTCATTCTGACAAGAGTCTCCAACATCTTTGCAAGCCTGGCCTTCCACTCACTGCAGTAAACCCTGAACAGAGGGCTTCAGCTTCTCCTTTATGGCCGGGTCAGCTGGAGGCAAGTCCTTGACCTTCATGACAGCTGCTTGTGCCTCCTGAAAGAGATCCTTCCCCACCTCGGCCTCCACACGTTGGCGCCATGCAGCCAGCTTGGGTCGGCTTTTGAAGACTTGGCAGCCAGCACTGACAGGCTATGGGGACAGGAAGCCAAGTGGAGGGGGTAGGCATGCTCAAGCACAAGCCAGGATGACCTAGTTGAGTAATTCCCCAGGGTGGATTTTCCCTCCTTGGCCACAACATGTAATAGGCTGGATGTTCTCTGGGAGACACTGGAAGCTTCTCAGTATTGCTGCAGGATAGGGTCTGAAGCCCCATTTTACAGATGAGAACACTGAGGCTCAGAGAGGGGAGTGACTTGCCCAGGGTCCCACAACCAGGAAGGGCAACATTGGCTCCCTCCCAGGACACCCCACTGCCCAGTGGACCACCCCATGGCACTCACATGCATCAGCTCTGTGATGGCCACCAAGTCAGCCACTGAGATGTGAAGTCCAGCAACGAAGTCCTGGTCCTTTAGGAACTTGTCCTCAAGCAGCTGCAGGCACCTGTCCAGCTCAGCCAGGGTAGATGCCAATGTCTCAGGGGGCACCTGTTCACCCAGGAACACTGGGAACATCATCTGCTGGATGGGCGGGCAGAGAGAAGGCTTAGGGTCTGCTCAAAGCCTAGCCTAGTTCCTGCTCTCATCCAATCTACCACCAGGCCTTCAAATCTCTCCTCACTCCGACCCACTCCTTCCACCCACGGCCACCACCAGCCCAGGCGTCATCTTCTACTCCAACATGGACAGCCTCCACTCTCCCTAGGGCCTCATGCAAGGCAGCCAGTGGGGGGGAACTTCTGGAATCCCAGTCTGCCCATAACACCCCCTGCATAAAGCCTTCCATGGCTCTCCACTACCCTCACCATGAAGGCCTCAACACAGGGCCCCTCCTCAGTGCAGCAGTCACCCTCTCCCCACTCCCCACCTCCTTCTCCACCCCAGGCTTCTCAAATGGGATGATGCATGTGAATCCCTCTGGGATCTGGTTAAAGTGCACATTCCTAATCTGAATGCCTGGGTGGTGCCTGAGACTCTGCATTTCTTTTTTTTTTTTTAAAGATTTTATTTATTTGAGAGAGAGAGACACAGCGAGAGAGGGAACACAAGCAAAGGGAGTGGGAGAGGGAGAAGCAGGCTTCCCACGGAGCAGGAAGCCCGATGCGGGGCTCGATCCCAGGACCCTGGGATCATGACCCGAGCCGAAGGCAGACGCTTAACGACTGAGCCACTCAGGTGCCCCAAGACTCTGCATTTCTAAGTTCCCAGGTGGTCTGATGCTCCTGGTCCCTGGACCACAATTTGAGTACCTAAGGTCTATACTCACTCTGACTTCTCTCCATTCTGCCTTCAAACCCACCAGGCTCCTGCTCCTACCAGCTCTTCGGGGTTCCTCTTTCTAGCCCCGAGAGGCTCGAGGAAGACACTTCTAAGGTTATAGAAACCTGCACTTTGCCCAAGGGCCCTTCAGAACAGTGGTACTCTACCTGCAGCAGAGTATGAGCATACCCTTCTCATGCTCCCTCCCATGAACAGGGCACCCACTGTGTGCCAAGCCCTTTGTAAGTACCCTACAAATAACAATTCAGAGCACACATCTCAAAAACATCTGTACATTTGATAGGTAAAAATGGTATGTGTGTGCTGTTTTAGTGTGCATTTACTTGATTCTTACTTAGGTTAAATGTATTTTCATCCACTTAATGACCATTTCTCTCTGTTCTTCAAGTAAATCTCCGCTGGTTTCCTGTGCCCATTTTTCTCCTGTGCCTTTGTTTGAGGGCTTTCTGAGAGCATCTTTTTTTTTTTTTTTTTTTTTTAAGATTTTATTTATTTATTTGAGAGAGAGAGAATGAGAGACAGAGAGCATGAGAGGGGTTAGGGTCAGAGGGAGAAGCAGACCCCCTGCCGAGCAGGGAGCCCGATGCGGGACTCGATCCAGGGACTCCAGGATCATGACCTGAGCCGAAGGCAGTCGCTTAACCAACTGAGCCACCCAGGCGCCCCATCTGAGAGCATCTTAAATACTAAGAATGTTACTTCTTTCAGGGGCAGCTGGATGGCTCAGTTAAGCATCCAACTCTTGATTTGGGCTCAGGTCATGATCTCAGGGTGGTGAGATGGAGCCCAGTCGGTCAGTCTCCACGCTCAGGAGGGAGTCTACATGAGATTCTCTCCCACTGCCCCTCCCTGCACCCAGTTCATGGGTGGGTGCGTGTGCATGCTCATGTGTGCTCTGTCTCTCAAATAAATGAATCTTTAAAAAAAGTGTTATTCTTTTTTTAAAAAAAGATTTTATTTATTTATTTGAGAGAGAGCACAGAGGGATGGGAAGAGGAAGAAGTAGACTACCCGCTAAGTAGAGAGCCCAGTGCAGGGCTCGATCCGAGGACCCTGAGATCATGACCTGAGCCAAAGGCAGATGCTTAACTGACTGAGCCACCCAGGCACCCCTTTCTTTTTTTTTAAAGATTTTATTTATTTATTTTAGAGAGAGCAAAAGCAGGGGGAGGAGAAGAGGGAGAGGGAGAAGCAGACTCCATGCTCAGTGCAAAGCCTGACCCAGGGCTTGATCCCAAGACCCTGAGATCAAGACCTAAGCTGAAATCAAGAGTCTGATGCTTAACTGACTGAGCCACCCAGGCACGCAAAATTTACTTCTAACAAATCTTTGCCAGTTTTTTGCTTGTTTTAAGTTTAATCCTTTCCTCCTTACACAAAATGTCATTGTTATGCATAAAATCTATTAGGCTTTTCTTTAAGTCTTTCAGTGTTTTTAGGCTTAGAAATCCTTGAATACCCAGAAATCAGATCAACTTTATTGAAATGACGCCTCATTTCTTCCTAGTTTGAGATTTTTCTGATTCCCAGCAGCTCAGGAATCAGGGCACATTGGGGGAAATCACTCCCTGGCTCTGCCCTGGCTTCCCCTCTGGGAAACAAGTTGGCTGGACTAGAGAGTCTCCGGCATTCTAGAATTTGGTGTTCTAAGGCCTCAGGTCTGAGCGGAATTTTTTTTTTTTTCAAGATTTTATTTATTTATTTGAGAGAGAGAAAGTGAGCAAGAGAGTGAGACAGCACAAGCAGGGGGAGTGGCAGGCAGAGGCAGAGGCAGAAGCAGATTCCCCGCGGAGCAGGGAGCCCGACATGGGGCTCGATCCCAGGACTCCGGGATCAGGACCTGAGCCGAAGGCAGATGCTTAACAGGCTGAGCCACCCAGGCGCCTGAACAGAATTTTTTAAACAGGAAGCACTGTCGCTTGAGCATCCTCGAAGGGTCCCCGTCCTGCCATAGCTCACCTTCTGCCACATGGCTCGAGTGCAGCTACTCCGCAGGGCTGTGTGCTGCCAGGCTAGGTACTCGTCCACACGGGCACGGGCCTGCAGGTCCTGGGGGTACCAGTGGTCGGGGACCTCATACTTGCGACTCAGATACAACAGGATGGCCACACTGGGGGACACGGAGGGGGTGAGGAACATGTACTAGTCACTTTCCAGCCACTCCACAGGGACTAGGCCCCAGGTGGAGGCTGGCCCCCACTGCTCACATTTCCCCAACTCCTATGGGTGGAGCATTACACTATCTCTGCACCATGATGCAGAGTAGGAATGTGAGGCTCAGAGAGGTTAGATGACTGCCTAGGGTCACACAGCTCTACGTTGGGTCATCCTATCATCTGAACTAAGGGCACCGAGTGAAAAACAAAATGTCTTGGGATTTCAGAAGGAGGGTGATGGGGTACTCAGAGAAAGCTTCCAGGAGGGGAAGGGGGGCCCAACATGGTTCCTGAAAGACAACAGCAACTCAGATAGCACTCCCCACCATATCCCATGCATGGTCACGACAGGAGCAAGGAGAGCTGTCCCCTCACACTCCCTGGGGCTGGGACAAAGCCTCCCAGGTGAATGGGTCACTGCTTCCCACCCTGTCCCACTCTCCTCTCTACCTGCCCAAAGCCTCCAGCCTCCTCCCCCAGGAAGCCCTCTCTGACCTCCTCCCCTCCCCTCTCCCTCTACCATGTCTGGCCTGTGCATCATGTCTGGCCAGAGCACCATGCCTCCATGGATGTTGGACTGTCCAACGACCAGAGGTTCTGAAGCCAAGTGGAACGTGAATCTGGCTCTACCACAGAGGTACTATGTGGCCTCAGTAAAGGATATCACTACTCAGTCACCAACCTGGAGGCTGGCCTGGGTTCTCATCTCTCCCACCTACCTCCATCTCTTCAGCACACTCTTGGGCTTGACCTTCAAGGGCAGTCAGAACTGACCACCACACCCCCCTGTACCACCACCTTGGTGTGGGATCCCAGCACCTCTCTCCTGGATAAGCATAGTAGCTTCTCACCCCAGCCAGAGGGATCCTTTAAAACCTAAGGTGGATCTCAGCTCTCCTCTGCTTAGACTCCTGCAATGGCCCCATCTTACCTACAGTAAAAGCCCAAGTCTTCCTGGCCCCACATGCTCCCCTCCGACCTCATGCCCTGCTTACTGCCCCTCCCTCACCCCAGCCACGCTGGATGTCTTGCCTCTTCAACCTGTCCCCCAAGCATTGTCCCCCTTCATAGCCTTTGGCGTTGTTGTTCCCTCCAGCCAGAACACTCTTCCCAAATACCTTGCTCCTCTGTTCCTGTAGGTCTCTGCACAGATGCCTCCTCCTCAAGGGGCCCTTCACTCAACATCTTACTCAAAATTGCACACACCCCCACTCTTAGCCTATTTTCTCCATGGGTTACACCTAACAGAGATTAGCAGTCCCCTCTTCTAGAATATAAGCTCCAGGAGGCCAAGGGCTTAGAACTGTTCACTGCTTTGGCGCCACAGCCTAGATGGTTCTTGGCCCTGGTGGGTGCTCAGCAAATAGCCACTGAAGCTCTCTGGGTGCTCTCTTGACTCCCAGGGCAATAGTACTTGCCCCCAAGATTTGTAGAAGTGGTAGGGTACAGCTACTCCTCAAAATTTAGCTCACCTTCCATCTGGGGGCTGGGCTGGCAGAGAGGAGGCCTGGAAACAGGCTGGGCCCTGTGACCTTGGGCAAGCCCCTCCTCTCTGGGCTTCAGTTTCCTCCTTTATACAATGGGCTGGAGGGGCGGAGGGGTGGGGGGGGGGGGCATGCCATGACTTCAATAGCTCCTCCCAGCCCCAGGCTCCTCTGCCTGCTGGGGCTGCCACAGGTGCTCAGGGCACACAAGCCGTGATCCAAGCCATCAACAGTAGATACACAGATGGCTGGCTGGTCTCACAAGGCCTGGGTAGCAGCCTGGGGACCTGATACCTCTCGGCCAAAGTGAAGTCCCCGTCCTTCAAGGCTGGCACCTTCTTCAGGGGATTCACCTGGGCAAAAGCATCGCTGTGGTGCTGGCCTGTGGGAGAGAGCAGTGAGGCTGGTGAGAACTCTGAGCCCCCCTGAGGCCTCTCCCCCACCGCCACCCCAACGTCCAGGCCCTAACTTTCTGAGGTGGGCAACAGGAAAGAGACCACTCTCCTGGCCACCAGATCACAGACCCTGACACCACCAGAGGCCCACCCTTCCTGCGTCCACCCCCCTGGGAACCCGGGCCAAGCAGCATCTCAGCTTGGCCATGAAGGGAGGGTGAGTCCCTGCAGCTGCAAGTCACCCCCACCCCCAGCCCCAGCCAATTCATCCATATGTCAGACACTCCAGTCTCCTCCCTGGGCTCTAGGCTTGCCCCTGCAATCCATCTTCCTATGCCAGCTGGGTGCCCTGTCCACACCACACCTGCCCGTGGCCCCCAGTCCAGCCTCATTCTCTCCAGGACCTCCTGCCCTCTTCAGTCACCCAGCCTCCAGCAGCTCAGCTCTTCTTTCTGTCCCGTGCCAAACTCTCAAAACTCCTTCCCCAATGGGGGTTCGCAGGTCTGTTCACTTCTGCATTCCTTGAGCTGGGCCAGTGCTGGAGGGTACAATTACTGTGTGCGGAGTCAGAGGGCCTCCGTGGAACCAGGCTCCAGCCTGGCCATAGGCCCACCTATGGGCCTCTTTGCCCTTCTCCTGGGTGAAGAGAATCAGCCCTACCCATTCTCCCTCCAGAAAATGCCTCTGTGCCCAGCCCCCAACCCAAGAAGGGCTGGAAAGGTGGAGCAAGGTGGCAGCATAGTACTTGGTGGCCCAAGCTGGGGGCACCAAAGACAGAAGGTGGGCAGGCTCAGCCCAGAAGAGATCTCCCCCCTGGCCTGCCCAAGGGTAGGCCTGCTGTCCAACTGTCGTGCGGTCCCATTACAGCCCTGCCCCTCCACTGGATCCTGTAAATGTGGAGGGGAGGTAGGCAGGCCTAGGTAGAAGTAAAGAGGAGCCCAGATAGAGGTGGAACCGCCTTCTGCAGGCAGCTGCAGACATTCAAGAGACGCAGGCTACTCCAATTCAGAAATGAGGAGGCAGTTTCATTGTTTTCTCCAAGCCCGGGGGCGAGGGCGGGCGTGGGGGAGGTATTGGGGCACTCACTCCACTTCCCCACACCCCCCCTTCCCGCCCCCCACCCCACGCCCCCCACTGCTCCCTCTCTCGGCTCTGCTCCCTCTCAACCTGTATTTCTTTTTAAAGATTTTATTTATTTATTTGACAAAGAGAGACAGCGAGAGGGGGAACACAAGCAGGGGGAGTGGGAGAGGGAGAAGCAGGCTCCCCGCTGAGCAGGGAACCCGATGCGGGGCTCGATCCCAGGACCCCGGGTTCACGACCCGAGCCAAAGGCAGACGCTTAAGACTGAGCCTCCCAGGCGCCCCTCAACCTGTATTTTGAAAAACGTTTCGTATTCACTAGGCAAAGATCGGGGCTCTTGAAAAAGACACAACCGATAACCGATTACACAGTTTCCGTACTGGAGGGTGTGTCCTCCAGTCGGTCTGCCGCGCCGGCGGGGGGGGGGGGCCCGTCAGCACACAGGCGCCCCCGACCGCAGGGCCTGCCTCCCTGCCAGGCCCACCTTTGAGCAGCTCCACCGGGCGCAGCTCGAAGGGGATGCCGTTCTTCTTGGCGAAGATGTAGACGGCGCGGCAGGGCTGGGACAGCAGGTCCAGGTAGAGCTCTAGGCCCATGGCGGGAGCAGCGGACCACCCCCGGGTCGCACCCAGGGTATAAGACCGGGAACAGAAACGGCCAGGCCACCGAGCCTACAGCGGAGCGCAATCAGGGGGAGAGCGGTTGGGATGGGGGTGGGGCGCCTGAGCCCCGCCACACCCTCCCCGCCCACTGGCTGGCTCTAGAGAACTTTGGGCCAATCAGCGGCGCCCCAGCTCTCCCTCCTTCCCTTCCCTGGAATCTGGACTGCAGTTCTCTTGGTGGAGAGGACGCTGGGAGACTTGGCCTCTGACCTGAGATTTCGTTGCCAGGTCACACCCCTTTCCCGGACCTCAATGTCTACCTTTGTCAAATGGTGCAGTGGATGATGGTAATGGGAACGGGACGCCAAGGACGCTTCCAGCACAGACCCTCAGTGAATTTAGGATCGAAAGGGCTCGGCTGCCTTCAGTTGGCCCAAGCCACCTCCCCAGACTCAAGGAGGGGACTGAGAGAGAAGGGGCTTCTAAGTCCCCAGGAACACAAAGGGAGGCAGAGAACGGAGGTACAGTAGCCTCCCCTGGGCCCAGTGCCCAGGATGGAGGCTGCGGAGGTTTCTGGACCCCAGCTCCTTACAGAGCCCTGGCCCAAACTCCAGGTAAAGAATGAGCCACCCCTCCCTAATCCCTGGGGTCATATTCATTACAACCCAGCTAAACTAATCCTTCTAGCAAAAGGCGGAAGCCAGTGGGTCCCACCCAGAGGTTTGCAGGGGGGCCTGAAACTTCCTCACTTCCTTTGCAGAGCCAAGTTCCTCCAACTGACACCATCTGGCCCCTGAGGTCAGTGGTTATGAACCCCCATTCCCTAAGAGAGGCTCTTGGGGTAAGAAGACCCTGCCCCCAAAGCCAAGATTCACAGAAAACCCCTTGGCAAGAGGATGTTATTGGAAAATTTAAGTAAGATTTAAGTAAAACCTATACCCTCAGGAGACTGCCTTCCTGTGCTAGGGCTGGAGCCCTCTCCAGTCTGGGAGGGGCCATGTTCTCCATCCCCTTCATTGCCCTGCCCTCCTGCACAAATCACTTTGGCAGGATCACTATAATATCCAATTTCCCTGCTTCCTCTTTGGTCACCCTCAAGTGCAAGCCCTCTCACCCCCCCCCCCCCCGCCCTGGGGAGCCAGAATATTATTTTAAAATACAATGTGGTGGGGTGTCTGGCTGGCTCAGTCAGTAGAGCATGCAACCCTTAATCTCAGGGTCATGAGTTCAAGCCCCACAGTGGGTGTGGAGCTTACTTAAAATAAAATATAAAGAGGGGCACCTGGGTGGCTCAGATGGTTAAGCGTCTGCCTTCGGCTCAGGTCATGATCCCAGGGTTCTGGGATTGAGCCCCGCATCGGGCTCCTTGCTCAGCGGGAAGCCTGCTTCTCCCTCTCCTTCTACTGCTCCCCCTGCTTGTGCTCTCTCGCTCTCTCTGTCAAATAAATAAATAAAATCTTAAAAAAAAATAAAATAAAATATAAAGAAAGAAAGAAATGCAATCTGGGCACACTATGCCTATTTAGGGTTTACAGATCATAGGCATGGCCTTTAAGGCCCTGCATGACTGATTCCTGACCAGGAGAGCTGCTGTTTAGATTTGCCCCTCCTGATCAGTTCAGCAGAACAGAGGCAGGACTCATGAGCTACAGTACTTGATGCCAAAGGGCCATGTCCTGGGAGGTTGGCCCAGCCAACTGATTGATCACCATGCCTATAGTCACCACATATGGGATGCCTGCTGATTCCTATGCTGTCTGATAAATCACTTTCTCCAAGAATTAGAAGAGTAGAGGGCATTTGTTAATTTCACTCTTGGCAACCATCATGGGGAAGCTGACCCATAGGGCCTCAGAAGGGGGGTTGTCTTTCGGATAGAGACCAAGACCAGGGCCAAGACAGAAGGTCAAATAAATCACACCTCCGAGTTAGAAGTGTAGGCTCAGGCTTAGCCCAGGTTTATTTCCCAAACTGAAAACAAGATGCAGTGATTAAAGGAGATAAGATCTGGCTATTCCGTTCTCATTGTGGCTTTTAAGCAGCTGTGCAAGATGGTACGGGTGTAGGGACCTGACCTGGGAGCACAGGTGCAGTGGGACTGACCAGGCAAATCACTACTCCTCTGAACCTGCCTCCCATGGGACAGTGGAAATGAAGGTGCTTTGTGAACTGCCACGGTCAAGCGCGGGGACTGGGCTTCCCGGCTCACCAGATCATGGCCAGCACCAGAGGCATCAGCTTCTGCTTTATGGTGGGGTCTGCAGGTGGAGAGTCCTTGGCCTTCAGGATGACCTCATGGGCCTCCCGGAAGAGATCCTTCCCCACTGCTGCCTCCACACGCTGGCACCATGCCGCCAACCTGGGTCGACCTTCGAAGACTTGGCAGCCAGCACCCACAGGCTGCAGGGAGAAAGGGAACAGGATGAGGGTGGATGGGTAAGGTCAAGGATGGCAGCATCTGCCTGGTTTGGGGGCCCCAGAGCTCCAGAAGAGGCTTCCACACATAAGCCTGGCACATGGCCAGGTGGGGGGCAACATAAGCCCAGGGCCCTCCCTGCCTGGCAGGCCACCCTATCCATAGCACTCACATGCATCAGCTCCGTGATGGCTACCAGATCAGCCAGCGAGATGTGAGGCCCGGTGAGAAAGGCCTTGTTCTGGAGGAACCTGTCCTCAAGCAACTGCACGGTCACATCCAATTCAGCCGGCGTGGCTGCCAACATCTCAGGAGATACTGGCTCACCCAGGAAAACAGGGAACATCACCTGGGAGGTGGGGAGGCAAAGTAGAGGGTTAGGGGCCAGCCCAGCCTCAGGGGCAGGAAGGCAAGTGTGCCTCCCCCGCCCCAGTTTGAGCTACTTTCTGGTTCCATGCGCCTTTCTTCTAAGGCTGGGCTAGGCCCGCAGGGAAATTCCCAAAGGACCACCTCTCCCAAAAATATTCCTGCTTCCGTGTTCTCTGATGGCTGAGCCTCGGGGGCATCTGACAGAAGGACCCAAACTCAGGGGGGGACTTGAACCATGAATTTTATACTTTGGAAGTATAAATCTAGCCTAGGGACAGTCTATGTTATAACCTCCTTCCCCCTGAATGTAAAGTCAGTACCTCTTACTGTATAATTAGGAGGATGAGCTTGTAAGGTTTCCACTCTGCCATTTACAAAGCGTGTGACCTAAAGCAAAATACCCAAACCCTCTGAGCCTCAATTTCCTCATCTACAATATAGAAATAATAGTACATGACTCCTCTTGTAAATGGAAAAGTGGGACCCAGAAAGAGAGGGACAGTCAGTTGCCCGAGATGGCACAGCCAAGAAAAGACTAAGCCAAGAGTAGAAGGGACATTTTCTGGCAACGAGCTACCAGGAACTAAGGAGGAGGGCCAGGAAAGAGTGGTGTCTAGGATTCTGGGAGGAAGGTGTTTTGGGGGAAGCCATCAACAGCCTCATGGGTTGGCAGAGCTGTCGGGAGATACTAGTGGATGGGGAGCAAGGGAAGACTGCTTCATGCTTCATTTGGTAAAGTTGCTTGGGGGAGCCTGGGATTTAGGTAAACAGGACTAGGATTGTACATGAGCCCTGGCTTCGGGCTTCAGTTTCCTCCTCCATACAAGGTAGAGAGAATCAGCAGTCGCCCACTGGTGCCCTGGAGGCCAGCCCTAAGCTAATGACATTCCTTTGGCTACAGAGTTTCTAAAAATACGGATCGGGGCGCCTGGGTGGCTCAGTCAGTTAAATGTCCAGCTCTTGATTTCAGCTCAGGTCATGATCTCAGTATCATGGGATTGAGCCCCACGTCGGGCTCCACACTAGGCATGGAGCCTGCTTAAGATTCTCTCTCTCTCTGTCCCTCCCCTCCCCACTCTCTCTCTAAAAAAATAATAATAGTAAAAATAAAAATATAGATCCGTTGCTGAAATGGGGGCATTTCATATAGGAGTCCAGATTTCCAGCTTCTTTTTCTTTCTTTTTTTTAAGATTTTATTTATTTATTTGAGAGAGAGAGACAGAAAGCAAGCACAAGTGGGTGGAGGGGCAGAGGGAGAGGGAGAAGCAGACTCCCCTCTGAGCAGGGAGCCCAACTCAGGGCTCAATCCCGGGACCCTGGGATCAAGACCTGAGCCAAAGGCAGACGCTTAACCGACAGCCACTCAGGTGCCCCTCCAGCTTCTTTTTCATGTAAAGGGTGCTGGCCACAGGGTATCCCTGCTCAGTATCTAAGGCTGATGTTGGGGAGAAGCCACTCCTTCAGGAGGGCACAATGGGCTCTCACTCTGCACAACTGACCTAGCCCTCCTCCCTCATTTTTTATCGTCCTCACCCCTGCAAGAGATTGTCTACATTTCCATTCTGTTCTGGTTTGGTTGATCCAAAAATCTTAGTGTTTTTTTTTAATTTTTATTTTTTTTTAAGATTTTATTTATTTATTTGACAGAGACACTGCGAGAGAGGGAACACAAGCAGGGGAGTGGGAGAGGGAGCAGCAGGCTTCCCGCAGAGCAGGGAGCCCAATGCAAGGCTCGATTCCAGGACCCTAGGATCATGACCTAAGCTGAAGGCAGACGCTTAACGACTGAGCCACCCAGGCGCCCCAATTCTTAAGGTTTTAAAGAGTGGTTTTGTTCCTCTTTAAATATAAAAGATCATAGTAGGGTAATAAATACATTCTGATTTATTTATATAATGAATTACTATAGAGTAGTTAAAATGGATAAATTAGATCCACCCATGGCAATACAGAAAAATGTACATTGCAGAGTGATATGAGAGCATTTATATAAAATTTTAAACACTCAAGGCAAAACTTTATTTTGCCTATGACGACACCTAAGTGTAATAATGCATAAAATCGTGAACTGGAAGACTCCCACCAGATCCCAGAGCAGAATGGCCTCTCAGGAAGGAATGAGGGCAACGAAGAGGACTTTTGAATTTTTGTCCTCTGTTTCTGTTTTATATAAGAAATGAGAGGAGACAGAGAAATAAAGCCCATGACCCACAATTAGCCATACACTTCAAAAAATAAGGAATCCCACTTCTTTTTTTTTTTTTTTATGTTATTATGTTATGTTAGTCACCATACAATACATCATTGGTTTTTGATGTGGTGATCCACGATCCATTGTTTTCGTATAACACCCGGTGCTCCATGCAGTACGTGCCCTCCTTAATACCCATCACCGGGCTAACCAATCCCCCCTCCCCCTCCCCTCTAAAACCCTGTTTGTTTCTCAGGTCCATAGTCTCTCATGGTTCATCTCTCCCTCCAATTTCCCCCCTCCACCGTTTTTCCCTTCCTTCTCCTAATGTCCTCCATGCTATTCCTTATGTTCCACAAATAAGTGAAACCATATGATAATTGACTTTCTCTGCTTGACTTATCTCACTTAGCATAATCTCCTCCAGTCCCATCCATGCTGATATAAGTTGGGTGGGAATCCCACTTCTGATAAGGACATCAACATCACAAAACCATAGCTCCCATCGTAACAACGGTGGAAAGAACATAATCTTATCTTTCTTTAAAGCTATCAAAGAGTTATAGAACTTTTAAAAATAAAAAATAAAAGAAGGGGCAAAAAAAGAAAAAGAAAAAAAGCCGAAACCTATGAGTCTGATATGGTAGCCGCTAGGGACTAGCTCTTGAAACGTGGCCGGTCCTAACTGAGTTGTGCTGCGCATGCAAAATACACACCAGATTCCAAAGACACAGTACAAGAAAAGAATGCAAAATAGTGCATTAATGATCTTTCTACTGATTACATGTTACTATAATTTTTTTAATTTTTAATTATGGTAAGAGACACGTAGCATAAAATTTCCCATCTAACCATTTTTAAGTGTACAGTTCCACGGCACTAAGCACATTCACACCAGAAGCATGTACAACTATCACCGCAGAGATAGTATAGGGAAAGCAAGAGGGACTAAACTCCTGTGAAAGTCACCAGTCTGAGACAAGGGTTAAAAGTTTCCATAAGAAAAAAAAAAGTTTCCATAAGCTTGGAGACAAATATCTCCTTCTGGGAAAGGGAATGAATGAGAGATAAGAGCCATGAGGGAGTAATGGTTGCCTGGGCAAAATTAGAAGTAACAATTTAAAGCCTGCTTGCACAAGTATTTCTATTTTCCAGAAGCCCTAGAAGAATGTCGACCATGAAGAAAAGCATCTTGTGATTGTCTTGTGTCCACTAAAAAGTGACGCCCACAAGATAATGACCGTGGGACTGAAGGACACTTCCCCATTCCCAGCCCCTCACCCTCTGGAGAAGTGCCTTTATAAGCCTCACACGCTACCGAGGGGGGTAGCGACATTCCTCTTTCTTGTCGGCCCCCTTTTATACAAGCTATCTCTAATAAACTCCACCTGTTTTCTTGCTCTCAAGTTCAATGTTCATTTCTATGACATTGAGACTCAGGAACCTAGACTCAGGGGTTGAGTAACACCACCAACCATCTCCAGAACTTACTCATCATCCCAAACTGAAACTGTCCGCATTAACCAAAACTTCCCATACCCTCCTCCCCCAACCCCTGACAGCCATCCTTCCACTTTTTTGTCTTTAGGAACAGAACTACTTTAAGGATCTCATATAACTGGAATCATACATGGCTGGCTCAGACAGAAGAGCATGTGACTCTTTTTTTTTTTTTTTAAGATTTTTTTTTTTATTTGACACAGAGAGAGAAATAGAGAGAGAGTGCACAAGCAGGGCGAGTGGAAATCAGAGGGAGAGGCAGAAGCAGGCTCCCCACTGAGCAAGGAGCCCAGGACCCTGGGGATCATGACTGAGCCACCCAGGTGCCCCCTACCTTTTTTTTTTTTTTTTAGTCAGAACAACCAGTATTCACTGTTTAGATGAGAATGACAAAAAATGATTTTTTTTATTTATTTATTTTTTATTTTTTAAAGATTTTATTTATTTATTTGAGAGAGAGAGAGAATGAGAGACAGAGAGCATGAGAAGGAGGAGGATCAGAGGGAGAAGCAGACTCCCTGCCAAGCAGGGAGCCCGATGTGGGACTCGATCCCAGGACTCCAGGATCATGACCTGAGCCGAAGGCAGTCGCTTAACCAACTGAGCCACCCAGGCGCCCAATAAATGATTTTTTTTTAAAAAAATGACACACATAACACTTATTTAAAGACTTACTTAATAAACAGTCCACCTTTCAATATTAGCTCTTAACACTTCCATGGGATTGGCAGAAAGCAAATTCGTGACCCTGAAGTAATAGTAGGTCTCAAAGTGATAGAACCTGAGACTTGTCAGCTGATTCTCCTATCTTCATGTCATCGAGGAGGTAATGGGACAATATGAACATATTCGATTCCTAAGGTACCCTAAATGACCCACATATTCTTTAATATTCAGCTGTACTAAACAGGTTTTTTTGAAAAGAGTATGTGAAGAAGTTATCACTGCGCTTCATTGTGAACGGTATTTTCTGCTTCATTCTCATTTTCTTTTTTTTTTTTTAAAGATTTTATTTATTTATTTGAGAGAGAGAGAATGAGAGAGAGCACATGAGAGGGGGGAGGGTCAGAGGGAGAAGCAGACTCCCTGCCAAGCAGGGAGCCTGATGCGGGACGCGATCCAGGGACTCCAGGATCATGACCTGAGCCGAAGGCAGTCGCTTAACCAACTGAGCCACCCAGGCACCCCTCATTTTCATTTTCAACACCGATAGGATATGGTGCTCTTCCTAAAAGAAACTGTTCCCATTTGGGAATATATTCTTCTACTGATGTCCAGTAAAGAATCTCAAGAGAAGGGTGACTGGGTGGCTCAGTTGGTTAAGCGACTGCCTGCGGCTCAGGTCATGATCCTGTAGTCCCTGGATCGAGCCCCACATCGGGCTCCCTGTTCAGCAGGGAGTCTGCTTCTCCCTCTGAACCTCCTCCCCTCGTGCTCTCTCTCTCATTCTCTCTCTCTCTCTCAAATAAATAAATAAAATCTTTAAAAAAAAAAAAAGAATCTCAAGAGAAACCACCTCTGGTGATGGAATTGGGTGAATCCGGGTCTATAGAGACTTTTCTGATGCTTCTATATCCATTAAAAGACCAAGGTTCCTTTTACAAGCAGTCTCAGCTGCTTGCATCTGAGATGCCTTTTCCTTGTTTTCATCCATAAATTTATTCTCCATTTGTTGAAGTAACATTAATCTTTGTGATACTATTTCTTCATGTCTTTTATAAAGGTGAATTTCTTGAGCAAACAAGGATGTCATCTTTAGTCAAAGCTGCCTTATAAGCTTTCTGCTTGACTGAAGAGCCTGGGCCAATGCAGATAAAGATCAAGTGAAGTGCTCTTAAGGCTTAGAGCCTGAAGGCAAATCATCTGGTTGCGTGCAGAAGCTGAAGGTGACTGTCCCAGTCGCACTCGGACCTCATCCGTAAAGCTCTACCTTTTTTTGAACCTAATGTCTAGCACACCATAAAAAAAGGAAGAAAATGTGACCCATAATCAGGAGGATAAAAAAATGGCCAATAGAAATAGACCCACGGGGGACCGACGTATGAAAATTAGCTGACAAAGACTTTTAAGTAACTATTAAAAATATGTTAAAGAATTTAGAAGAAAAGATGGACCAAATGGGTAAACAGATGGTGAATTTCAGCACAGAAATGGAAACTTAAAAAAGAACCAAATGGAATTTCTAGAACTGAAAAATACATGTCTCAAAAAAAGACTGTATTAGGGGCGCCTGGGTGGCTCAGATGGTTAAGCGTCTGCCTTTGGCTCAGGTCATGATCCCAGGGTCCTGGGATCGAGTCCCACATCAGGCTCCTTGCTAAGTGGGGAGCCTGCTTCTCCCTCTGCCTCTGCCTCTCTCTCTCTCTCTCACTCTCATGAATAAATAAATAAAACATTTAAAAAAAAAAAGACTGTATTAGATGGGTTGGATAGCAACATGGGCACAACAGAAGAAAGAATTAGTGGAGTCAAAGTTAATTTCATAGAGACTATCCAAATGGAACAGAATGCAATGGTGCTTTAGCCCCTTTGGGGCAATGACCTCAGGGCCTCACCTAATGCCACAGGGCCCAGAGGCAGCTTCTCCGCAGGGCTGTGTGCTGCCATGCCAGGTACTCATCCCCAAGGGCGCAGGCCTGTACATCCTGGGGGTACAGTGGTTGGGGACTTTATACTTGCGGCTCAGGTAGAGCAGGATGGCCACGCTGCAGGGGAGGGATGACATGATGGGTGGAAGAAGGACACTGTGCTAGGGGCTTAACCAGAGTTCCTTCTTTAATCTTCCTGACGATGTGCCAAGGTATTTACCTCACTTTCCAGAGAAGGAAGCCAGGCTTAGACAGTGAAGGGACTTGCCCAGGGCACAGAGCCTTTGGTGGCAGGGCTGAGAGTCTTTCTGAGGCTAACACACGAGCTCATCCTACCACCGGGCAAAAGCCCACAGCAGAGTATCCTGCCAAGTGTTCAGAGACAGTCTCTGATCAGAGGGTCAGAGGGCTTCCTGGAGGAGACACCATCAAAGCTGAGCCTTAAATAAGCTCAGTTCTTTCCAGTTTGCATCCATTCTCATCCTCTGGCATCCAGACCAGCCTCAGATGGCCTGACTGCTCAAAAAGGCATTCCTCTCAACCTGCTGTTCTCCCTAAAGCACCCAGTAGGAAACACTGGGGCTGCTGCAGGATCATGGAACAGCAGAAAAGACCAGGCCCCTGGAGCTCTCCTCCTGCCCTAGGTTATGAGGGCTACCATGGTGTTGGGACAGGGATGGACCTGGAAGGCCCCTGAGGATGCACGAATTTGGGGCCATAGGAAAGCTTTCAGGAACTTGGGGTACCCCAAGGGTTGTGCACCCCAGCCAATAAGGGCAGAAAACCTCTGTTCCCTATTAAGAATCCTGTATCCATGCCCTGGCTTAACAACTCACTTGTCTGTACAAGAGCTCCTTTTCCTCCCAGCTAACGGTTCAAACCACCTCTGGGGAGGGCTGCAGGTCCCCGGGAGTCACAGACCTCCTGACAGTGAGAAAAGACACAGAAGAATGCAGAAATCACACAATGCTCCTGGCAGGTACCATGGGTACTCAACACTGGGTGACACAAGGACCCAGGACAGTAGAGAGCAGCAGAAAGAAAGAAAAAATGACACTGGCATAATGTTAGGAATTCTTGGAGGGATGCACCCATCTCACAATTCCAGAGATACGTTCTAAAACTTTAAGTTCTGCTTGTTATGGGAGGGGTGACTCAGGTGACAAAAGGCACCAAACTGGGAAAAGACTTGACCTTTTCACTTCTTGGGACCTGTTGTGATGTAAAACACCCACTTGTCTCATGGTCCTCCCTCGGGTGACGCCCACTCAGGGAGGCTGCAGCCCAGACTTGGAGCCACTGGGTAGCCTAGACGCCCATGGGCCATCTCGAGCCAGAGCGCTGCCCCTGCCCTGCCCTGCACCCCTGCCCTGGGGTACTCTCACCAACAACCACAGGATGGGTACAGAAGTAAAATAGATGTTTACTTGTCCAAGCATCCTTGTGAACTGGACCAGTGGGCAGGCAGGGGTCCGGGTTCCAGCCCTGACTCTCTATGGGATGTTGGGCTAAGAGCCCTTCACCTCTGAGGATTTTAGTTTTTTGTCTCTGAAATAGAGAGTTAGGGGGCGCCTGGGCGGCTCAGTTGGTTAAGCAGCCAGCTCTTGGTTTGGGCTCAGGTCATGATCTCAGGGTCCTGGAATCTAGCCCGTGTCAGGTTCTGAGCTCAGCAGGGAGTCTGTTTGTGGATTTTCTCTCTTCTCCCTCTTCCTCTGCCTCTCACTCTGCTCACTCAAGCTCTCTCTCTCTCTTTAACATACATACATACATATATACATACATAAATAAATAAAATAAAATTAGAGGGTTAGGACAAGATGGTTCCAGTGAGTTCTGGTAGCAGCCCCAGGGCCCCAGTTACCTCTCAGCCAAGGTGAAGTTTCCATCCTTCAAAGCAGGCACCTTCTTCAGGGGGTTCACCTGGGCAAAGGCATCACTGAGGTGCTGGCTTGCAGAGAGCCCATCACGGTGGGTGAAGGAGGAAACACTGAGCCCTGCCCACTCCCTACCATGCCCAGGCCCCAATTTCATGGCTCTTCTCCAGCCCCCAGGTGCTCTCCTGCATGGCAAAGGCTAGTGAGGGCCACTTTGGGAGAAACGGGATACTGCTCTGCCAAATGTTGCAAAATGGACCTCGACAGCCCATGCCAAGTCCCATTGGGCCCAAGCTCCACCCGCAGCCCAAGGTGCGGGATATGATGCTTCAGCTGGGCCTTCACACTCACTGCACCCACCACCTTTGCACCATCCCCGGCCTCATTAAGTACACATTCAGGGTGCCCCAAGCTGCCAGAGGAGGGTGGCTGGTCACCCGAACGGCGCTCTGATTTCTTACAGTGCCCCTTTCCCTGTGGACTCTAAGGTAAGGTCACCAAACACAGAGAAGTGGCTTTTTCCTGGTATCTATTTACTTGCAAACAACTTCCACCAGCTCCTCTGTGTCCCCTTGTTCACCCTGCCCTGGCCACTGGGGACACAGGGCTGGCCCTGCCTTTAGGCTCTGCTGGAGCTGGAACAGTCACATTTTTGTCCCACCTACAGCCTCCCAAAAGGTACAGCCCCATGTCCCCCGGGATCCTGGCCTCTGCTTGAGTTTGTGGGCATGGCTCCTACTCCTGCAGATGCAGTCAGAGAGAAGCTTCTGAAGAGCATTTAGGCTTATCGCCACCCTGCTCAACAGCCTTCAGTGGCTCCCCATTACCCCAGGATCAGGTGGAAGCTCCTCGAAGCCATACATGATTGCCTTAACACTCTAGCCTCAAACACACCCACTATCCTCCCTTTTCCCTCCCTTCAGACTGAGCCTTCACCAGACACACCTGCCCTGCTCTCCTAGTGAAACACACCGCTCTGCACCCTTTATTTAACAGTCTGGCTGGGATGTTCCTTTGTCCCCATGTGCTGTCCCCTATACTCTGCAGAGGTAACCCCTGGGCAGGACAAGTGGGAAATCCCCCCAGGAGAAGATGGGAGAAGATGATGATTCAGGCAGAGAGACAGGCCAGTACAAAGGCACAAAGGCAGGCAAGGGCCCAACCGTGGTGGGGAAGTGATGGTGGGGGGGAGTCTCAGCCAAGTAGAGTTACCCTACTTGCCCACCCAGCAATACCTGGGTTCTGCTTCCCTCTTTCCCCCCAGATGCCTGCTGTGTCCCTGGAGCCTTGGGAGCCTGCCAGAGAAACACACCCTCCAGCTCAGAGTGCAGGGCTCAGTAAGCTCAAACACACCCTCCAGCTCAGAGTGCCCGACTCAGCAAGCTCCGGCAGCCTCCCCTGCAGTCTCCCCTCAGGCTCCCGGCGTACCCCCTGGGGTGCCCCTCCCAGCAGAAACAAGAAGGCAGAGGTAAAGCAGGAGAAGGCAAGGCAGAAGTAGGGACAGAGGGGGACCCCCAGTGCAGACTGGGCCGATGCATAGCGCAGGGCTGGAAGGTCGGGACCCTGGTGACTGCTGTGGCAGATTTTCGGCAGTTGGGGACCACAAAGGAGGGAGTCGGCTCTGCCGCAGTCTCTATGCTCGACCCCCTAACCCCCCACCTCCTGCCCCCATCTCTTTTCTGGAGGTCCTCTCTCCCTATGTCCAGGTACACCCTGTTTTTGTTCACCAGGTCTCTCTTTTTCCTCAAGCTCCCCACCCCTTCACTCGGCCTCGGCGGAGCCCCATCGTCTATCCCGCGGGACCCAGCAGAGTTTGGGGGATTACCCGACTCTGGGATCTCCCTGGTGGCTCACCTTTTTCAGCAATGGCCCTAAGAAGGGTTTGGCGCCGGACGTCCTCTTAAGCAATTTTTGGGCTCCCCGTTCCTCCCCGATCTCTCGGTTTCCAAACCCAAGCCTGGGCCCACTTTTGGGCAGGTCCACCGGGCGCAGCTCGAAGGGAATGCTGTTCTTCTTGGCGAAGATGTAGACGGCGCGGCAGGGCTGGGACAGCAGGTCCAGGTAAAGCTCCAGGCCCATGGCGGAGGCCGCAGGACCGGACTCGCGACCCCAGGGACTCCGCGAACCCGAGCGCAGCCAGGAAACGCACTCGGTCGTGGGGCCACGCTCCCCGTTGGGTGGCTGCGGGCACCCAGGCACTTGGGTCCAATCGCTGGAGCGGCTAGGGGCGTGTCTGAGGGATTGGGACCAAGAGCGCAGGGCCCAGCCGGCGGGGTGGTGACGCGATGGTCGCCCCTCCAAGGGTCCCGCCGAGGGTCCCCAGTCCTTTGTGACTATCTTATTTCACTTACCATGGTGTCTTCAAGGTTCATCCACGTTGTCGCTGTCAGAGTTTCCTATCATCTCCATTTTAGAGATGTCGAGATTGAGGCAAGAAGTGATTATGGACCCAGAAAGTCTGGTTCCAGAGTCCCTGTTCCTAAGAACACTCCCGAGACCGTGATGCTAGCAATGGCACAGCCTCGGGCCTTATGTTTAGCATTTTGTGGTAACTCACTCGGCTCAGATTGCATTTCCTGTAATTTGGCAGCCTTTGTCTTCCTGCTCCTGCCAGCACAGTGCATCACATTCCCTGAATTTGTTTCTTCCCGGCTCTGGGCCTCAGTTTCTCCATCTTTAAAATGATGGGGAGAGATCCAACAACCCCACTTCTGGGCATATATCCAAAGGAAATGGAAACAGGATATGAAATAGATAGTTGCACCCCCACGTTGATTGCAGCATTCTTCACAATAGCCAAGACATGGAAATAACTAAGTGTCCGCCAAGGAAGAATGGATAAAGAACATGTGGTATATATACACAATGGAATACTATTCAGCCATGAGAAAGAAGGAAATCCTGCCATTTGTGACAACCTGAATGGACCTTGAGGGCATTATGCTGAGTGAGATAGGTCAAACAGAAAGACAAATACAGTGGAATCACACTTATTTGTGAAATCTAAAAAAAGCCAAACTCATAGAGGCAAAGTAGAATGGTGGTCACCAGGGGCTGGAAGGTGGGAAGACTGGAAAAATGTGTAAGAGTACAAACTTGCAACTAGGAGATAAATAAGTTGTGGAGATCTATCACAACATAATGGTTATTAGTCAACAACATTTGTTGTCAACAATATAGACAACAACTGTATTACAATTTCCAAGTTGCTAAGAGACTAGATCTTAGTTATTCTCCCTATGAAAAAGAAATGATAATTAGGTGACATAATAGAGTGTTAGCTCATATTACAATATATAAATGTATCAAATCAACAAGTTGTACACCTTAAACTTCCACAATGTTATGTCAGTTATATCTCAATAATAAATAGGTAGATAGATAGATAAAATAATGAGGAGGCTAGAGCCCTACAGGGCCCTTACAACTCATCACCCCTGGACTCACCTGCTGAGCCTCAGTCTCAGGCCTGTTCCTTACTACCCCGGGATCCCCCAGAGCATGCCACCTGGCTGGTCACATGGCATCAGTGTCATTTCTTAACATAAGTCCAACTGAAAATGCATCCGCAAGAACATAACGTTTTCTACACAGTAAGAAAGCTCTTTGCAAAGAAAGCAAATGTTGGTAATAATGATTTTCAACTGAAAAAAAAATTTAAGGAGGGATGAGAACTTCAGATTTCAGATGTTGAAGTTTGAAAAAGGACCTAGACACTCAGAGGAGGCAAGTTACTCGATCCCCATGTCCCGCTGACCCTAGTCAGCACCCCAGGAGAAGCTGGGCAGGATCCTGTCTAGGGCCCAGCCTCAATCTTGAAGGCTCAAAATCTAATTTGGCCCATGTTCCAGAATTAATCTTTTTCTTAGGATCTGAACTCACAAGGGACTGATGGATTTCTTATTTTATAGAAAAAGAGATAAAGGCCATTTAGACATAATGCTCCCAACCAATGCTCAGAGCACTCTAGAAGTGTTGTCTCCCAGCAAACCTGGGGAAACAGAGTGAGAACAAAGCAAGCCAGACCACCTGCAAGGCACCCTCCAACTGAAAGCTTTAGAGAGTCAGAAAAACCATCTATATTCATTAATTATTGCTACGTAACAAATTACCACGAACTTAATGGCTTAAAACAACACATATTTATTATCTTACACTTTCTGTGGATCAGGGGTATGGGCATGGGCTCAATGGTTCCTCAGGAAGGCTGCAATCCAAGTGTCAGCCAGGACAGGGTTCTCATCTGAGGCTCAAATGGGGAAGGACCCACTTGCGAGCTCACTCAGGTTTTTGCCCGAATTCATTTCCTTTCCCTAGTAGGACTGAGGGCCCTAGCTCCTTGCTGACCACTCTCAGCTCCTTGCCACAGGGACCTTCTAGCATGGCTGCTTACTTCTTCAAAGCCAGCAAGGGAGAGAGTCTCTAGAACCAGTCTGCTAGCAAGATGGAGTCTTGTATAACAAAACATAATCTCAGAAGTGACATTCCATCACCTTTGTCACATTCGGTGGCTTAGAAACAAGTCACGGGCCCTGGACACACTTAAGGGGAAGGGATTATATAAAGATGTGACATTGGGTAAGGTCATTGGGGGGTCAGTTTATTTTTTCTTAAGATTTTATTTATTTATTTGACAGAGATAGTGAGAGAGCACAAGCAGGGGGGAACAGTAGAAGGAGAGGGAGAAACAGGCTCCCCGCTGAGCAGGGAGCCCAATGCAGGACTCAATCCCAAGGACCCTGAGATCATGACCTGAGCCGAAGGCAAGTGCTTAACCAACTGAGCCACCCAGGCACCACGGGGGGTTAGTTTAGAGTCTGTCCACCACACCTTCCAAGGCTTCATAAGTGTGCAACCTGTGCAACTGCCCAGCCCCTTGCTTCTAGCCCCACAGTTGTTTTAATGCTTTGCTATTGCCATCTTCAAGTTCTTAATAATCTTTGATCAAGGGGCCCCTCACTTTCATTCGTAGCCAGTCCTGTCCAAGGGGTCCAAAGAGCTCAGAAAGCCAGACAGGGCGCTGCTCCAGGCAGTGACAGGAGCACCTGACTAGGAGCTACTCTGCAGTCCTTCTCCTAGGGCCAGCTCTTCCCCTGTGGCATCTCACCCTCTTGACACTTAAACCGCATCCATCTTTGGCAAGGAACATAGGTGCCTTTAAACATCTTCAGGAAAAAAAACATGTTTTCCCATTGAAGTGTTTACGTGACCTAGGTACTTGCTACTCACATTGTGGTCCTCAGAGCAGAAGCAGCAGCCTTGACCATCAGCTTGTTGGAAATTGTTGAGCTTCAAAATAGAAGTTATTTTACTAGCAAAAATGAGTTTATTCAGGAATAGCAGAGAATTGCAACTCAGGACACGCAAGCTAGGGCAAAAACTACAGACAAATCCTACAAATGATAGGGAGGAATGGTATTTTATTAAGAAGGAAGAAGTTGGGAGGGGTTGTTTTGAATGAAAGTCCATTGGAGAAAAACAAGAATTCAGGGTGGTGAGAGTTTCTCATTGGCTGTGTTACTGGGGTAATGGATTTGGGTTTCTTTTCTTTTTTTTTTTTTCTTTTATTTGAGAGAAAAAGTCAGAGATAGCGAGAACACAAGCAGGGAGGAGAGGGAGAAGTAGGTTCCCCGCTGAGCAGGGAGCCTGATGTGGGGCTCAATCCCAGGACCCCGGGATCATGACCTGAGCCGAAGGCAGACGCCCAAAGACTGAGCCACCCACGCGCCCCTGGAGTAATGGATGTCTTATAGAAGAAGCGCTAGACGTCTCTTTCTGTTGGGGTCTGTAATTGACAATTCTTCCTGTAATTGACATCAAGTGCTATGGCATGAGAGGTCCCCCTTCTAGCCTCCAGACTCCATTTTAGTGAGGTTAGGAGACATAGATATGGATGGATATTCCATTATAGATATATAGATATTCCATTATAGATAAATATAGTATTATTGGAATATATATATACACACATACATACACACACACACACACACACACACACACACACAGATTATTATTCAGCCTTAAAAAGAAAGTAATCTTGGGGCACCTGACTGGCTCAGTCAGTAGAGCATGCAACTCTTGATCTTGGGATTCGTGTCCCACGTTGGTGTAGAGATTACTTAAAGTAAAATAAAATCTTTAAGAAAAAAAAAAAGGTAATCTTGTCATTTGAAACAACGGGGATGAACCTGGAGGTCATTATGCTAAGTAAAATAAACCAGACACAGATAGACCAATACTGCATAATCTCATTTGTATGTGGAATCCAAAAAAAAAAAAAAAAAATGAAACTCTTAGAAGCAGAGACTAGATGGTTACCAGGGGATGGGGGAATGGGGAGCTGTTGATCAAAGGGTACAAAGTTTTAGATATGCAGGACGAATAAGTTACAGAGATCTAATGTACAACATGGTGACTATAGTTAACAGTACCATATGGTACACTTCACATTTGCTAACAGAGTACATCCTCTTGGTTCTCAACGACAATGACAAAATGGTTACTATGTGAGATGGTGGATATGTTACTTAGTTTGATTATGGTAATCATTTCACAATGTATGTGTATATCAAAACATCATGCTGTACACTTAAAATACATACAATTTTTTTATAATTTTTTTATTATTATGTTAATCCCCATACATTACATCATTAGTTTTAGATATAGTGTTCCATGATTCATTGTTTGTGCATAACACCCAGTGCTCCATGCAGAACGTGCCCTCCTCAATATCCATCACCAGGCTAACCCATCCTCCCACCCAAATACATACAATTTTTATTTGTCAATTATTCCTCAATAAAGCTGGGAAAATAAATAAAAAAACCAGGGAGTGGGGCAGAATTGCACTGTCACCATGCTATCAGATAGTTTTCATTTCCCACGTAGCTCTGCGAGGGAGGGTACTCGGTCTGGTCTGTCCCTTTTGTGACCCTGAACATCCTTTTATGTTCCTGTTGGGGGTGGGGGCAACTTTCAGTCTTTCACCACTAAGTATGATGTTACCTGTGAGTTTTTCCTAGATGCCCTTTATCAAATTGAGGAAATTCCCTTCTATTCTTTGTTTGTTGAGAAATTCTATCCTGAGAGGGTGTTGGATTTGTCAAATGCTTTTTCTGCATCTATTAAGATAATCATGGGATTTTTGTTCTTTATTCTATTAGCATTGTGTGTTTTATTGATTGATTTTCCTATGTTGAACCACCCTTGCGTTCCTGGTCACGATATGTAATCCTTTTAATATGCTGTGGATATGATTTGCTGGTATTTTGTTGAGAATTTTTGCACCTGTATTTATAAGTGGTGTTGCCATGTAATTTTATTTTCTTGTGCTCTTTTTCTTGGCTTTGATCTCAGGCTCATACTGGGTTCCTAGTGTAATAACACTCCAACCAGTCTTCAAGCTTATGTGCTCCTTTCTTGCTGACCTAAGTCCCTTGATCTGTAGCAGAACTTTCCTTGAGATTTGCAGACCCCTGGCCATGAGGAGTGAAGGACCAAACTTTCCCAAAAAATAAGGCCTGACTACATTCAAAAACAGCTGCCAGTGAGGCCAGCAAGTCTGTTCAGGGTCATGTCCACATAGGACTAGCCACCTGGGCACCTTCGTCTCCTCTGTATAACCCCCCTCCCTCTTCCCTTGCCTTCCCATTTAAAACCCTCTGGCTTCATCTGGACGGGGAAGATGATCTTTGAGATGTTTGTCCACCATCTTCTCAGGTTTCCGGCTTCCTGAATAAAGCCACCTCTCCTTTCCCACCATCACTTGTCTCTCAAGTACTGATTTTCAAGCTGCCAGAAGCAAAACCTGAGTTCGGAACCAGTTCTCTGCCCAGTAACAATAAAATCAGATGGGAAATGTTCCCTCTTCATTTTTTTTTTTTTTTTTTTGGGAAGAGTTTGTGAAGGCTTAGTGTTAGTTCTTTTTTTTCTTTTTTTTTTTAAGATTTTATTTATTTATTTGAGAGCATGAGGGAGCAAGAGGGCACGAGGGGGGGAGGAGCAGAGATAGAGAGCATGAGAGGGGAAGGGGGGGTAGAGGGAGGAGAAGAAGCAGGCTCCTGCTGAGCAGGGAGCTCCCTGTGGGTTCAATCCCAGGACCCTGGGATCATGACCTGAGCTGACGGCAGACATTTAACTGACTGAGCCACCCAAGCGCCCCTGTGTTTTTGTTTTCATGTGTTAGAGGTATTTTCTAACTTCCCTGTGGTTGTTTAAGAATATACTGTTTAATTTCCAGATATTTGTGAACTTTCTAGTTTTCCTTCTGTTATTTTCTAATTTCACTCCAATATGTTCCAAGAACATACATGATATGACTTCAATCTGTTTAAATTCATTGAGATTTATTTTGTGACCTGACATAAGATCTATCCTGGAGAATATTCCATGTGCACTTGAGAAGAATGTGTATTCCGGGGTGCCTGGCTGATTCAGTCGGAAGAGCATGCAACTCTTGATCTTAGGGGTGTGAGTTTGAGCTCCACGTTCGGTGTAGAGATTACTAAAAAAAAATAAACTTTAAAAGAAAAAAAAAATGTGTATTTTGTGGTCATTGGGTCGAGTGTTCTGTGTATATATCTGATAGGTCCATTGGTTTACAGCATAGTTCAAGTCTTCTATTTCCTTGACGATCTTCTGTCTTGTTTCATCCATTATTGAGAATGGAGTATTGAATTCATCAACTATTATTATTGATAATTTAATCATATTTATTTTTTAAGTTGTATTAAATCCAGTTGACTTTTTTTTTACTTTTATATATTTATTTATTTGAGAGAGAGAGTGTGCGAATGCAAACGCACATGAGTGGAAGGAGAGGCAGAGGGGGAGGGAAAGAATCTCAAGCAGACTCTGCACTGAGCGTGGATCCTGATGCAGGGCTCAGTCTTGCAACCCTGAGATCATGACCTGAGCCAAAATCAAGAGTGAGATGCTTAACTGACTGAGCCACCAAAGCGACCCCAGTTGATTTTTTTTAAGGAAGCTTTATGCCCAATGTGAGGCTCAAACTCACGACCCTGAGATCAAGAGTTGCATGCTCTACCAACTGAGACAGCAGGGTGCCCTTAATCATATTTAACTTTTAGTTTTTAAACTCTTTTTGGAACCTGGGGGGAACCATGACCACCACCCTCTCCCACACCATGCATACCCTATGCTCATACCACCTGTCCTGGGCTCAGCAGCCTTGGTGGTTGTTACAGTACTTTATTAAGCAAAGAAACAGAGTTGTTTTCAACATCTCCTCTAAGGAAGGAAGCTCAGAAGGGCTGAGCCAGCCAGGCCCTGCAGGATGGGCTGCTTCTACTTGAACTTCTGCAGCAACTCGCAGATCTTGTCCTTGACCATTGGATCCAATGTTGAACAGTCCCACTCTGCCAACTTCATCAGCCGGTCATGGGCCTCCCAGAAGAGGCCAGAGCCAATAGCCAGCTCCACCCTCATGCGCCACTCAGCTATCTTGGAGCTGTTGAGGAAGACATTATACTTGCTTCCCATGGGCTGTAGATAGACAAAGAGGAAGGAGTGGTCAGCCAGGAGAGGGGGGGTGGTGACAGACCAGCCTCACCTGCATCCCCTCCTACAGCCTCAGGGGCTCTCCCCATCTGCCTCCCACAAAGAGTGAGTCTGTGACCCACCCCACCCCCAGGCCTGGGCAAGAGGTCAGAGGCTATGTGATAGATGCGGGGAGAGCATTGGAAGATCAATCGGAATCTCCAGGGTTCTTGGCCACTGGTCTTGCTCCAAAGCTCCTGAATCCCTTTCTGAGGTAACACAGGTGTTACCTCCCATTTCTCCAGCATGAAACTTTCCATGAGTCCTGCCTTCTACCAGGAAATCCCTTGTCCTCAGATGAGGGTGGGAAGAATTCAGTTCTTTTTTCTCTACATTGAGCCTTCCTCTGTGATCAGGCACAGCGCCTGGAATGGGAGACCAGGCAGGTAGTCTAAGAAACATGCACCCAAGAAGCTTGGGGGTCCCACAAGGGGGTGGGTGTGGGTGAAATGTAAGGGGTAAGGTGTGAAATGTAGGGGACTACACCACCTGGGGCAGAAAAACTGAAGTGGTTTTTCCTGGTGATGGTCTGCCCTTTACCCTGACCAGGGACTAAAGTGGACACTTTGCATACTGGCCAGAAATTATGTTGGCTTTTCAAGACATTGGCCAGGGTCTAAACTGGCCATCTTGCACACCAGCTAGGTCAGAAGTGGCCACCCTCCCCTCAGGTAGAAACCACATAAATGCCCCACACCCAGGTATGCCCCCCAAACGCACAGTGGATGCCCCTCAGATCTAGAGCCATGGGAGCTACTTTGTATAGCTATAAATCTGGAGCTCTAGAAAAGAAGCACTCAGCCAAAGGACACTTTGGAGGCCTCTGTACACTTCCTGCAGAGTCCAACAGGAAGAGGAGGCATCCAGGATCCTGGTGGACTCACTGAGAAATGCTGTGTTCTTCTCCCTGTCCCAGGCCTGCCCTCCAGCCCCTCCCCATGCTGAAAAATCATTGTGAAGCATGGATAATAGTGATCCTCCTTGGTTCAAAATCTGTGCTTCCTGTTACCCCTGGGTGGGGTCCAGGCACCCCATCCCTGGCTCCCACAGTCCTCCATGTCTCCTCCTTTACCAGCCTATCCTCAAGCTATGGCCCCAATGGTCACAGAGGAGTCTCACCTGTGCCCAGGCTCTGTGCCCCCCCTACCCCACTCCACACCTGCATCATCTCCACCAGGGCCACCAGGTCGGCCAGTGAGATGTGGTCCCCAGTGATGAACATCTTGTCCTGCAGAAACTTCTCCTCAAAGAGCTGCATGTTGTTCTTCGCCTCTACCAGCATCTGTTCTGTCTTCTCAGCTGGAACCTCCTCACCTGTGATCATTGGGATCAGCATCTGGCCGGGGTGGGGAAGGGGAGGGAAGAAAAGGCTGCACTCTAGTCCCATCTGACCCTCCCATCTTCAGCCTCCTTGTCCGCTGGAGAGGTGTTGGACAGAACCAAGGACATAAAGTAGGTTCAACTCTTGTAGTGGTTCTGCTTGATAGAGATCACCTAGGGCCATTTTTCAGGGGCATTTTGAGATCCCAGCAGGAAGTAATCCTGTGATTGGTTAGTGATGTCTGTCACAGGCATGAGATAAGAAGTAAGGGTACATATACGGGCTACTGGTCATCTTCAAATTTGGTGGTTTCTATGGGCCCTTTGACTCTGATGTTTTCTAATTCAGAATGAAATTTCTTGACTCCTATCCCAGCCTGAGTACTATCAACTCCTTCTGGGTGCCCTTCCCCTTGTTTTTACAAGGCTTTTTCATACCCAGTGGTTCATTCCACACTCCCATCAGCTCTGTAAGGCAGGCAGGGGAGGGAGCCAAGGAAATGAGGCTCAGGAAGGGAGGGACACTTGCTTGAACTCACCCGCGGTCAGCCATAGCCTTGGTCCCACTCACCTTGATCCAGAGGATCTTGCTCATGGGCAGCTGAATGGCAGTGTGCTGCCAGGCCATGAACTCATCCACACGGGCACGTGTGTGCAGGTCTGGTGGGTACCAGTGCGAGGGTGTGCTGTACTTGCGGCACAGGTAGAAAAGGATGGCCACACTGCAGAAAGAGAAAGCCAGGGACACTGCCCTTTCCCTCCTCGATCCTGTTACGCCCACCACCCCAGTGTGGCCTGGGTCCAATGCAGAACCTCCAGCCGGAGGTGGGCTCTAGGCACTGACATTCTTCTAGGGGAAGGATGAGCCCAAAGGGTGCCAAGAAAGGCAGTCAGTCCGCTAGTCAGTGAGTGCAAGAGGGAGACCAGCAGGGTGATGGGAGTTGGTGGATGGCATCAGGAAGGCAGTCTCGGTGGGGAACAACATGTACGGGAATTCAGGGGTAGTAAGAGGTAGCAATTTGGAGAAAAGGAAAAAGTGTGACCAGAAGAAGGGTGGGGAGAATGGTCAGAGACAGCCAGAGATACTGTGGAGGCACTCAGGGAGGCCCCCGGAGATGCAGGAGGATATGGACTTAATCCTCAAGGTTATGGTTACATAAGCAGGAGGATGAGAAAATCCACCTTGATTTTTAGAAAGATCCCTCTGTCCTACAACTCAATAACAAGAAAACAAATAATCCAACCAAAAATGGGCAAAGAACCTGAGGAGACATTTTTCCAGAGAAGACCTCCACATGGCCAATGGACACATGAAAAGATGCTCAACATCACTCATCAGCAGGGAAATGCAAGACAAAAACCACAATGAGATATCACCTCACGCCCATGATATAGCTGTCATCAAAAGGACAAGAAATAACAAATGTTGGCAAGGATGTGTAGAGAAGGGAACCCTTCTGCACTGTTGGTGGGAATGCAAACTGGCGCGGCCACTGTGGAAAACAATATGGAGATTCCTAAATAGAATTACTATAGTATCCAGCAATTCCATTTCTGGATATCTATCTGAAGGAAACAGAAACAATGTAACAAAAAGATATCTGCACCCCCATGTTCACCACGGCATTATTTAGAAGAGCCAAGGCATGGAAATAGCCTAAGTGTCCATCGATGAATGAATGCCTAAAGAACATGTGGTGTAAAGATACAATGGAATATTATTCACCCATAGAAAAGAAGGAAATCCTGCCATTTGTGACAACATGGATGGACCTTGAGCAGTTATGCTAAGTGAAATCACACAGAGAAAAATACAGCGTGATCTCATTTATATGTGGAATCTAAATACAAACAAACAAACAAAAACAGAACCGTAAATATAGAGAACACATTGGTGCTTGCAGGAGGCGGCGGGGGAGGGGGTGAAATGGATGAAGGGAGTCAAAAGGTTCAGACTTGCAGCTATAAAATAAGTCACGGGGATGTAATTGTGACCAAAGTTAATAAGACTGTATTGTATACTTGAAAGTTGCGAAGAGAGTAGATCTTAAAAGTTCTTACCATAAGGGAAAAAAATCTACAACTCTATGTGGTGATGGGCATCAACTACAACTTACCGTGGTGATCATTTCACAATATATACATAAATCGAGTCATGATGTTGTACACCTGAAACTAATATAATGCTGTATGGCAATTACATCTCAAAAGAAAGAAAGAAAGATCCCTCCGGTACTGGGTGGAGGGGTTCTGAGGAGGGCAGAGGCCACGGAGGTATGGGGAGGGTACAGACTGGAGGCACCATTTGGAGGGGATGGTCTTGCTCTTGGCTGGCAGAGGGCAGGAAGGGAGGAATGCAGGGTGGACACAGGCATTTGAGGTGTCTAGGACATCTGGAGACCTGGAGAGTCCTGAGCTGGAGTCTGATATGACATCAAAGTCCAAGGAGCAGGTGCCTACCCGCCCTACCCTGCTCCCCCGCCCCAACCAACACCATCTGTGCAGAGTCAGAAGATGAGGAGGGAGCAGAGATGGGTGGGGGGAGAGGACAGGAAGGAGCAGCCTGGGAGGGAGGAGGGAGGGGGGAGTCCCCAGAGGCCCAACTCTATAAGAAGGGGGGAAATATCAAGGATGGAAATCCTAAATCCTAAATCATCTCAGCTGATCTCACAATAACCCTGTAAGGTGTGTACCAGTATGCTTCCATTTGAGGAAACTGAGGCTCGGAGATACAACTAACTTGCCAAAGACACACAGCCCATGAGTGACAGGATCGGGGTTTGATCCCAGCAGCCAGGCCCCATGCCTGAGCCTGAGCCTGAGCCTGAGCCCAAGCCCTGCCACTGTTCTTGACCACCTGGCATAGTGTGTGACCTTGGCCAGGCCGACCAGGGGGGTGGAAGGAACGGATGGAGTCAGGTGGGAGGAGAGTGAATGGGCAGCAGAGATGAGAGGATGGTCCCTAGCCTCCACGAAAAGCCTGAGGGGCAGGCCAAGGCTTGCCTCACTGGCCCAATGCCCCTCCCCATTTTGTGACTTCTGGGAACACACCCTTGGTGGCCAATCCTGGATCATGACTGTTCTGGGCAGACCTGTCAGTGGCCGCCAGTCCCAGCTGGCTCCTCCCAGGCCGTCTGTAGTCTGTGCCGCTCTAACCAAGCCCACAGCCCCCACTGCCGCACTCAGTGTCTCTGTCCGGCACCTTGAGGCTGGGGTCCCCAGTGCTCATTCTCGGCATCAGCCCTCCCAGCTCCCGCACTGGGAGCGCCAGGGCCAAGTGGGGCCCACCAGCATATTCTTGAATTCTTCTTGCCACCGTAGCAGGCCAGAGCTCGCTATGCCTGGAGGTGCCCCATCTCTTGGGGGGCAGGCACCCGGCTGGCATCACAGTTCCTGGGCTGACCCTGGAGTGGGCACCTGGCCTTCTGTCTGCCTAGCACCCTCTCACCGACTCTTCTCGCAGGGACCTGCTCTTTCATCTTTAACCCAGTGATTCGGGGGAGGGGGGCGGTTGCTGGTAGTCAGGGGTCCCAGTGCCATGGCCAGTGAGTGGTCCACAGGCAAGAGGAGGCTCAGACTATGCCCATGCATGTCCTTCGCTAGGAACATCAGATACCCTGACAAGGAGGGGCTGATCTTTCTCCAGACAGATGGACACGGAGATGGGCAGGGGACACTCTAGTCCAGATTCCCTGAGCTGGAGGGGTGGGGAGGTGAGGGTCACCAGAGCCAGTAGGGCCATCCTGCCACCAGCAGGCCCAGAGCGGGGCAGCGCAGGTGGGGGCCAAGCCTCGGTGTCCCTGGTTCCAGAGGGTGGGGCCACCACCCTAAAAGGCCCAAGGCACAGAGCATGGAGCCAACAAGGATGATTCTCAAGCCTTAATATGTAAAGCAATTTACCGGCTAGGTTTCAGACTTGGTTGGGATGCATAAGATTTTTTTTTTTCCTTCCTATGTCTCTGTTTGGGAATGGGAATATCCATCCTGTGCATGTCCCCCCATTGTATTTTTTTTATTATTATTTTTAAGTAATGTCTACAACACCCAATGTGGGGCTTGAACTCAAGACCCTGAGATCAAGAGTCACATGCTCCACCAACTGAGGCAGCCAGGCGCCCCTCCCCATTGTATTTTAGAAGCAGGACAACTTGTCGTCTGGTTTCCCAGGTTCACAGAGAGAGCGGAACTTTGCGCCGGGATGAATCATACCATGAATCTCACCCATACCTGATTTGGATAATGTAGACACTGGCATTTTGGGCTAAGAGTTGATGCCAGAGTGATTAAGACTTTTGGAGATGTTGGGATGAGGTGAATATATTTTGCACATGGGAAGGACATGAATTTGGGGGGCCCAGGGCACAGACTGTTATGGGTTGAATTGTGTCCCCCAAAGATGTGTTGAAATCCTAACGCCCAGTACCTCAGAATGTAGCCTGATTTGGAAATTGGGTCTTTACAGAGGTAATCAAGTTAAAATGAGGTCTTAGACGGGGGCCTGGCTAGCTCAGTTGGAAGAGCATGTGACTCTTGAGCTCAGGATTGTGAGTTCAGGCCCCACACTGGGTGTAGAGATACTTAAAAATATAAAAGTAAAAATAATGTGAGGTCTTAGAGTAAACTCTAATCCATTACGACTCGTGTTCTTCTGAAATGGGGACATTTGGACCCAGAGACATGCACAGACGGAAGGCAAGATGGCCATCTCCCAGCCAAGGAATGCCGGAGGCTGTCAGAACCTAAGACAGAGGCCTGCAATAAAGCTTCCCCGGCTTCAGAGGGAGCACGGCTCTACCAACACCTCGATTTTCACTTCTAATCTCCAGAACTGGAAGACAATACATTTCTATTGTTCCAAGTCATTCAGTCAGTGGTAATTTGCAACAGCAACCCTAGGAAAATAATCCAGGCCCTGGGCCCCCCGAAGTCCTGTGGTCCACTTGGAAGATGTACTTTAAGACACTGCCTCGGAGGCAGCCTGAAAAACAGTCTGCCCCAAATCTTACCAAACTTCTACTTCCAGTGACCAGTTCACAGGAAATGAAAGGACAGAAAGACCGTGTAAACATGACACCCTGAGAATGTGATCGGCAAAACTCAGACTATGGGAAACTCCACAGGACAAAGGACTCGGTTTCTTCAACCACAACAAAAACGCAAAGGCAAGGGGCACCCGGCGGGCTCAGTGGGCGGAGCTCAGGCTTCTCGATCTCAGGGTCCTGAGTTCAAGCCCCAAGTTGGGTGTGGAGACTACTTTTAAAAAATGCAAAGGCAGGGGCGCCTGGGTGGCTCAGTAGGTTAAGTGTCTGCCTTTGGCTCAGGTTGTGATCCCGGGGTCCTGGGATTGAAACCCAAGTCAGGCTCCATGCTCAACAGGGAGTCCACTTCTCCCTCTGCCTCCACCCTGCCTGTGCTCGCTCTCTCTCAAATAAATAAACCTTAAAAAAATTGCAAAGGCGGGGGCAGCTGAGTGGCTCAGTCGTTAAGCATCTGCCTTCGGCTCAGGTCATGATCCCAGGGTCCTGGGATCGAGCCCCGCATCCGGCTCCCTGCTCAGCGGGAAGCCTGCTTCTCCTTCTCCCACTCCCCCTGCTTGTGTTCCCTCTTTCACTGTGTCTCTCTCTGTCAAATAAATAAATAAAATCTTTAAAAAAAAAAATTGCAAAGGCAAAAAAAGTGGGTCATAGAGGGGGCTGTAGATGAAAAGGGACTCAAGAGGCAGATCACCAGCTGCAATTCTTGGAAGTTTATTTGGAACCGGATTCAAATGCTCAAGCTACAAAGAAACTATTTGTGAGATAAGCAGAGACTTTTGAATACAAACAGGATATTAGTTGAAATCCAGGGATTATTGTTAATTTTACAAGGTGTCATCATGGTATTGATGCTTTTTTTTTTTTTAATTTATTTGAGGGGCGCCTGGGTGGCTCAGTTGTTAAGTGTCTGCCTTCGGCTCAGGTCATGATCCCAGGGTCCTGGGATCGAGCCCCACATCGGGCTCCCTGCTCGGCGGGAAGCTTGCTTCTCCCTCTCCCAGTCCCCTTGCTTGTGTTCCCTCTCTTACTGTGTCTCTCTCTGTCAAATAAATAAATGAAATCTAAAAAAAAAAAAAAAAAAAGATTTATTTGAGAGAGAGAGGGCATGTGAGTTGGGGGGGTGGGCAGAGGGAGAAGGAAAGAGAATCCCAAGCAGGCTCAATGCCCAGTGCAGAGCCCACTGGGCTTGATCTCACAACCTTGAGATCATGACCTGAGCCGAAATCAAGAGGCAGACACTTAACTGAGCCACCCAGATGCCCCTGATGCTTTTTTTTTTTTAAGAGCCCTTATCTCTTAAAAGTATATTCGTAAACATTTATGGATGAAATGATAGGGTGGCTGGCAAGCAGGGGAATAGAGTGGGCTACAGGTGATGAAAAAATGGGCTCCCCAAGAGGATCACTGTTGGAATGGGGTGAGGGGTACCATGTGGAGGTCGCTATAATCCTCATTAGTTAGTATTCATTCTACTTTGGTGTACATATAAAATTGTTCACAGTAAATAAAAAATAAGTACTAGCAGTCGGCTCCACGTGGATCTCCCGGGAGGAGCAGAGACAGATGGTGGGGTGGGGGGCCCCAGGAAAGACTTACCTTTCAGATAAGATAAATTTTCCATCTTTGAGGCTGGGTAGCTTCTTCAGGGGGTTGATCTCTCCGTATTCCTTGCTGTGGTGGTGACCTGAGAGGGGCAGGAAAGGTAAAGGTCTGAGGGTGCCGGGACTCCAGGGACGAAAGAACCAGGTCTCCCAGAGGCAGAATGCCTTCCTCCCCATTTTCTCTAGAAGAGGAAACAAGCCCAGAGGAATACCATGGCTCACTTCAGGTCAAAGGGCAAGTCAGCGGCAGAACAGGGATTAGGATCAAGACTCCTGCCCCCATCCCAGGCTCGGTGACCAAGACAACCTGTTGGCTCACAAAAGTTGAAGGCCTCCAGCCCCCACTCCCAACTCCGGGCCTGAAGCCACAGCCCATGAATCAGCAGAAGCCCTAGAAGCCTGGATCCCACCCCTTATAGCCCCTTCCAAAAGGGGCAGGGCAGCCAGGAGCCCCAGCACACAGCTGGAATTCAAAGGGAACCTCTCATATGCAATTAATCTATGGGGAGTTTTGTTTTGTGGTTGTGTTTTGGTGTTTTTTTTCAAGGTCATTATTTTTTTAACATTTTTAAAATTTAAATTCAATTAATTAACATATGATGCATTATTAGTTTCAGAGGCAGAGATCAGTGATTCATCAGTGTTATGTAATACCCAGTGCTCATTACATCATGTACCCTCCCCAACGTCCATTACCCAGTTACCCCTCCCCTCCAGCAACCCTCAGTTTGTTTCCTATGATTAAGAGTCTCTTATGGTTTGTCTCCCTCTCTGATTTCGTCTGGTTCTATTTTTCCCTCTCTTCCCCTATGATCCTCCATTTTGTTTCTTAAATTCCACATATGAGTGAGATCATATAATTGTCTTTCTCTGATTGACTTATTTTGCTTAACATAATACCCTCTAGTTCCAGCCATGGCGTTGTAAATGGCAAGATTTCATTTTTTTGATGGCTGAGTAGTATTCCTGTGTGTGTACACACACACACACACACACACACACACACACACACATGCCTCATCTTCTTTATCCATTCATCTGTTGATGGACATCTGGGTTCTTTCCATAGTTTGGCTATTGTGGACGTTGCTGCTATAAACATTGGGGTGCAGGTGCCCCTTTGAATCACTACATTTGTATCGTTGGGGTAAATACCTAGTAGTGCAATTGCTGGGTCATATGGTAGCTCTATTTTCAACTTTTTGAAGAACCTTATTTTTTTTGTTTTGTTTTATTTTTTTAAGTAAGCTCTGCTCGGGGCACCTGGGTGGCTCAGTCGATTAAGCGTCTGCTTTTGGCTCATGATCCCAGGGTCCTGGGATCGAGTCCCACATCGGGCTCCCTGCTCAGCGGGGAGTCTGCTTCTCCCACTCCCTCTGCCTTTCCCCCCTGCTCTTGCTCTTGCTTGCTCTCTCTCAAATAAATAAAATCTTAAAAAAAAAAAAAAAAAAAGGTGAACTCTGCTCAACATGGACTTGAACTCAGTTTTTTTTTCTTTTTTTTTAAAGTAAGCTCTCCACTCAGCATGAGCCTGAACTCACAACCCGGAAATCAAAAGTCCACACCCTCTACCAACTGAGCCAACCAGGTGTCCCGATCTATTGGGAGTCTTAACCCTTCCACAGCCAGCTGCCTCTGGCTGGAAACATTTCTGGGGCTGGACTCACACTTCATTTCAGAGCATCAGGTCTCCTCCTCTATGTTCTAGAGACTTCTGCCTCTGCGACCTGAGCTTTTAAGAATCCCTTCCATGCTTAGGATAGTGATGGAAATCAGTGCCCTGTACCTCACTCAGGGTCTGTGTCACCCTGGGCAGGTGTGAACACGGTGGGGAGGATGGGTGTGGACTGAAGCAGGGGTCTTCACTCAGATGTGAATGACCACACACTTCTGCAGCCTTTGCCAACTGATCAGAGGTAGAGCAGCTAACAAGCGCTACACCCCCACAAGGAAAAGCCAAGGGCACTGGTTGGGAGACTGGGGGACGCTCAGCAGCTCTGCCTTCCACTTTACCTGATAGCAGGGTAGAATATGTGGGAAGGATGGACGGCCTATAGTTCCCTTGGGAAATGCTTCTTCCCCTGTGGACTTTGATGGGGGGAGTGTCCTCTGTGTCTCAGCTTAGAGACACCCTGACCTTGTGCCCTGCCTCCCCTCTGGACCAGACCTATGCCCGGCAGCAGGGGGTGCCTACCCTTTAGCAGATCCACAAACTGGAAGTCGAAGGGGATGCTGTTCTTCCTAGCGAAGATATACACAGCACGGCAGGATGCTGACAGCAGGTCCAGATAGAGCTCCAGGCCCATGTTGAGACACACGTTGGGCACCCCCCCAGCCAGCCGCCGGGCTCTGAACCTGAACCTATATGCAGCCTGAGCCCTTGGCCCTGGCCCTGTGCCCTTCAGCCGTCTCTAACCCAGGCCCAGGACCCCGAGTTCTGGAACTTCTTGTTTCATTTGGTGGTGTCATGAGGCCAGGAAGCCCGGAATTCTCACAGCAGCAAGGATTCTGGGGAGACTCAGGAGCAGACTAGGGAGATGCCCCTGGCTCGGGGGCAGAAGGTGGGGGCCTCCTGCAGCCCTGCCCCTCCCCTCCGTCTTGGTGCCTGTCTGTCCTTGTGGCCCATTTCTGAAAAAGGACTTACACATGGGAATTCTCAGGGCCGGAACTTCATATGCAGCCCGTGACCCCGGGCTCTGCGGGGTCCAGAATGGAGACAGGGCAATGAGAACTGACCACGGAGGGTTTCAGAAGCAGGGCTTGGGGGTAGGCATAGGTCAGTCTAGCCTGAACTGTAGTTAGAAAAGTGTTGGGAGAAAAAGAAACAGGAGCCTGGGAGCAGTCAGGGCACCGGGGACAATGTCACAGGGGTGTCAGGGGTCGGCCAGTCAGGCTGTGCCATGCAGAGAAGCCCAGAAACTTCTGGCTTGGCTTGGGACTGGCAGTGGCCAGGGGAGCTCAGTACCTGGCAACTCAGGAAGGTAACTGGACGCACATGGAGAGGTCTGAGTGCTGCTCACTCTAGGCTGCATCATCACGGGACATCTGTCCCTCTAGATTCTGCTCTAGACCCCACCTCCTAAGGCCGAGTGAGGCTGGAGACAAGCGGAGGGCACACAGCATGTTTATTGTGGCAGGAGAGTGCAGGGGAGCGGGCCCGGCCGTACTCCTCTCAGCTGAGCCGCTCCAGCAGTCTCTGCACCAGCTCCTGGGCCAGCTTGGGGTCCCGCTGGGCGTCTCGGGGGTCCCGAGGCTGTAGCACAAGCCTGTGGGCATCCTGGACGAGCTCAGGGCCCAGAGCAGCCTCTACTCGGGCTCGCCACGCTGCCAGCCGGGGCCAGTCTTGGAAGATGTCGCAGCCAACAGCAGTGGGCTGGGGAGACAAGGCAGCTGGAGCAGGGGACTCAGCCCTGGGCCCGGAGTCCCCCCAGGGGCAAGCAGGCAAGAGAAGCTCACCTGCATCAGCTCCGTGAATGCCATCAGATCCGCCAGGGAGAGCTGCTCGGTGGCCAGGAAGGGCTTGGCGGCCAGGACCTCCCCATCCAGGTGCTGCAGAGCTGGTTTCAGCTTCCCCAACAGCCGGTCTAGCCGCACCGGGTCCACAGGCTGCCCCGAGAAATGGGGCAGGAGGGACTGGGCGGGGGGAGAATTGAGGCAGCTTATCCCAGGCTCCTCCAAACAATCTCAACCACCTTGCCACCCCTCCTGGCCACCATCCCCACCATCCGTCAGTGATACCCCCTGGGGCACTGTATTCAGAAGGCTTCTGAAGCCATCATTCAGACTCCGGGGGAAAGAGTGCTGTGATAGATTACGGATGTCTACCTGGGACAGTGGATGGGAGGCGTATATGGGCCAGCGGGTTCTTTCCAGCACAGGGGGGGGCTCCGGCTCTTGCCCAAGCCCACACACTAGGGCAGGGAGTCTCACCTTACACAGGTAGACGTTGCAAGCAGGCAGCTGGACGGCCGTGTGCTGCCACGCCAGGTACTCGTCCACACGCGCGCGGGCCTGCAGCTCGGTTGGGTACCAGTGGGTCCCCGCCCGGTACTTGTGGTTCAAGTATAAAAGGATGGCCACGCTGCAAATAGGAGGTGTCAGAGATTTCCCCAGCCCTCAGCACTAGGCAGCCTCATCTCTCACAAACAGGGTGATTTGACTGGATCTCTCTCCAATGGCACCTCCAAGGGAGGACCCCCCCATTCCCACATCCCCACCAATGGTCATCTTTTCCCCACCAAACTGCTCCATTCCTCAAGTGCTCCCCCATGGGCCCACATTTCCACCTCCCCTCCCTTCTCCTACCCCAGCCAGCCCTCTGTCTCCAGGCCCCGCTCTCTGGCATCAGGGTCCTACTGAGCGGGAAGAAGGCAGGCCTGCCTGAGGGGTCTCCCAGTTCCCTCCCAGGCCAGTGCTCCCCAGAACCCTTTTCTTGATCCCCCCTGGGCTCCTGGTACTTGGTGACCAGTTTCTATTCTCAGGCAAGTCCTGGGAGGGGGTTACGTTACTCCCCCATTTTACAGAGAGAAACATGGAGCACAAAGTTCTGTGACCTGTCCACGGCAGAGAGCGAGGGTGGGGGGACCTGGGATTCAGAGCCCAGTGCAGATCTGGGGCTGCCTGGCCCCTGGCTCCTGTGACTGAAAGGCCCAGGTTTGGGACATCTGAGGAGAGCTGACCTCAAGCTTGGATCTTCCCCAGGTAGCTCCAGGTTGTCCAGGACTGCCTGAGTGACCTATGCCCTTTTCCCAGGCTGAAGCTACCAGCTTTAGCCCCAAAGCCGCCCCCAGTCCAGCCCCCCCGCCTCCAAGCTGGGTGAGCTGGAAGGAGGGAGGGGGGGTCACACCAGTTTGGAAAAATCTCCCAGTTAGGGGTCATCAGCTTTCTGCCTTCCTCCCTCCACCCCCACCCCAACCCAGAAGCTTCTGCAGACCCCAGGACCCCATTACCTCTCTGCCAGTAGGAAGTCCCCATCTTTGAGAGCAGGTACCTTCCCCAGGGGGTTCACCTTCAGGAATTCAGGCTTCAGGTGCTCCCCTGAGGGGTGGAGGAGATGAGTGGCTCAGCAAGTTCTGGCCCCTGGACAGACACCCCCTCCATGGAGCCCAGCCTAGTCAAGGCTCACCCCGTCCTAGCTCCACAGGCCGCAGCTCGAAGGGAATGCCATTCTTCCGGGCAAAAATGTAGACGGCACGGCACGGGGGCGAGTACAGGTCCAGAAACAGCTCCAGCGGCATGGCTGCACCTCCCACTGTCCTCCCCTACCTTCCACTCAGGTCTACCTCCCAGGGTTGGCTTGGTCCCTCCAAAATGGGGCCCGAAGAAATGTGTTTCCTTCCCTGAAAGCTGTTTCCTCTGAGCTAGTAGCCGGGCGCCCCGCCAAGCCTCCACACCTCCTGGCCTCTGTGGGATGAGGCGCAGTGGGCTGTTGGAGATTTGTCACTGCTTTTCCAGCGCAGGGTCCCCAGCCTGACCCTGCTCCTCCTTCGTGGGCTGTTACAAAGCCCTGTCCCTCCCCCCGGCCTGCTTCTTCCTTCTGGCTGGGCCGCCCCCTTATCTCTGCTTCCTGGAGGCCAGGGCGGCTTTCACAATCTAGCTGAGGTGGGAGGCTCCCTGGCAGATGCGCACTATTGGTCTTTAAGGCCTTTCGTGTCTTTCCTCCCAGCCCGTGCCTGTCCACACACACACACACACACACACACACAGTCACGCACTCACACACACACAGTCACGCACCCACACACACACACTCACACACACACACACTCTCACAATTATATGACCCCACCCCCACCCTCCCAGCCCAGGTCTCTCCTCTCTCTGGTCTGAGTAACTGTTCTGACATCCTGACTTGGTAAAGACATCTCTTTCTATTTATTTATTTGTTTGTTTGTTTGTTTGAGGGAGCAAGCAAGCGAGAGAGCATGTGAGCACGCAAGCAGGGGAAGGGGCAGACAGAGAGAGCATCCAAGCAGACTCCCGCTGAGCGCGGAGGCCCAACTCAGGGCTCCATCCCACCACCCATGAGATCAGGACCTGAGCCAAAACCAAGAGTCGGGCGTTTAACCGACTGCCCCACCCAGGCACCTCAAGGCATCTCTCTCCTGACTGTCCTCCTCTGGTGCCCCCCACCTCAGGTGCAGCACCCCCACCCCCTGGGGCTCAGGCCAGCCCCCTGGAGTCTTCCCTCCTCCTTACCCAGACCTGATCCCTCCAACCTCACCAGCTTCCTGACCAGCCCCTCTGCCTCCACCAGAGGCCCTCTGTCCTAGTCCACACAGCACCACGGGGGATCCTCAAGTCCAAATCAGATCCCGTGCTCCCCTGTGCAACACCCTACCACAGCCCAAGTGCCCTCAGCCCTGCGGTGCCCCCTCACCCAGTGTAGCCACACTCCCCAGCCTTGTCCATTTGCCTCTTGGCCTTCCTCCTGGACTGTCCCATGCACTTGTTTTCTGTCAGAACCCAAGTCTTGAGATGATGAGGGCTGGGCTGTGGGCAGCGCCTCCCCGGACCCAGAGAACAGCCGTGAGTGGGTTGGGAGCTGGGGCCTAGCCTCCACACTGGCCCATGCTGGTGGGGTGGGTCATGGCACAGGTAACAGCCACAGCAGCCCCCTGGGAACTGAGCGATGGCCTCCCAGGAAGCTGCCCCCGCCCCATTCTGGGACCTGAGGAGGTCAGAGCCACTCCCTGACTTTCTTGGCCCATGCAAGGCAACTGTAATGCCTTCCCCACTGTTTTCACAGGAACTGAAGTCAGCCAGGCAAGATTTTTAGGGACAAATTCCACCCTCCACAAACACACATAATTGTAGGACATGTAATTTGGGCAGGGCTGTCCCCACCCTTGGTTTCCAGGACAGTTCATGGCTCAGACCAGCCAGTGAAGACCCTATACCCCTTGGCCACTCTGATCGGATCAGGCAGGGTCCTAGGGCTGTGGCAGGACTTTCTGGGAAAGAGGGGCTGGGAACAGGCACAAAGCTGACCCCAGCTGAGGCCCACGGTCCTTCCCAAGGAGAGGCTCCGGAAGCCACCGGCTGCAGAAGGAACACAGCTGGCTGAGACTCTTCCCTAGTGGAGAGGGAGGCCCAGGGCCGGGCAGCCCCCAGGAGCCAGGCTGTCCAGAGCCAGCCATCCTGGAGCCCAGGCAGAAGGGAGTGAAGCCAGGCAGGCTCAGCCAGGCTGTAGATGGGAGGCTGGGCTCAGACCCGGCATGCCCAGAGCTGTCAGGGAGCCCTGAGTCCAATGGCTGGGACCTGTAACCCAACCCTGCACAGAGAACCCCAGCTGGCTCCACCATATTGGACAGGGGTCCCAGCCATGCGGTAAAGGGGAGGAGTGAGAGAAGGATGACAGGGAGAGAGTAACCTGGAAGCAAGATGGGGAGACAGAGAGAGGGAGGAGGGTAGCGAGGAACACTTCCGTTCGTTCATTTACTCATCCATTCACTCATCCAACAGAGAGTGCGACTCAGAGGCAGACAAAAAGCAGTGGAGGGAGAAGGACAAGGATAGAGGACCAGAGAGGAGTCTTATGTTTCCCAGCTCTCCAAGCAGGACCTGTGATGTAACCCTGGTGGGGTTCCCCAGAGGGATTGACAGCTTGCACTAGGATCTTCGGGCTGGGGCTGTGGGCCCCTAGGAAAGCCCCGGTTCACTCCTGCCAAGCCACCTGCCATGGCCACCCTTCTCAGCACAACACAGCCAAGACCCACAGCCTTAGGGATCATGGACGGGCCAGTGCTGAGGCTTTGATTCTGGGGACACCAGCACAGGAGGCAAGGACAGCCAGGCCATTGACACCACCTGAGACCCAAGGCAGCCACAGGACCTGAGGGAAACCAAGGAGGGATCCCACCACCCCTTTCCAGGGGCAGGCAAAAGGTGGGGGGAGGGTGGTTCTCCATCTGTCAGACAGATGGCACCCCTGGCACCCCCCACCAGGCAGGGTCAGTGGAGGGAGCCTGCCCTACTGAGCCCAGGCCTGCACCAGTAGTTCCTTCAGCACCATAAGTTCCGCCAGCGTCCCTTGGGGACTGGAGGTCAAAGCCCTGCCTTCAGGAACTGGTCTGTCCATGTTGCTGCCCAGCTTCTTCCTGGGTACCTGCGTACAGGTGAGCAGAACCAGCATCTGCCAGGTGGGTGGAGGGTGGGCTCAGTCTGCAGCCCCCACTCTCCAGCACCTTGGCCCTGCCCACACCTGTCGTACTCCCTTATCACCCATCCTGCTGGGGTCCACATAGGCGTGCACGAGGCACCTTGGGCACCGTCATCATGTCCGCTCAGGCACTCATTCACGCGGTCATGGGCCTACAGGCAGGATGGCCCCAGTGGGCCACCATCTGGTATTTACAGGCAGCGTGGGGCAGTGACCTTGAGGACCCTGGTACCCAGCCATTCCCACCTCCCTCAGAAGCCTGCAGGCCTCTGGCAGAAGAAGTCTCTGCCGTTGATAGAGTCCCCTTCATGCTGTCCTCCACCGAGCTCTCCCCACCCCACTCCACGGTCCAGCAGTCAGGCCATGCCCCTGGCCGGTCACATACCTGAGCAACAGTAGTTCCTAGTAACTAACGGCCTGCCCTCAGCATGGCTCGAGAGCCCATGCTCCTCTTGCCACGAAGACCTTGGCCTGTCAGCATGCCCTTCGCTATGTCCGGCTGCTGGAGAGTCCCAAACATGCTCAACCTTCCTGCTTCCAGCATTAGCTCAGGCCCTTCCCTCTGCCAAGACCAGTTCGGGATTCAGGGTCACTTCCAGGAGTCTCTTCTGTCTCTCACCCTGGCAGGCGACCTGAGGATCCTGCTGCCCCCCTCCTTCGATGGTGCCCAGCGTGGCTGGTGCAGTGGTGGCCACCCTCCAGGACACAGCTGTCACCTACACTGAACTCAGAGGGACTGTTTACTGTTCGTTTACTTCTTATATTTTATTGCAGTATCTTTGGAAAGTAAAACCATCCGATTGTGAACAAAAAAAGTAGCTGGTATGGATCTAGAAAGCACAGGCTGCCTCCAGCCCCAACCCTCCGGGGGAAGATGGAAAAGGCCCAGGAAAGCAAGCAAGTATGAGGAATCTCTGGAAGGGAGGTCACCGGAACAGGATCTAAGAGGGAAGACAACCACCAGGGACCCCCAGGGCAGGACAGATGTGATATGGGAGATGCTCAGGGCTCAAGCTGGGAATGACACAAGGATGGGTAGAGCAGGGGCGCCAAGGCCCAGGGAAAGATGGGCTCAGAGGCCAAGGTTAAGGACCCCATTTATTGGTTGGCAGTGACATCTACTGTCACATCCAAGAACTGCAGCCACATAAGCCACATGGCCCCCTGCGGAGTGTCCTGAGAGACTGGGGACCTTGGCCCTCTCCCAGGAAAACAAATTACTCAATAAAAAACAAACGTTGGCAAATGGAACTTTGAGAAACTTGCAAGTGCTGTGTGCTTTGACCTGTGCTGTTTCTATTACATAAGTTCAATTTCCTAAGTTTTGTGTTCAGGCGCTTGGTTGGTGATGAGAAGCCCTTGATTATAAAACAGGGTGTAGGGCCTCCTGGGTGGCTCAGTGGGTTAAGTGTCTGCCTTTGGCTCAGGTCATGGTCTAAGGGTCCTGGGATCGGAGCTCTACGTGGGGCTCCCTGCTCAGTGGGGAGCCTGCTTCTCCCTCTCCCTCTGCCTGCTTCTCCCCCTGCTTGTGCTTGTGCTTGACTCTCTCTCTCTCTCTCTGTGTCAAATAAATAAATAAAATCTTTAAAAAAAAAAAAAAACAGGGTGTAGGCTTTGTGATGATTAAAGACGCTATGTTCTTTCCTCCCTAGACCCCACTAGGATGCTAGGGAAACCGGTCACCAAATAGTTAACGGGGCAGGTAGTGCAGCTCAGCTCTTTCCCCCAAATCTGCTTCTTCTCCGTCACCTTGTTTCTGTAAGATAATATTCATGCTTGACACATGATAACCAGAATTTCATTTAGTTGTTTTGCAGGAGCTCAAGGTTTCATAAAGAAGCCAGCAGAACCCAGGACCACTGACTTCCTCTTTGAGCACAACAAAATGGAATCGACCCTCCCATACTCAGCAACTTCCTGGGGCTGATCTTGAGTTGCATGACTCTTCTCCCCTTGACCCAGACCCTCTTTCGCTGGCCTTTATTTTATTTTATTTTATTTAGATTTTATTTATTTATTTGTGAGAGGGAGAGAGAGAGCGTGCGCACAAGCAGGGGATGCTGCAGGCAGAGGGAGAAGCAGACTCCCCACTGAGCAAGGAACCCGATGGGGGATTTAATCCCAGGACCCTGGGATCATGACCTGAGCCGAAGGCAGACGCTTAACCAACTGAGCCACGCAGGAGGCCCTTGCTGGCCTTTGAAAATCCGTGACTCTGCCCCTTCAGGTAGGCGGGGATGTGTGCGTGTGTTTTGTTTTATTTTATTTTATTTTATTTCATTTTATTTTATTTTAGATTTATTTATTTATTTGAGAGAGAGAGCACATGCACGAGGTGGGAGAAGGGCAGCGGAAGAGAATCTCAAGCAGACTCCCTACTGAGCGTAGAACCAGACTGGGGGCTCAGATCTCACCACCCTGAGAGCACGAGCTGAGCCGAAATCAAGAGTTGGATGCTTAACCAACGGAGCCACCCAGGCGCCCCTATTTTAGTTTTTTAAAATCTCCTTCAGATAATTTTTTTATTTTAATTCCAGTGTAGTTAACATACAGTATTATATTAGTCTCAGGTGTACAATATAGTGATTCAACAATTCTATCCTTTACTCGTGCTCATCATGGTAAGTGTACTCTTCATCCCCATCACCTATTTCACCCATCCCCCTACCCACCTCCCCTCTGGTGACCACCAGTTTGTTCTCTAGAGTTAACAGTCTAGGTTTTTTTTCTTTGTTCATTTGTTTTGTTTCTTAAATTCCATATATGAGTGAAATCATATGGTATTTGTCTTTCTCTGACTGACTTATT